>NW_024040817.1:5630474-5952974 GCF_014851395.1 Micropterus salmoides | reverse complement strand
CACATGAAGTAGAGTACAATAAATAAAAGAAAGACTGAACCTGATCAATCAAACAGTTTGACATGAATGATTTTAGAGGCTTTCACAGCTGAACTAAATCAGCAACTCCAGCAGGATATTTAAACTGTCAGCGCCTCCCCTGAGTTTTACTGCTTGTTCTTTTTCTGTTTGTTGTGTCTTTCTGTCCTGCAGAGACAGGAGGGGGCGTTCGCCTGACTCTACAGCTCTGAAGGATCGGCTTGGCGTCTGTTCCCTGCCGGACGGTTCAGTGATCTACCGCTTTTCGCTCTGCAACAGGAAATCGTCTCCGCTCAGACTAA
This sequence comes from Micropterus salmoides, assembly GCF_014851395.1. Classification (NCBI taxonomy): domain Eukaryota; kingdom Metazoa; phylum Chordata; class Actinopteri; order Centrarchiformes; family Centrarchidae; genus Micropterus; species Micropterus salmoides. The sequence continues at coordinate 5,952,654 of NW_024040817.1, read as the reverse complement.
TCCTGCAGACTAAATGTGTCTCTGCATGTCCCTTCACCTGTCCAGGCGGGTTTCTCTCCACTGCAGACGCTCTTTGCCCCCCTCTCAGGTTACTGTCCTACACTCTGATTGGTGGAGCTTGTAACTGCAGCTCCTCTACGCACAAACAGAACATTTCATCTGCATTTTCATGTCCAGTTTCACCTGAAGAGACGTTAGAACATCAGTCAGACAGAAGCAGGACGGACGAGGTGAATATTATTGATCTGCTATAAAGTTTAAAGGTCTTTAAACGTCATTTGGTCGTCTGTTACTCTGACTGAATCTAGAAAATTGATTCCAGTCTAAGAACCTCTGACTTCCATCTTCTGTCATTGAATCATCCTGAACGTTGGTTCTGCTTCCTGCTGGTTCTGGTCCAGCAGAACGTCTCTCACATCAGCCAGCAGAGCCTGGAGTCAGGAGCTCGGATCCTGAACGCAGCAAGCGAGCTGTGGGAAGGAAAGGAGCGCAGGAGCTGGACAGGAAGTGATGGCGTCTTATTGAATATACTGAATAAAACATAACCGCAGTATGAAATGCAGTACTGCCCCCCCCCCGTCTGTGGTACTTTCAGCTCCTCTTTGTTTCATTAGCAGTATCCGTCCCTTTCTCAGCTCTCTTGCTCTCTGTGGTTTTTTTATGATTTAAATTATTATTATCTGGACTGTTCTCATGCAGCTCTGCGCTGTGATTGGCCGAAGACGCTGAGCTCCCACATGAGTCCGAAATACTTCCCACAACAGACGCGTGAGAAAAGAGGAGGACGGGGAAACTCAGAACGTCTGTCCTCACCTGGGAAGGTTCTGTTCCACATCCTCCGGGTCACCACGTCTCCTCTGGGCCTCCGGACTCCTCCGGATCCTGGTCCTGGCTCTCCTCTCTGCTCGCTCAGCGTCTCGTTTAGAGCCTGAGAGTACATCATCACGCCATCGTAGAAACCTCCAGCTATCAGGTTATACTGCCAGAGAGAGAGAGACGGTTAACAGTTCATCAATCAATCAGTCAATCATCAGATCTCAAACCAACAACACGTCTCATATTTCATGCTGACAGGAAGCGTTCAGTACCAGAGAGTCTCTGATGGTCAGGTTGAACGTTTTCTTCGCTTCCTTCTTCAGAGTTTCAACAAACTGAAGGTATTCTGGATTCTGAGGCTCCAGGTAGGTCAGCACCTTCACACTCTGACAGACAGACAGGTATTATAACAGAATATTATTTCCTAAACTCAAGATTCACTTACACAACTATTCCTGAGCTTTCTGCCGGATCCACAGCCTTTTTCTTTATCCTGTGACTGAAGTCCAGTATAGAGGGAATAACTAAGTAAGTGAACCCTGAATCACAACATGTACAGTGTCTCACAAAGTGAGTCCCCCCCTCACCTTTTAGTAAATATCTGATTCTATCTTTTCATGTTTCAACACTGAAGAAATGACACTTTGCTCCAGCGTAAAGTAGTGAGTGTGCAGCTTGTATAACAGTGTAAATCTGCTGTCCCCTCAAAATAACACATCACACAGCCGTTAATGTCTAAACCGCTTGCAACAACAGTGAGGACACCCCTCAGTGAAAATGTCCAAATTGGGACCAATTAGCCATTTTCCCTCCCCGGTGTCATGTGTCTCGTTAGTGTTACAGGGTCTCAGGTGTGAATGGGGAGCAAGTGTGTTAAATTTGGTGTTATCGCTCTCACACTCCCTCATACTTCTCACTGGAAGTTCAACATGGCACCTCATGGAAAAGAACTCTGAGGATCTGAAACAAAGAACGGTTGCTCTACATAAAGATGGTCGAGGCTGTAAGAAGACTGCCAAGACCCTGAAACTGAGCTGCAGCACGGTGGCCAAGACCATACAGCGGTTCACCAGGACAGGTTCCACTCAGAACAGGCCTCGCCATGGTCGACCAAAGAAGTCATCAGATCAATCAGATGTATGAGTGCTGCCAGCATTGCTGCAGAGGTTGAAGGGGTGGGGGGGTCAGCCTGTCAGGGCTCAGACCATACGCCGCACACTGCATCAAATTGGCCTGCATGGCTGTCGACCCAGAAGGAAGCCTCTTCTAAAGATGATGCACAAGAAAGCCCACAAACAGTTTGCTGAAGATCAGCAGACTGAGGACATGGATTACTGGAACCAGGTCCTGTGGTGTGATGAGACTAAACTTATTTGGTTCAGATGGTGTCAAGCGTGTGTGGCGGAAACCAGGTGAGGAGTTCAAAGACAAGTGTGTCCTGCCTACAGTCCAGCATGGTGGTGGGAGTGTCCTGGTCTGGGGCTGCATGAGTGCTGCCGGCACTGGGGAGCTCCAGTTCACTGAGGGAACCATGAATGCCAACATGTACTGTGACATACTGAAGCAGAGCAGGATCCCCTCCCTTCAGAGACCGGGGTTAAGGCAGTGCTGTGAAATAATGAAGGCCACACAAAATATTGACACTTTGTGCCCAATGTGGACATTTTCACTTAGGGGTGTCCTCACTTTTGTTGCCAGCGGTTTAGACATTAATGGCTGTGTGATGTGTTATTTTGAGGGGAAAGCAGATTTACACTGTTATACAAGCTGCACGCTCACTACTTTACACTGTTATACAAGCTGCACGCTCACTACTTTACACTGTTATACAAGCTGCACGCTCACTACTTTACACTGTTCTACAAGCTGCACGCTCACTACTTTACACTGTTATACAAGCTGCACGCTCGCTACTTTACACTGTTATACAAGCTGCACGCTCGCTACTTTACACTGTTATACAAGCTGCACGCTCGCTACTTTACACTGATATACAAGCTGCACGCTCGCTACTTTACACTGTTATACAAGCTGCACGCTCACTACTTTACACTGTTCTACAAGCTGCACGCTCACTACTCTACACTGTTCTACAAGCTGCACGCTCACTACTTTACACTGTTATACAAGCTGCACGCTCACTACTTTACACTGTTATACAAGCTGCACGCTCGCTACTTTACACTGTTATACAAGCTGCACGCTCGCTACTTTACACTGATATACAAGCTGCACGCTCGCTACTTTACACTGTTATACAAGCTGCACGCTCACTACTTTACACTGTTCTACAAGCTGCACGCTCGCTACTTTACACTGTTCTACAAGCTGCACGCTCACTACTTTACACTGTTCTACAAGCTGCACGCTCACTACTTTACACTGTTATACAAGCTGCCCGCTCACTACTTTACACTGTTATACAAGCTGCACGCTCACTACTTTACACAGTTATACAAGCTGCCCGCTCACTACTTTACACTGTTATACAAGCTGCCCGCTCACTACTTTACACTGTTATACAAGCTGCACGCTCGCTACTTTACACTGTTATACAAGCTGTACGCTCGCTACTTTACACTGTTATACAAGCTGCACGCTCGCTACTTTACACTGTTATACAAGCTGCACGCTCGCTACTTTACACTGATATACAAGCTGCACGCTCGCTACTTTACACTGTTATACAAGCTGCACGCTCACTACTTTACACTGTTCTACAAGCTGCACGCTCACTACTCTACACTGTTCTACAAGCTGCACGCTCACTACTTTACACAGTTATACAAGCTGCCCGCTCACTACTTTACACTGTTATACAAGCTGCACGCTCACTACTTTACACTGTTATACAAGCTGCACGCTCACTACTTTACACTGTTATACAAGCTGTACGCTCACTACTTTACACTGTTATACAAGCTGCACGCTCACTACTTTACACTGTTATACAAGCTGCACGCTCACTACTTTACACTGTTATACAAGCTGCACGCTCACTACTTTACACTGTTATACAAGCTGCACGCTCACTACTTTACACTGTTATACAAGCTGCCCGCTCACTACTTTACACTGTTATACAAGCTGCACGCTCACTACTTTACACTGTTATACAAGCTGCACGCTCACTACTTTACTCACTACTTTACACTGTTATACAAGCTGCTCGCTCACTACTTTACACTGTTCTACAAGCTGCACGCTCACTACTTTACACTGTTATACAAGCTGCACGCTCGCTACTTTACACTGTTATACAAGCTGCACGCTCGCTACTTTACACTGTTATACAAGCTGCACGCTCACTACTTTACACTGGAGCAAAGTGTCATTTCTTCAGTGTCGTCACATGAAAAGATAGAATCAGATATTTACAAAGATGTGAGGGGCGGACTCACTTTGTGAGATACTGGTATTACCGTCTTGAACACGTGTGACAGGAAGTCATCATTAATATTAATAACAGAGTAACGTCTCACCCTGAAGGCGTAGCGTGCTGCAAAGTCGTCCTGGTCTCCTCTGTACCACGGCCTGACGGGGCCCCGCCCCCCCAAACCCTCAGCAAAAAGATCAATGAAGAAGAAGACGTAGTCCTCCATCTCCACCCCCTCCCTCCAGAACTGGACCATCAGACTCCTGAAGATGTCCCAGGAACAGCACAGGTACACCACTGAAGAAGAAGAAGAAAGAAATGAGAACTAGATGGTCCAGTTTCTGGTCTACCCGTTCACCAAAACCACCTCCTTACTCTGACCTTACTGTTAAATATGCTCCAGTGCCCTGAACTACGATGTAAGGGGCCCCACAGTGCCTTACAAACTGATGCCAACGGGTCTTGCTAGAGAGAACGCAGGTTTAAGGCTCTTCAGGTTCCTGCTGGTTGTGAACACATCAGACTCTGATCAGAGTTACAGTCACGTCTGCAGTGTCCAGTTTCCTCCTCTGAGGTTAACCGTCCCTCACTGATGACCTCATCACGCGGCTCGTCAGTCACCATGGTGATAATCACAGACCAAACGAGCTTATCGGTCTGACGGCTCATCATCAGCTGACAGGACAGGGTCTCCTCAACTTTTCTATCTTTGCACAACATACATTTCCAAATGTACTGTAAGCACAATTTAGAGGTACTTGTACTTTGTTCAAGTACTTCTACTGCTCTACTTGTGGATCTTTAACAGCCTGCTGAGAGGCCCCTTACTGACTGACTCTCCGTGTTTCAGTGCTGCAGGTCAGACTGCTGTTCATGGTGGACGAAACAAACGCACCTTTAGTGTTTCTTTTCTTTTAGTGAAATAACATCTGTGTAAAAAAGTGAAAACATCTTCATACACACTGATGGGCGTAGCAGCTCGGACAATAATCATAAAGTTTCTCCAGAGCAGTTTTTAATACTACGGTCACGGTTGTACTTGTACAGGATGTGTGTATTCAGAGGCATTACTGCAGCATGGAGACGTGATGTCACCATAATGCCTTAATATGGGGACGCTTTGGTGCACTCAAAAATTATCTTACATCCATCCATCTTTTCTCGGTCAGTTTTTTAAATACCACGCGGTCACATTATATCTCGCGTCCTCCACAAAGTGTTTTATCTCAGGGACAGAGGACGTCGCTTAGATATTCAACTGATCCGCCACTAAATATCAGACTGAGAAAAGCCAACACAACAGTAGATCTACGGTGTTAACCTGATATCAGTTCACACACACGTTAGCTGTAGACGCCGACTGTCCAACAAGCTACCAAACAAGCTAGGTGACATTATAATCGCTAACATAGCAGACTCACAGAAAAATACATAAATTTAATAATTTTTGTCCTAACTAATTTCTTAATGACCCAGCTTCAACGGAATCAGAATCAGAATTTGCTTTGGGGTTAGGGTTCTACACGTAGACAAAGATACAGTTACATAAATAAATATAGAAATATACACTCACCTAAAGGATTATTAAGAACACCAGACTAATACTGTGTTTGACCCCCTTTCGCCTTCAGAACTGCCTTCATTCTACGTGGCATTGATTCAACAAGGTGCTGAAAGCATTCTTTAGAAATGTTGGCCCATATTGATGGATAGCATCTTGCAGTTGATGGAGATTTGTGGGATGCACATCCAGGGCACGAAGCTCCCGTTCCACCACATCCCAAAGATGCTCTATTGGGTTGAGATCTGGTGACTGTGGGGGCCACTTTAGTACAGTGAACTCATTGTCATGTTTGAAATGATTGGAGCTTTGTGACATGGTGCATTATCCTGCTGGAAGTAGCCATCAGAGGATGGGTACATGGTGGCCATAAAGGGATGGACATGGTCAGAAACAATGCTCAGGTAGGCCGTGGCATTTAAACCATGCCCAGTTGGCACTAAGGGGCCTAAAGTGTGCCAAGAAAACATCCCCCACACCATTACACCACCACCACCACCAGCCTGCACAGTGGTAACAAGGCACGATGGATCCATGTTCTCATTCTGTTTACGCCAAATTCTGACTCTACCATCTGAATGTCTCAACAGAAACCGAGACTCATCAGACCAGGCAACATTTTTCCAGTCTTCAACTGTCCAATTTTGGTGAGCTCTTGCAAATTGTAGCCTCTTTTTCCTATTTGTAGTGGAGATGAGTGGCACCCGGTGGGGTCTTCTGCTGTTGGAGCCCATCCGCCTCAAGGTTGTGCGTGTTGTGGCTTCACAAATGCTTTGCCGCATACCTCGGTTGTAACGAGTGGTTATTTCAGTCAAAGTCGGCCCATTCTCCTCTGACCTCTAGCATCAACAAGGCATTTTCGCAACTGCCATGTGATTGGTTGATTAGATAATTGCATTAATGAGAAATTGAACAGGTGTTCCTAATAATCCTTTAGGTGAGTGTATATAATATATGGAATAAACGAATGCAAGTTATATAAGAATAATAAAGAATAATACAAATACGAGCAAAGAAAGAACAATGTTTACATGTGCATTACTCCAGGTCTGTGTTGTGCAGATGTGTTACAGTGGGAGAGGATATTGAATTTATATAAATATATAAATTGACAAAATATAACAATATAGAAAAGAGTCAGTTTATCTGATGTTTGCAGTGAATAAAGTAACCTCTCCTGCCTGCTAAACATTTCTAAAGTTCACATCATTTGATCAGACTTTATTCTCTCGGGCTGGACTCATGTGCCTGTGAGGTAAAACATGGAAGTGGACCAAACCAAGCCGTGCGGGGCGAGGGCTTGAAATGCTTTTTAATTATACATCATCATATTATTTAATGATATTTTGGGGGTAGGTTAGGATCTCTCGTCACTCTTTACTTCCTTCCTCTCTGTTACAAAGCAGAAGACAGTGAAAAGTGAAAGAGCCTCCAGTCCCTGAGGTGTTCCTAATAAAGTGGCCCCTAGTCTGTTTCACATGGTTGTTTCTGTAAGAGTCGACTGAACACACATGGAGGTTATTACTCTCAGTGGCGTGCAGCGTTGATCGGCAGTAACAGTTAGTGTGTGTGGGTGTTTTCTGCCTGTCTGACGCTTTATTTTGAAATCTGACCCACTTCCTACTCTCAGGAGGGTGAACACTTAAGGTTTTAGAGACAACGTGAAATTCTTCTTTGTGTAATATTTGTCTTGGTGATGTTGCTGAACTACTGTTAACTGGTGAGCTAATAGCTAATACGCTTTTTTTAATTTAACCTTTATTTAACCAGGCTAAGCCACTGAGATAAGATCGGCGAACACTTGGAGAAAGGCAGCAGGACAGCATTAAAAGGACACACAGACACATAAAACATTTAAAACATTTTCCAAAACGCCTGTTTATACAATTAATAATATCAGGAACATGCTAACGCTAGTCAGTCACAGTCGCAGTACACACTGATGTGGCCTGAATGTGTCTGCAGTTTGCAATATCAAACGTTAGCTTAGCTTAATAAGATTCAGTTCTATTCCTCCTGTTGTTTACCTGGACTAGCGTACTGCTAAATAAATCCATGTAACAGTTCATGCTGTACGTAATGAATACGTGGTAGGTGGTTCAGAATACTGTCAATCTCTCTGTGAGCTTCTATTTTCTCTCTCTGTGACATTTAGTTCAGGACTGTCCATCATTTCATCAATAAAAAGCTACTGAAGAGGCTCGTTAGCTCGATGGCTAGCGTCCAGTGTGTGTAAACCAGGTCTCTGCTAGCGAATAAGCCACAAAGCTTCCTCCATGTTGGCTCTCCGTCCAATCAGAGGTCAGCTCTGTCAGAACGGCTTGTTATTGGTCAGCTTGACGCGCCATGAAGTCATGTTTTGAAACGCCGCTCTGAGTTTGTCTCAGAATAAAAGGCTGTTTCAGAGCAGGAGGAAAGAAAGGAGAGATAATTAGAGCCGTTTCTTCCTCTTGGCTCTAAATACCAGTTACTGATGATTCACAGCTGCGTGCAACACGCACACATTTTAACATTTTGTGTATGTTCAACAACAAGGACGCACATTTCAGAGGTGCAGCCAGGATTGTTCACCAAACCACGGGCCAGTGACACAGACCTCACCGAACAAAACATTCAGCAGCTATGAGGGCAACCAAAGAACGCAGAGCCAGCAGAGTTTCACAAGCCTTCAGTCTGTAAACTGCCAAATATGAAAACAAAGTGCAGCTGACAGCAGCTCTGAGATCAGTCAGTAAGCACTGAAGCACAAAATCAAAGAATCATTAACCATCATTTAATAACGAGAAACAGCTGCAAGAGGAGGAGAGAGGGAGTATGAAAGAAAACAGGGAGGGGAAGGAAGGAAGTAAGGAAAGGAGAAGAAGAATGAGTGAAAGGGAGGAGGCAACAAGAGGAGAAGAATCAGAGAAACTAGAGCAAAAAGTGAAAATAGTTAACCTCAGCTGTTACCTTACACTACGGATCACTGAAGGAAGGAGGGAAGGAAGTAAGGAAGGGAGTAAGGAATGAAGGAATAAAGGCAGGACGAGAGGGAGAAAGGGAGGTTAGGAAGGAAGGGGTGAAGGGAGGAAGGAGGGAAGAAGAAAGAAAACAAGTCAGAGAGTCAAAACAGAAAGTAAAAGCAGTTAAAGCGTCTAACTCAGCCGTTATCTTACACTACTGACCACCGAAGGAAGGAAGGAAGGAAGGAAGGAGGGAAAGGAGGAAGGAAGGAGGGAAGGAAAGAAGGAAGGAAAGAGGGAAGGAAGGTTCAAATGAAACCAGGCAGTGGCGGCAGTGGCCGCCGCAGTGGCCGTGGCAGTGGCGGCGTCTCACCTCTGCCGTTGTCGCGGATTTCCTGGACGACCGACCTGTAGTTGATGTTATCGGCCTCGATGACGTGGTCGCGGATGGTGATGTTGCTTTTCCCCAGCACCGTGTAGAGGCCCTCCACGGCGAAGTAGCACGGACGGTCGTCGTTGGCGTCCTTGTTGTCACTGAAGATGAGCATGGCGTGCTGATGCCAGCCAAACGTCTTCTGGATCCTCAGGCCAAACTCGCCCAGCTTCTTGTGGGTGGGGCCCGTGTTGGTGACCGCCGCATAGTGCTCGAAGCCGATGGCTCGGGCGCCAGCCGTAACCATCGGAACGTCCCAGTGGGTGGTGAAGCGGGCAACGGGGGAGGAGGAGTAGTCGCAGCCGGGGCCGATGAAGGCCCAGGGGTCGTGGGAGAGCTTGATGTCGACGGCGACCAATGGCGCCATGGAGTCCGAGCAGAATCCTTCACGGTTCTCTGAGCTGCCGTGAACCAGCTGGAGCTTCAGGCCCGGCAGCAGCCAGGGGTCCGAGTTAACCCGCCACACTGCCTGCTGAAGCGCCGGAGCCACCCTAGGCCACGCCCACGCATAGTCTGTGTTAGTGAGAGGCAAGATGGCCGCCAGAGTCACCTCTTGAAGATCCTCTGTGGTGTTGCTAGCAATGACAGAGGACTCAGCTGATTGGATGAGGAGGAAGAGGAGGAGCCACCTAGACAGCATGATGACGAGCAGTCTAACAGCCTGTCAGGCGAGCTGCAGGGAAAAACAGACACAACATGAATTAAGGACAAAAAAACCTTTTCCTCAAGATTTACAATAAAAGCTTTTCCTGTTTGAGTTATTAATGACAGATCCCCTTCAGGAGCTGCTGGGATTCCTGGGAACTGAGCCAGTGAGTCCATGTGGGCGCCAAAAACTGTTGGCCATTAGCTCCATGTGGGCCCCATGTGAGGATGTTAAGCAACGCTCAGGAAGTGTGTGAAAATGAATCAATAATAACAACAATGGTCTGTGGACGATAAACTTTCATGAACAGAGTGACTGAACCAATCACAATGCCTGAAACAATGTCCCTGTGTCACAGCATGTCACAGCGTGTCACAGCGTGTCACAGCGTTCTCTTGCAATCTTATGTAAGTGTTGGTATGACATTTACATTTATTCATTCATCACCACCCCAGAAACAGCAGCAGAGAGTAAAGAACACACAAACGACATAAAACGCTGCTGTCTGACTGTAACGGTTATCATTTTATATTTATATTTTTTTATTTTATGGAAGGGCGATGCGGGCGTGGCGTTATCTTCGGTGTACAGTTATCATTTTATGGAAGGGCGACGCGGACGTGCCGTTATCGTCGGTGTACAGTTATCATTTTATGGAAGGGCGATGCGGGCGTGGCGTTATCGTCGGTGTACAGTTATCATTTTATGGAAGGGCGATGCGGGTGTGGCGTTATCTTCAGTGTACAGTTATCATTTTATGGAAGGGCGATGCGGGTGTGGCGTTATCTTCAGTGTACAGTTATCATTTTATGGAAGGGCGACGCGGACGTGCCGTTATCTTCGGTGTACAGTTATCATTTTATGGAAGGGCGACGCGGACGTGGCGTTATCTTCAGTGTACAGTTATCATTTTATGGAAGCGCAATGCGGGCGTGCTGTTATCGTCGGTGTACAGTTATCATTTTATGGAAGGGCGATGCGGGCGTGCCGTTATCGTTGGTGTACAGTTATCCAGTTATCTTCGGTGCACAGTTATCATTTTATGGAAGCGTGATGCGGGCGTGCTGTTATCGTCGGTGTACAGTTATCATTTTATGGAAGGGCGATGCGGGCGTGCCGTTATCGTCGGTGTACAGTTATCATTTTATGGAAGGGCGACGCGGACGTGCCGTTATCGTCGGTGTACAGTTATCATTTTATGGAAGGGCGACGCGGACGTGCCGTTATCGTCGGTGTACAGTTATCATTTTATGGAAGGGCGACGCGGGCGTGCCGTTATCGTCGGTGTACAGTTATCCAGTTATCTTTGGTGTACAGTTATCATTTTATGGAAGGGCGACGCGGGCGTGCCATTATCATCGGTGTACAGTTATCCAGTTATCTTTGGTGTACAGTTATCATTTTATGGAAGGGCGACGCGGGCGTGCCGTTATCGTCGGTGTACAGTTATCCAGTTATCTTTGGTGTACAGTTATCATTTTATGGAAGGGCGACGCGGGCGTGCCATTATCATCGGTGTACAGTTATCCAGTTATCTTTGGTGTACAGTTATCATTTTATGGAAGGGCGATGCGGGCGTGCCGTTATCGTCGGTGTACAGTTATCATTTTATGGAAGGGCGACGCGGACGTGCCGTTATTGTCGGTGTACAGTTATCATTTTATGGAAGGGCGACGCGGGCGTGCCGTTATCGTCGGTGTACAGTTATCATTTTATGGAAGGGCGACGCGGGCGTGCCGTTATCGTCGGTGTACAGTTATCCAGTTATCTTTGGTGTACAGTTATCATTTTATGGAAGGGCGACGCGGGCGTGCCATTATCGTCGGTGTACAGTTATCCAGTTATCTTTGGTGTACAGTTATCATTTTATGGAAGGGCGACGCGGACGTGCCGTTATCGTCGGTGTACAGTTATCCAGTTATCTTTGGTGTACAGTTATCATTTTATGGAAGGGCGACGCGGGCGTGCCATTATCGTCGGTGTACAGTTATCCAGTTATCTTTGGTGTACAGTTATCATTTTATGGAAGGGCGACGCGGGCGTGCCGTTATCGTCGGTGTACAGTTATCCAGTTATCGTCGGTGTACAGTTATCATTTTATGGAAGGGCGACGCGGGCGTGCCGTTATCGTCGGTGTACAGTTATCCAGTTATCTTCAGTGTACAGTTATCATTTTATGGAAGGGCGACGCGGGCGTGCCGTTATCGTCGGTGTACAGTTATCCAGTTATCTTCAGTGTACAGTTATCATTTTATGGAAGGGCGACGTGGGCGTGCTGTTATCGTCGGTGTATAGTTATCATTTTATGAAAGGGCGATGCGGGTGTGCCGTTATCGTCGGTGTACAGTTATCCAGTTATCGACGGTGTACAGTTATCATTTTATGGAAGGGCGACGCGGGCGTGCCGTTATCGTCGGTGTACAGTTATCCAGTTATCGACGGTGTACAGTTATCATTTTATGGAAGGGCGACGCGGGCGTGCCGTTATCGTCGGTGTACAGTTATCCAGTTATCTTCAGTGTATAGTTATCATTTTATGAAAGGGCGATGCGGGCGTGCCGTTATCGTCGGTGTACAGTTATCCAGTTATCGACGGTGTACAGTTATCATTTTATGGAAGGGCGATGCGGGCGTGCCGTTATCGTCGGTGTACAGTTATCCAGTTATCGACGGTGTACAGTTATCATTTTATGGAAGGGCGATGCGGGCGTGCCGTTATCGTCGGTGTATAGTTATCATTTTATGGAAGCGCGATGCGGGCGTGCCGTTATCTTCGGTGTACAGTTATCATTTTATGGAAGGGCGACGCGGACGTGCCGTTATCTTCGGTGCACAGTTATCATTTTATGGAAGGGCGACGGGGGCGTGCTGTTATCTTCGGTGTACAGTTATCATTTTATGGAAGCGCGATGCGGGCGTGCCGTTATCGTCGGTGTACAGTTATCATTTTATGGAAGGGCGATGCGGGCGTGCTGTTATCGTCGGTGTACAGTTATCCAGTTATCTTTGGTGTACAGTTATCATTTTACGGAAGGGCGGCGCGGGCGTGCCGTTATCGTCGGTGTACAGTTATACAGTTATCCAGTTATCGTCGGTGTACAGTTATCATTTTATGGAAGGGCGACGCGGGCGTGCCGTTATCGTCGGTGTACAGTTATCATTTTATGGAAGGGTGAGGCGGGCGTGCCGTTATCTTCGGTGTACAGTTATCATTTTATGGAAGGGCGACGCGGGCGTGCCGTTATCGTCGGTGTACAGTTATCATTTTATGGAAGGGTGACGCGGGCGTGCCGTTATCTTCGGTGTACAGTTATCATTTTATGGAAGGGCGATGCGGGCGTGCCGTTATCGTCGGTGTACAGTTATCCAGTTATCGTCGGTGTACAGTTATCATTTTATGGAAGGGCGACGCGGGCGTGCCGTTATCGTCGGTGTACAGTTATCCAGTTATCTTCGGTGTACAGTTATCATTTTATGGAAGGGCGATGCGGGCGTGCCGTTATCGTCGGTGTACAGTTATCCAGTTATCTTTGGTGTACAGTTATCATTTTATGGAAGGGCGACGCGGGCGTGCCGTTATCGTCGGTGTACAGTTATCATTTTATGGAAGGGCGACGCGGGCGTGCCGTTATCTTCGGTGTACAGTTATCATTTTATGGAAGGGCGACGCGGGCGTGCTGTTATCGTCGGTGTACAGTTATCCAGTTATCGTCGGTGTACAGTTATCATTTTATGGAAGGGCGACGCGGGCGTGCCGTTATCGTCGGTGTACAGTTATCCAGTTATCTTCAGTGTACAGTTATCATTTTATGGAAGGGCGATGCGGGCGTGCCGTTATCGTCGGTGTACAGTTATCCAGTTATCGACGGTGTACAGTTATCATTTTATGGAAGGGCGATGCGGGCGTGCCGTTATCGTCGGTGTACAGTTATCCAGTTATCGACGGTGTACAGTTATCATTTTATGGAAGGGTGATGCGGGCGTGCCGTTATCGTCGGTGTACAGTTATCATTTTATGGAAGGGCGATGCAGGCGTGCCGTTATCGTCGGTGTACAGTTATCATTTTATGGAAGGGTGATGCGGGCGTGCCGTTATCGTCGGTGTATAGTTATCATTTTATGGAAGCGCGATGCGGGTGTGCCGTTATCATCGGTGTACAGTTATCATTTTATGGAAGGGCGACGCGGGTGTGCCGTTATCGTCGGTGTACAGTTATCATTTTATGGAAGCGCGATGCGGGTGTGCTGTTATCGTCGGTGTACAGTTATCATTTTATGGAAGCGCGATGCGGGTGTGCCGTTATCGTCGGTGTACAGTTATCATTTTATGGAAGCGCGATGCGGGTGTGCTGTTATCGTCGGTGTACAGTTATCATTTTATGGAAGGGCGATGCGGGCGTGCCGTTATCGTCGGTGTACAGTTATCCAGTTATCGACGGTGTACAGTTATCATTTTATGGAAGGGTGATGCGGGCGTGCCGTTATCGTCGGTGTACAGTTATCATTTTATGGAAGGGCGATGCAGGCGTGCCGTTATCGTCGGTGTACAGTTATCATTTTATGGAAGGGTGATGCGGGCGTGCCGTTATCGTCGGTGTATAGTTATCATTTTATGGAAGCGCGATGCGGGTGTGCCGTTATCGTCGGTGTACAGTTATCATTTTATGGAAGGGCGACGCGGGTGTGCCGTTATCGTCGGTGTATAGTTATCATTTTATGGAAGCGCGATGCGGGTGTGCCGTTATCGTCGGTGTACAGTTATCATTTTATGGAAGGGTGATGCGGGCGTGCCGTTATCGTCGGTGTATAGTTATCATTTTATGGAAGCGCGACGCAGGCATGCTGTTATCGTCGGTGTGCAGTTATCATTTTATGGAAGGGTGACGCAGGCATGCTGTTATCGTCGGTGTGCAGTTATCATTTTATGGAAGGGCGACGCAGGCATGCTGTTATCGTCGGTGTGCAGTTATCATTTTATGGAAGGGTGATGCGGGTGTGCCGTTATCGTCGGTGTATAGTTATCATTTTATGGAAGCGCGATGCGGGTGTGCCGTTATCGTCGGTGTACAGTTATCATTTTATGGAAGGGCGACGCGGGTGTGCCGTTATCGTCGGTGTACAGTTATCATTTTATGGAAGGGTGATGCGGGCGTGCCGTTATCGTCGGTGTATAGTTATCATTTTATGGAAGCGCGACGCAGGCATGCTGTTATCGTCGGTGTGCAGTTATCATTTTATGGAAGGGCGACGCAGGCATGCTGTTATCGTCGGTGTGCAGTTATCATTTTATGGAAGGGCGACGCAGGCATGCTGTTATCGTCGGTGTGCAGTTATCATTTTATGGAAGGGTCGGTGTAAAGTTATTATTGAAGATCACAGAAACTCAGTAGGAAAGTAATTTCCTGACGAGGTCTAGACGACATGAGCTCATGCTCTATGTTTCTTGTACAGAATATTAAATATACAATAAGGAAAACGTGAATCATGTCATCAAAATGTTCAAACAAATAAAAACATGATAAAATTCCGTTATTTAATTTTCAGTAAAGCAACCACAGAGCAAAAATGGCCACATTTATATTTTTATATTGATTATAAGTAATAAGATCCCTGGTCGGCTCAGGGTGTGTAAGGCTTGGGTGTAACATCTGCTTTTTGTAAAGCCGTGACTCTTTAGTGTCGATATTCTAACATTGGTTGGGGCCATTCGATAGTCTGCTAGGAGAGAGAGAAGAGTGCTACACAAACAAAGCATAAACAAAAGCACCTTCATTTACAGTGATGTTGATAAAACTATTGACAGTGTACAACTTCTTAATAGAAATCTATATTTCATATTTTGAATCATTTCTATAATGTTGTGATTGAAGTTGCAAATGGAACCTCATCTGTCCAGTTCTCCAGAGACCACCACATGTTAATTAAACATCACACGAGTTATTCACGAGACTTTCCAACCTGATTGTCACACTAACAAACAAACTATTCAATAAAAGTCAGAACCAAGTCTGTAATGACGACAGATCTCTACATGAAGCTGATCCATCAAATATTTGGGATAATTAACAGTATGATCATTTTTAATAACGTAACCGCGGCATGAAACAGGAATATTATAGCAACATTAAAGGGACACAGAACCAATTATATTCTCTTCTTAAAGAAATCATTTTCATTATATTCCTGTAAGAACTTTGTGTTCTGTTTTTATTGTGATGTCATCACAGGTGAACTTCATGACTTTGTTTAAGTGTTTATTCATTTTGTATTATTACAGCTGTGTTTTATTTTAAAGTGTTTATACAGCAGCCTCCAGGTCTGAACACACAATGCAGATTTACAGATAATATTCTATCAAGGACTTTGTTTTGCTTCTTTAATATTTTTATCAGTGACTTTAATACTCCTGAGAGGTTCCTGAGTTTATCACACATGTAATTACTGTAATATTCCATCACACATCTTTACATCTTACACAGAACACTATAGTACTTATATTCTAATTAACACTGCATTACTGCAGTAGAACATTCTGTAGTATTACTGTGTGTATATGCTGTATATTGTACTTATCACGCAGACCTGGATACTTCGTGCTGTCCAAAAGCTGCGCTTTCCACAGAAATCAGATGAAATACAAACCAGCAGAAGATTTCAGACGCTGGTGACAAACTCCTGCAGCACGAACCTTCCTGAGGTTTTACTCAGCGGTGAAGAAGCACGAACACGAGCGCTCAGGGTTCCGTCCCCGTGTTGACGTCAGGAAACGTCTCGGTCTGAGTTTCAAACACATCTGATTGCAGTCAAACTGCTGCAACACGTGAGTCCTGCTCGGGTAATAACGTCAATGTGGGTCGGAACCGGTCCGTTTACCTGCTCGGAGCTTCGGTCCGTCGCGTCCAGCAGCCTCAGCTTCACAAGAAGGAGCGGGCGGATGTTTCCACAGCAACAACCGGAGAGAGTCCAGCAGCAGCTCCCGCACGCGCGCACGCACGCACGCACCGGGAGCTGTTCGGGGTCCGTCGGCACACCGGAGGCTCACCGGGTCTCGAGCCGCACTGTTGGTCCGGCCGGCCGGGAGACAGCGAGGGAAACCGATCCTGGTCCGGGTCTGTCCACAGCGAGCGGCACCGCGGACACGCGCAAACATGCGCGCACCGGGGAGGGGTGGGTGGGGTGTAGAGGGCAAGAGGGCAGTCACCACGATGCTGAGTGTGCGTGTGCGCGCGCTCGTGTCTGCCCCCTGCGAGTCTGCGGAGGGAATATTCAATTACCCTAAAGAGGCACGGGGGGGGGGGCTGGTATTGATCTCAGCTGTCAATCTGTTAAAGGGGCAATCCACAAATATTACTGACTAACAGACCAGCAAGTACTACTGCAACACAGAACAACATGTACTCTACACAGCTCCGTGTACCGTGTGTACATGTACAGCTCCAGTACACAGAACGTGTACTACAGATCCAGTACACAGAACGTGTACCGTGTGTACATGTACAGCTCCAGTACACAGAACGTGTACCGTGAGGACTGAATGTACATCCACTCTCTGTGTGTCTCAGTCAGCAGTTTGTGTATTTTCAGACACATTTTATGTTTTTATGTTTTAAAGGCAGCAGAGGTTGAGTGAGCGAGTACACGTGTGTAAAACGGAGTGTAATCACACAGAGGTTTGGTTGGTCTGAGTGAGCTGTGACTGCAGAGAGAGGCCTGGTCAGCAGGAGGCAGCTGCTGCTGAACCAGAGTCCGTTCATAACTTTACATATTTTATCATAACATCAGTAAGCAGAGCAGCTCACAGAGAGCACACACATGCAGGTACAACAGTAAAATCCTGCGTCACCTCACGCTTGTCTTTAGCAGCAGGAGGCTGAGTTGGTTCTGCAGACTACATGTATTGTAGTTATGGTTTCTGAGATGCTGACGACTCTTCGTGTTGCAGGACACAGAGTTTGTCAAAGAGCAAATATTGTATCTCCTTTCATGAGGACGTTGTTTTCAAATAAAAACATATTAAACAGCTTTATAGAACGGATCAATAACAGCAGCGGGGTGGAACTGCAGGCTCGACTTTTACTGTCACTGTGTGGTATTAGTACTTTTACTGCAGTAACATGTTTACTGCAGGACTTTAACTTGTTACAGAGTATTTCACTGCGTGGTATTAGTACCTGTACGTAAGATCAGAGCACTGAAGTGAGAATACTTAGTTATAATTACTACTTTGTTTATTTGTCTCCTCGTGTGAGACGGTGTTTTGTGTTACCTGTAAAGTAGATTCATTAAGAAATATTCACATTATATCCAGGGAGCTCTGATGTTATGGTGGAAATATCTTCACGGAGGTAATCTTGGTGTCTGTGCTCAGTAAATTATTCAGTGTTAACATTTTCTAATAAAGTTTTGCCAATGTCTAATTTAATATCGGGCCTGACTTTAGAACCTGGAAATTTTTCTGATCAAAGTTTATTTCTGGAACTGAAACTGAATATTTGTGTCATCAAACATCGAAACCATCAACGTCACAGAAACTTCATGCTCAGCAGGCCGACTGTTTAACGACCTCTGAGTTTACAGCAGGGAAGTTTCATCCTGACATCACGTTCACTGTGTGTGTGTTCGTAAAGTTAATGACTGTGTGTGTGTGTTTTAACAGGATACACCCGGTGGACCAGGAAGTCACTTAGCAACGAACACACACACACCGACACACACGCTCTCCCTCTCTGTACCCCTTCCTGGAAACGATCCCCCCCCCCACTCACCTCCCACACTCTCCTGTTAATGAAAACACTGTTTGTACTTGCATATTTCTTGTGTCTGACGGTAAATGTTGCACTTGAATGCACCACTCAGACGCCAGCTGAGCGCCGTCACAGAATGTTCTGTGTTACAAGGAAGGAAATGACTCTGTTCTCTAAAGAACGTCAACAAACAAACAGCAGGTTTCACTGCAGACAAGCAGGAAGCTCCGGCTCGGAGATCTGAAGCACCTTAAACCTGCGTCCTCTCTGCCAGCCAGCAGGGGGCGCCTTAAACCTGCGTCCTCTCTGCCAGCCAGCAGGGGGCGCCTTAAACCTGCGTCCTCTCTGCCAGCCAGCAGGGGGCGACTTAAACCTGCGTCCTCTCTGCCAGCGGCCAGCAGGGGGCGCCTTAAACCTGCGTCCTCTCCAGCGGCCAGCAGGGGGCGACTTAAACCTGCGTCCTCTCTAGCGGCCAGCAGGGGGCGACTTAAACCTGCGTCCTCTCTAGCGGCCAGCAGGGGGCGACTTAAACCTGCGTCCTCTCTAGCGGCCAGCAGGGGGCGACTTAAACCTGCGTCCTCTCTAGCGGCCAGCAGGGGGCGACTTAAACCCGCGTCCTCTCTGCCAGCGGCCAGCAGGGGGCGACTTAAACCTGCGTCCTCTCTGCCAGCGGCCAGCAGGGGGCGACTTAAACCTGCGTCCTCTCTGCCAGCGGCCAGCAGGGGGCGACTTAAACCTGCGTCCTCTCTAGCGGCCAGCAGGGGGCGACTTAAACCTGCGTCCTCTCTAGCGGCCAGCAGGGGGCCCCGCCCATACTGCTGCTTTTCAAATTAAAACGGAGACCTTCTGCTACGTCTGCTCCTCCCGTCCAGACTGAAACGGCGAAAACGAAGACCTAAAAGGAAGAAGTTTGGAAACGCTGCCGACCCCGTTTGCATTTTGAAACTCCGGAGGGCGTGTTAGTGCAGACAGCCAAAACGGAGGACTTCAGAAACGCTGATGCAGACGCAGACGCTCGGCTCTCTGATTGGCTCTTATAAGTCGTGCAAAGCAGAAACACGATGCTGCTAACAGAGTTTTTGAGTTGGTATTTTTATAAAATATTTTGTACCATGCAAATAACACTTTGGCCTATCTTCCTTCACTTGTCGGCTACTGTGCATGTCGCCGTTTACTTTGACTCCCAGTCTGTTTTCCTTCGACACAGTCCTGTCTTAAGGCCCATTTATACTCCTGCGTAGGCTACGCACGTAGCCATGCGTTCATACTGGTGCGTAGGTGTGTCCGTCATTCTGCATTTACACCCCCAAACACCCGTTGGCAGTAGCGCTACAGCGTCCACTGTGTTGACTTTTTCCGTCCGAGCAGGTTAACATCCGGTTCAGCGCTCCACTAACGTGAATAGAGGTAAAATCGTAAACGTGCGGCTGGTGTAGCCTTTTCAAATGTTACCGACCGAGTGGATCACATTCTGATAGCAAAACAAGTCATTTCGCTCGGGTTGCAATGATTAAATATATCGATTCACCGTGTGACAGCCGCCGTTTTGACTGCTAGTAAATGTTACTTCAAAGCGCGGGGTACTTCCGGTCAACTCGGAGGCATTGCGAGGCTACCCAGCCGTAGCCCCGTAGCCTACGCCGTCGATTTGACGCAGAAGTATAAATTGCACTTTACATTCAGTAACAGTCCCAGTGCGTTATTGGTCCATGCTAGAGCGTTTCTTCGTCTGCAGACCTTTATTCTTCTCAAAATCTTCTGTAACTACGGAACAGACCATCTGCTTCATGGTTACACCGGCACGCACACGCCCAGTGTACCTGAACGACCGCTAGCTGTGCGTTTTCAGTTGTTTTCAACTCTGATACGCAGCTAAAACGCTGCTGTGGACGGAGATCGTGTTCGTTTTAATTCTCCGTTCGTAAATTAAAACAGAAGAAGCCTTTCTGGGTTTTATTTTCCTTCTTCTTTTTATGAAAGAGGCGTACAGTTTCCACCTTTTGATTTGTTCCTATGTTCATTTGTTTGCTGAAATATGTTTGAAATTCAGTGAACAGGTTTGTTAAATGTATTTGGACGTCATCACTTGATGTAAAACTCCTGCTTATTTTGCTCTTAGTGAAACATCCTAATGTAAACCTGAAGGTTGGGCTTTTCATTTTTTATTTGATCTGTTCATGTCTTCTTTGAGCTCATATTATTATTTATACATCATCACGTTCAGGCGTCTTTCCTGTTGCATTTTTGAGTTAATGTCAGTCAATAATAATGAAACCAGTCGCTGAACACTGAGGTAAATTAAAAGAATTTTAATAAAAGTAAAACCAAAATCCCGTCGTTCGGATGATGTACTGATAATATGATGCTGATCGGCTCAGAGAAATGTTAGGCACTCAGACAAACACAAGAAAAACTGATCCAGGTGAGTTTCCTGTCCAGTCAGGTGACTTCACTTCCATCTCTCAGCACAATTCAGGGATACGACTTACTGAAGATCCAAACTACCTGAGGGACGTGTTCCCTGAGGGGCCGCAGCAGACACACAGGAAACGATCATCAAAACTGTTCGTTCATTTTCTGTTGATCGACTCAGTGACTTGGTGAACGAGCTGCTGAGATCTGAAGAGAAACCGGCAGACACCAAACTCCATTAAGGGTTTTCATTTATAAAAGTCTTACATTTTCCTTTTAATCTTCACAGAAGCTTCGTGGCGTTCGGTGAAACGTTTAGATCCTGAAGCTCTTGAAAGTCTTTCGAGCTGTCTTATTTTCTGTTCTGACGGCTTTCAGAGTGCCACGTTGAACGGCTCGGCCCCTGCAGGTGGACCTGGTCTCTCTGTGTGGCCGGTCTTCAGGTGGTGGACCAGATACTCCCTCCTGGTGAAGGTCTTCCTGCAGAGTCCACAGCAGTGCGGCCTGTCCCCGGTGTGGACCTTCATGTGTCTCTCCAGACTCTCCTTCCTGCTGAAGTCTCGACTACAGAACCTGCATCGGTACGGTTTCTCTCCGGTGTGGACCCGTTTGTGGATCTCCATCCTCTTGATGGAGCTGCTCTTCTTCCCACACACATCGCAGGTGCTACCCAGCTCTCTGTGGGACCGCAGGTGGACTCTCAGGGCCTCGGTAGACTCCAGTTGGTCCCCGCAGGCCCCGCACCGGCTGTCGGGCTCCTTGCAGTGGATCTCGGCGTGCCGGACCAAAATCCCCTGCGTGTAGAAGGAACTCCCGCAGACTCTGCAGCTGAAGGACTTGGCAGGATTCTGGAAGGGGGCCCTCGGTCTGCGGAGGCTGCAGGACATCTGGTCCTGGTCCTGAGACATGTTTTGTCTGATGTGTTTCCTCAGAGTTCGCTTTGAGCTGAATTCCCGGCCACAGCTGCCGCAGACCAGCAGATTCTGGTCTGCAGGAGGGCGAGTCCCAGTCCCCTGAGTCCTCTGCAGACCTGGATCAGACTGAGTGTCGTCACTGTCTTCAGTAGATGACTCTGATTGGACAACGGAGTCCCTGCTGTGGTCTGCAGGTTCGCTGGTCTCTCCAGGTTTAGGTCTTATCAGATGGCTGTCTGGGGGGGCGGCGAGAAGGTCCTCCCCTCTGTGGAACAGAACATGATCGCTCTTCATCAGCCAATCAGGACTCTGCGTGAACTTGGTGTCAGTCTCCTCCTCCTCCTCTTTGACGTGCAGCCTGACGCTCTGCCCCCCCCCCTGTTCTTCTTCTGTGGTTAAAACCTGCAGAACACCTGGAGGATGAGAACAACATGATGTAAACAAACATTCTGAGTTTCAGTGACGCCCCAGAAGCAGGTCCTGAAATCCTGAGACGGATCCTGAGAGGCTAATATTCATTAAAAGTAACTTAATCAATGGTCTTGAAATGTTTGAAGGTGACTCATTAGAAAATGTTAGGCTTTAGTTGTGTCTCAGCTCCCAGCATGCACTGCTTCAGGTTGTGGTCAGTGGCGTGTCCACAGCTGACATCATGTAGTACTAAAAACCATCAGTTACTCTGGATTCTACTCCTTTTGTACCGACCTTCCTGCTGGGAGCTAATCTCTGCTCTGACTGCAGCCTCCAGCATCATGTGACCCTCATCCATTTCCTTCTTGTAGACAGTAGGTTCAGGCCCCGCCTCCTCCCTGCAGGACAGGATCCGATTGGACGAAGGACTCTCCCTCAGCCATTCATGACTCTGTATGGACTTCGTAAAGGTCTCCTCTGGTCCTAAAGCTCCGCCCTCTTCCTGGTTAAGATGCAAATGTAGGCCCCGCCCCCTCACCTGCTGTTCATCTGTTGAGAAAACCTGAAAAACACCTGAGAGATAAAGACAGGTAGTTAATATCAAAAGGACTGTGTGAATGATGTCTCTGTGTGAATGATGTCTCTCCCTCTGTGTGAATGATATCTTTGTCTTTCTCTCTGTCTCTGTGTGAATGTCTGTCTCTCTCCCTCTGTGTGAATCATGTCTCTGTCTCTCTCCCTCTGTGTGAATCATGTCTCTGTCTCTCTCCCTCTGTGTGAATCATGTCTTTGATCCATCTGTCTCGGTCTCTCCCTCTGTGTGAATGATGCATCTGTCTCTCTCTGTATCTGTGTGAATGATGCATCTGTCTCTCTCTGTATCTGTGTGAATGATGCATCTGTCTCTCTCTGTATCTGTGTGAATGATGTCTCTGTCTCACTCCCTCTGTGTGAATGATGTATCTGTCTCACTCCTTCTGTGTGAATGATGTATCTGTCTCTCTCTCCCTGTGTGTGAATGGTGTCTATGTCTCTCTCTGTATCAATGTCTCCGTGTCTCTCTGTGTGAATGATGCCTCTGTCTCTCTGTCTGTGTGAATGATGCCTCTGTCTTTCTCTGTGTGAATGATGTCTTTGTCCCTCTCCCTCTGTGTGAATGATGTATCTGTCTCTGTGTGAATGATGTCTGTCTTTTTCTCTGTGTGAATGATGTCTCTGTCTCTCTCTGTCTGTGTGAATGATGTCTCTGTCTCTCTATGTCTGTGTGAATGATGTCTCTGTCTCTCTATGTCTGTGTGAATGATGCCTCTGTCTCTCTCTGTGTGAATGATGTCTTTGTCCCTCTCCCTCTGTGTGAATGATGTATCTGTCTCTCTATGTCTGTGTGAATGATGCCTCTGTCTCTCTATGTCTGTGTGAATGATGCCTCTGTCTCTCTCTGTGAATGATGTCTTTGTCCCTCTCCCTCTGTGTGAATGATGTATCTGTCTCTGTGTGAATGATGTCTGTCTGTCTTTTTCTCTGTGTGAATGATGTCTCTGTCTCTCTCTGTCTGTGTGAATGATGTCTCTGTCTCTCTCTGTCTCTGTGTGAATGGTATCTATCTCTCTTTGTCGGTTTGTGAATGATGTCTCTCAGTTCAATTCAATCTAGCTTTATTGGCATGAATGTAAAACAACAATCTTGCCAAAGCTACAAATAAATTACAAAAGAACAATTAATTGTATACAGTTCATTAATCACTATTAAAAATAAATAAAAAATTATATATATAAAAAAAAAAATTATATACACGTTTTTATATACATACACACACACACACACACACACACACACACTAAAACAGTAAACGTGTGTGAGACAATGTGTAATTTTGATCAGAAAACCAGTATCAAATGTGAGATTAAAAAACAAAAACAAATAAAGAGAACAATTACTTAAATAATAGACAATGAAAATAATAATAATTTGAAAACTGTTCAGAACAATTATTATATTTATGAGTCTATTCTGAATTGCAATATCGAATTATTGGTTCTAGTAGAAATTGGAAAATTTGAAGCCAGATTTAAATTGGAATTTAAATTTTAATGTTTCTTTTTATTGCATACAAAGCTCTCCTTGCTTTGTCCCATCAACTAGTTGATGTTTTAGTCAGTAAAGCTGCGAACCAGCTAAAATACATGTTTACAGTTTAAACGACAACAGCGACATCTGGCGGGAAAATACAGCTACGTCACACTCGGCGGACATTTTCTTCCTCAAACCAGCAGACTTTAAACTTCTGTCCACTTACCTGCCGGTCCGTGACCCGGTCCGTCCTCCGGTCCGTCCTCCGGTCCGTGGCCCGGTCCGTCCTCCGGTCCGTGACCCGGTAGTCCTGCAGCCTGCAGCAGCCTCCGCTGTCGGTCGGACTCTTGTTTTAACCGGAAAACTTCGCTTTCATATTCGGCGATCGTTTTGGCGAAACGGCGGAAAATGTCGTCGGTGACGGCGGCGAGCTGCTGGTCGACAAACAGCCGCAGCAGGTCGAGCTGCAACATGTCGGTACCGACTGGAAACACCGGGATGAGGAGAGAAGACGCCGCTGCTGCCGGTTTAACGAGCGGAAACAGTCCACACGGAGGCAGCGGCGGACCGGAAGTCTTCACAATAAAAGCTCGTGTGGAGACAGTAAGTACACGTCACAAGTACAAGTCAGAGGAAGGCTATTTGTACTTGAGTATTTTCCTCTCATGTCACTTTGTGTTGTACTTCACTACATTTATCTGACAGCTTCAGTTACTTTACAAAGTCAGACTGTTACAAAGAGCTTTTAAAATAAAATGTTATAAATTAAACTCCAACAGCTTAAACAGCTGACAGTCAAGTGAAAGAAACTATTTTGATGGCTTACATCATTTTTCATGTAGAAACGTTTCATGGTTCCAGTTTCACTAATGTGTTATTTTAATGAGTTTTGGACTGTTGGTTGTGAAGAAGAAGAATCTGAGGAGAGGACAGTACAACATTTCACTGCAGTTATTGATTTTTCACAGTGTGGTTTTAGTACTTTTACTGCAGTAAAGGATCTGAATACTTCACACTCCAGGAGGAAGTCCGTTTCTCTGAAGCTGAACTGATTTAAAGACCTCTGGAGCGTTTCAAGGACCCCCAGAACTCATTACACTGGTCATTGATCTAATTCAGTCACTCATGGGAATATCTGAACGCTCTCTGGAATAATTCAAGGACCCCTGGAACTCGTTCAGTTACCCCAGGGACACAGTCAAGGATCCCAGACAGTTAACATTATTATTATTATTAACATTATTTGTGACTTTGTTTCATTTAAACCTAAAATAAACGTGTTACTGACGAACAGACTCAGGGCCTTCCTGAAACTAGTCCCTCGCCACCACAAACTACCCCCCCCAGCGTAAACAGGATGTGATGTCACCGCTGCACTCACTGCTGTAACATGTGGATCAAATAACCAGCAGCTGTATTAAGATTCAGGATTGATGTTGAGGAAAAGTTTATTTTTTTAAATAATGAAACTGAAAGCTTTTGTTATTCATTCTGTGTTTGTGTCAAATATTTCTTTAAGACTGACTTTAGATATTTACAAAATATAACTTCTATTCTTTTATGAAAAGATTCATAATCATTGTAAAGAAAAGCCAATGTGTATATTTGAACCTCTTATCTAAAATATATTACATTCACAAATACATTTCAAAAGTTAAAAAGTAAAAAGACTTAACTAGTTTTCTTTCTTGCTTGTTACTGAACTCTTCTATTATTCTGTCGTTTCATGTCGGCTATTTTGTTTTGGCTGGTGATTTTCGTATAAGATGAATATGATTCAATAAAAACAACAGCTGTCTATCAGACAAGATCATTTTTTATTTAAACACAATGTTGTTAACCTGTGAATGATGATATGAAATGTTGGTAGTTTCAGGATTTAAAAATCCTACATGTGAACCTGCAAAGTCACATGTGAAAGAAAGTCCTCCGTCGTGCAGCCAAGGCTGTTACACACCTTCAACAAGCTGCATCGGAGGGCTTACCAGCCCACTACCACTCCGCCCCCGTTGGATTCTGATGGCGCTCAATGTGGCGAACATAGAGGAGCGTTCAGCAGCTAAAGAGCCAGGTAATTCCCTCAGGAGCTGCTGGAGACAGAGCTAACAGAGAATCAGTTCCTGCAGGTTTAATGTAAATATGACAGGATGGTAAACGTTCTCATTTATCAAGATTCATGACATAATGATTAGAGCCCGACCGATAAATCAGTGATATGAGCTAGTTGCACATTAATCAGTATCACTGTTCATATTAGCTCATATTTGACAATTCAAAAGAAACGGTTATCAGTGTTGTTGCATAGTTTGTGCACCAGAGGGCGCTCTGCAGCTCCGCTATTGGCAACACGTGTTTGGAGGTCAGTCGAATAAGTATATCGGCCAAAATATTGGATTTTAAAATCCTGAAATATACTCGGCCGTGCTCTAAAACGACAAAATGAATCTACGTGCTGAAACAAACGTCTGAAAATACAGTTTGTACATTTTTTAAAATTGAAAAATAAAAAAGTTAGATTTTTGTGAAACATATTTGAACTTTAGAGGATAATTTATAAAATTTTTGGTGATTCTGGGTCCAAAGACAAAGAGTTTTGTGTCTGCTGATGACCCCGCTGGTGGTCCGTCAGTTTGTAAATATGAACCCGGTCTGTGTGAACTCTACAGCTGTATGAAGTCTGGCTGCAGACCGTCCTGCCTCCTGATTGGTTCTTTGCTGATCCGGACGTCCAGGTGGACCTTCATGTGGACGTCTCTGGAGCGTTTCTCCTGGTAGCTCTTCCCGCAGACCCTGCAGCTGTAGGGTTTCTCGCCGGTGTGCGTCAGCAGGTGTTTCTTCAGGTCGTTCTTGGTGACGAAGGCCTTCCAGCACAGGTGGCAGCTGAACGCTCGCTCCTTCTTGTGGAAGCGGATGTGGGTCTCCAGGTATCCTTTGGTGCTGAAGCTCTTGTTGCAGAGGCTGCAGCTGAACGGCTTTTCCCCGGTGTGGGTTAGCATATGGGCGTTTAGCCCTCCCACCTGCCTGAAGGTCTTCCCGCAGACGCGGCACTGAAACGGCTTCTCGCCTGTGTGGATCCTCTTGTGGACCTCCAGGACGTGGACTGACGCCAGGCTCTTCCCGCAGGTCTCACAGGAGACCCGGTGGGCTGGTTTGTCTCCAGTGTGGTTCCTGATGTGCGTCGTCAGAGCTCCGTTGTCGATGAACGTCTTCCCGCAGAACTCGCAGATGTACGGTCGCTCCCCGCTGTGGATCCTCTTGTGGCGCCGCAGGGCACCAGGCCGCGGGAAGGATTTACCGCAGACGCCGCAGCAGTACGGTTTGATGCCGGTGTGACTCCGCATGTGAGTCTCGATGTTCTGGTAGGTTTTACCGCAGATGTGACAGATTTTGCCGGCGTCTCTGTGACCCTGCAGGTGGTCCGTCAGGGTCTCTGGTGGCAGTACACTTTCACCGCAGACGCCGCACACAGACTCTGCTGAGTGACTCTTAGCGTGTTTCCTCAAACTACCTTTACTCTGAAAAGCCTCCCCGCAGACTTGACAGCTGTGAGACGTCTGAGTCGACACCTTGGCGTTCTCTCTGACAGTTGGCCTGATCTCCGTCTCAGACTTCAGGCTCTGAGAGTCCGGCGGAGGCTCGGCATCCTCATCGTCGTGGATCTCCCATGAGTGGCTCCTGCTGTGAGTCTTTAAGGCGCTGCTTTCGATGAACGTCTTCCCGCAGTGCTGGCAGGCGTACGGTCGCTCCCCACCGTGGATCTTCTTGTGGCGCCTCAGCGCTCCGGGTCGGGGGAAACGTTTGTTGCAGACGCCACAGCGGTACGGTTTGATCCCCGTGTGGCTTCGCATGTGAGTCTCCATGTTCTGGAAACTCTTACCGCAGATGCTGCAGGTGCCGCTGGTCTCCCGGTGAGACTGCAGGTGAGTCAGCAGAGCGTCAGGTGAGTCTAGCTGCTGTCCACAGACGCCACAGACGCTCTGAGACTCCCTGCAGTGCGTCTCAGCGTGTTTCCTCAAGAACCCTCGGCTGTGGAAGGAATCACCGCAGACTCTGCAGCACAGCGAGGAGAACTGAGATGACTTCAGTCCAGAGCTCTGCCTCCGATCTTTCTTTGGTTTCAGTGTCTCTGACTGACCGTCCTCGTCCTCGCTCTGGTCACCGTCGTCTTCTTCGTGGGTCTTTAGGTGATCCTGGAGCAGCTGGTTTTGGGTGAAGGTCAGTCCACAGATCGGGCAGACGTCAGGCGTCCTCCTGCTGTGGATCTTCTTGTGTCTCCTCAGTGCTCCGGGTCGGGGGAAGCTCTTGCCGCAGACGTCGCATCTGTACGGTTTGACTCCGGTGTGACTCCTCATGTGTGTCTCCATGTTCTGAAACGTCTTCCCGCAAATCTCACATGTCCCGCCGCCGCTGTCAGTTTCTCTGTGAGATCTGAGATGGTCGAACAAACCGTCTGAAGACTTGAAGTGTTCGCCACAGACTCCGCAGAGACACTCTGGGTTGTCTGAGTGTGTTTCCACGTGTTTCACCAGATTCCCTTTATGCCGGAAAGTTTTTCCACAGATGACGCAGCGATGAGCGGGCCGGTCCGATGGCGCCGCCTCCCGTCTCCGACCACCAGAGCTCCGTCTTCCATCCGTCCTCGTCCCGCTTGTTTCTTTGTTAGTGGCGGAGCTGTCGCTTCCTCTCCAGTCCTCGTCGGTGTCCTCGCTCTCAGCTGCAGAGACGTCTGAGGAGGCGGAACTGGGCGGGGCTGTGGGGAGGCGGTCTGGGTCGGCCTCAGACAGCAGGAGGTTTCCGTCGGCGCTGGTCGTCCTGCAGGTGGACGAGCTCAGGGAATCTGGAAGAAAAAAATGTAAATGATAATTAGTTCATGCAGCTTCAAAGAGCTGGTCAAGTTGTTGCTGCTGCAGACGAGCGGCTGAGTTTACTTCTGATTTGATGACGCAGCCTTTTCATAATCACAGTGACATTTTAATGTGGATCTGTCACATCACGGACGAGACCCGGTCCGAAGAATCAGGTGGAATGGATCAGACTGGTGCGTCTGTAAGAAGAACTTCATGTCAAAACTTTACAAATGAGTCTGTACATGAGTCACATGCTGGAGTTGCCGTCACTCTCAACAACAACAACAACAACAACAACAACAACAGTACACAGGAAGGCCGCCACAGAAAAAGAAGCAGGAACTTCAACTTTTACGTGGCGCCACTGTGGTGCGTGTTGTTCTTGAGGACGGAGAAGCACCGAGGCCGGACCACTTTGGATGACTTTGTAACGTGAACGCTGTATTTCTGCTGTTTACCACCATCACAACAGTTCACATCAATAGTCAACAATTCAGATCAATTCAGCAGCTGATTTTCCTCCCGAAGCCTCCGGCTGCTGATATCAGATGTAGTCTGATCAGCTGGATGTAAATGTAAATGCTCCGTACTTGTATAGCGCCTTTCTAGTCTTTTTACATCTGCATTCACCAGTCACACACATTCATACACTGAGCCTAAGTGCTCAAACGGAAACTAACATTCACACTCATTCATACAGGCACGCAACCAGGGGGAGCCAGGGATCGAACCGCCGACCTTCCGATTAACGGCCAACCCGCTCTACCTCCTGAGCCACAGCCGCCCCAACAGCGTCCCTCTGTTCCTGTTTACAGAGTGTAGTGACCTGTGGATACCTAGCAGCAGTCTGTAGGGGAACCGGGTTCTGAACTCACCTGTCCGGTTCAGTCGGACCACCGGGCTCAGCACCGCCTCCAGCAGCCGGCTCTGCCGCTCCAGCTGCCGCCGGTACTCCTCCACCTCCCGCTCCAGCAGCCCGACGATCTGCCCGGCCGCCGCCGTCAGCCGCTCGGTGATCAGCAGCCGCAGCGGCCGCAGCAGGCGGCCTCCGGAGCCGCCGCGCTTCTCCAGCAGCACCAAGATCTCCTCCCCGACCCGGGTCAGCTGCTCCGACACCGACACCGTCAGGGCCCGCAGCCCGCAGCGCGGCGGGGCTTCTGTCAGAGACATCCCGGTCCAGGGCTCCGTCCCCCGGTCCGCAGGAAAACAACACGCGTCTGTTCCGGGTCAACGAGTCACTGTGAGAGGAGCGAGAGCCTGAGGCTGCCACCTGCTGGACCGGACGATAGCCTACTGTTAGAGCTACCACTGAGAAAACTACTGCTAATATTAGAGATAATACTACTGATAGCAGTACTGACACTACTACAACTATTGATTACTACTGTTAAATGATAATACCCCTGATACTACTACTACTGATACTAGATGTTACTGATAACTCATAATACCACTGATACTACTACTACTGATATTACCACAGATAATACCACTGATAACTGATACTGCTACTGATAATACTGATACTACCGATACTGACACTACTACCACTAGGGAAAGCAACAAGTATTTGTTAATACCAGTGGAAACTGAACTTCTAGTACTTACTGTCACGGTTACTACTAACAAACAACTGTTCAGGTCTGCATTTACTGTAAAAGTACTGCAGAAGACCTGAGCAGAAGTACAAATACACACAAACTCAGTATCTGTAAAAGTGATTGTTTTCAGGTTAAGTTTCATGACAGCATAGACACTTTAAAGCAGTCTTTAGACTTGCACTTTGGAACATGTACAGAAAATATTAAGTATTAATATAAGTATAAACAATTAAAGAAAATGTGAAAAACTATAATCAGAAAACTTATCTGAGTCGCTGGTCAAAGATTTCTGAACTTGGAAAAGAAAACCAAACACGTTCAAACTAAAATGTGGTGACAGGTTTCCACAGCAGCAGAGGCTCATGGGTATTGTAGTGTTTACAGACAGAAAAGAAGCAAAGTGCATCCTTTGAACAGAACATTTTATTATCCAGCAGACTGAGGAAAACTCTGTTAAGCGCTGATGAATTAGCTGATCCTTCGTCGCTGAGGCTGCAGGCGGTCTGATCAGCATGTTCACTGTATGAGATCAGAGTTTCTCAGTTCTGTTCAGCTGCTTGTGTTAAAAACTTCTAAAGGTGCAGTAGAATGGAAAACTGTATTAATGTTAGAGGTGTAAACACTAGAGCTGCAACGATTAGTCGATTAACTATTAAATTATCGCCAACTATTTTGATAATTTTATAATTGATTTGTTCTGATTCATTTTTCTAAGAAACTATGTCCAAATTCTCTGATGTGAGCTTCTCAAATGTGAATTATTTCTGGTTTCTTTCCTCCTCTATGACAGTAAACTGAATATCTTTGGGTTGTGGACATTTGAGGATGCCACCTTGGGTTTTGGGAAACACTGATGGACATTTTTCACAATTTTAAGCTGATGATACACGGGGCAACTTTTAGCAATGTTGCTGGGCAATCTTGCTAGTGGCAAGTCCGACTATGTTTTGAATGGATAGCAGCGTTGCGGGGCGGGTGGTGGGGGAAGGGGATTACGGTAGTAATCTTTATTTCTATTCAATTTTATTTATATAGCGCCAAATCACAACAACAGTTATCTCACAGCGCTTTTCATAAAACAGCAGGTCTAGACCGAACTCTGTGATGTTATTTACAGAAGCCCAACAATTACTCATTACCATTGACGGCTATGTTGCCCTGCACGATTGCTCTGAAAGTTGCACTGTGTATCATCAGCTTTATAGAGCAAACATGACTTTTTGTTAACCCTTCCTTCCCTAGGTATTTACCCCATTAATGCCATATACGTGCTATTAGCTCTTACTATTATTTATTGCTGCCCTTACTAGCTTGTATTGTCAGTTGTAGATCTCGTGCTGTATTGATGCTTGTATGTTGTTCCTCAAATGTAAGTCGCTTTGGATAACAGCGTCTGCCAAATGAGTAAATGTAAATGCAAACAACTAATCAATTAATCGTGAAAAGGATCGACATATTCATCAATAATGAAAATTATCATTAGTTGCAGCTCTAATAAACACCAACACACCCCCAGAGCACCAAGCTTCCAATCCGGCTAGCTGCACGGCTAACTGAGTAGCTAGCAACAGCAGCTGTTGGCAGTATTTAGCGGCTACAGTAAATGGTGACAAACTCTGTAAATCTCCAAAAGTGGAGGCAGAGCAGCCGGAAGGACATCCGAGGGAAAACCAGAAAATATTTTCTCCATCAAATCTGATCCAGTTTCACCATTTACATTTATTCATTTAGCTGACACTTATCCAAAGCGACTTACAATTGCTCTACATGTCAGAGGTCACACGCCTCTAGAGCAACGAGGGGTCAAGTGTCTTGCTCAGGGACACAATGGTGGATGGGTCACAGTGGGGAACTGAACCCGGTTCTCTCACACTCCATCACCACCTGATCCACCAAAACCAGAGAATAAAGTTATTAAGTTGTGTTTTTGTCAAGCAGGAACCTCTGGCTCTCGCAAGTAAAGCCAATGCTGAAAGCACCTTAAACCTGCGTTCTCTCCAGCAGCCAGCAGGGGGCGACTCCAGCGGCTGCAGAAAGAAGTGTGATTGCATAGAAGTCTGAGAAAATGTTTCTACTTCTCAGCTGATTTATTACCTTTATGGTCTCAGTCGCTAGTTTCAACACAGCTTGATGTTCATTTAGTAAATTATGGTTCCATTTACAGGAACAGAGACCAGGAAGCAGGGGAGGCTTTAGGGCGGGGCTACAAGCTGATTGACAAGTCACTACCATGGCGACCCGTGAATCAGGATACGAGCAACTCGTATCCCTGCTCTGTGTACATTTAACCAGCGCCGCAGAAAAAGCTCATCAGGAGTCGGCTGCTCACTTTCTCTGCTGAGTACATTTAGTTTTAAGACTGTTTGTCACTAGCCAAAGTTATCAGCCCTGTTAAAATAGCTAAGCACGCTAGCTAGCTCCGCACACGGCCGCTGGCTCCACCATCTCGTCCAAATACGGTCTCGTCCGGTGCCGCTGGTCGCAAAAACAAAACTCAAGGCTTCAAAACAGCGATCCACAAACCAACGGGTGACGTCATCATGACTACGTCCACTTCTTTTATACAGTCTATGTTCTCGACCTGCTGCTCTTAGACCTGATCAGTTAAGTCTGGGATTGATTCAGCGCGTCCAAAGACCCAACGACAGCCGTTTCCTAGCAACACATTCACACAACTCTTAATGGTGCAACCTGATTTATTGAAATACTAGTTTAAACTAGTCACTGAGAATCAGTGGTGTAAGTAACGGGTCACATTAACTCTTGTTACTGTTGGAGTATTTTAAGAAATCAGTACTGTCCATGTTCTGCTGCTCTAAGGTCTGATCCAGCTCCGGTCCTGACCCCCCTGCGTTGTGGACTTTGAGGTGTCCGTTGAGCGATCGTCTGGCCTGGAAGCTCTTCCCGCACACCCTGCAGCTGTACGGTTTGTCTCCGGTGTGGATCAGGATGTGTCTCTTCAGGTCCACGTTCTGCATGAAGCCCTTCCCGCACACCTGGCACAGGAAGCGTCTCTCCTTGTTGTGGAAGCGGACGTGAGTGTCCAGAGTTTGTTTATGGGTGAAGCCCTTCCCGCAGAGGCTGCAGGAGAACGCCCTCTCACCGGTGTGCGTCTTCAGGTGCGTCTTCAGGTTGATGCTCTGGGTGAAGCCCTTCCCGCAGAGGCTGCAGGAGAACGCCCTCTCACCGGTGTGGATCTTCAGGTGCGTCTTCAGGTTGCCGCTCTGGTTGAAGGACTTCCCGCAGAAGCTGCAGATGTAAGGTTTCTCACCGGTGTGGATCCTCATGTGCATCTCCAGCGCCGTGTGAGCCGGGAAGGACTTCCCGCAGAAATGGCAGGTGTAGCCGATCTCACGGTGGGATTGCAGGTGAGCATCGAGGCTGGCGGCGGACTCGTACTGGTGTCCGCAGAGCCCGCAGCGGCAGTCCGGGTCCTGCAGGTGAGTCTGGACATGTTTCACCAACAAGGTCCTCTTGTCGAAGGCGTCCCCGCACACTTTACAGCGGTAGGACGGCGCAGAGCTACGGTATCTCTTCGGTTTGTCGGCATTCTGATGTGTCGCCATGTGCCGTCGCAGGCTGTGCTGCTTCCTGAACTCCTGACCGCAGACGCTGCAGCAGTGCACCTCCTCGCTGTTAAAGGGTTTCTCCGTGGCATGGATGCGCATGTGTGATGTCAGGTTGCCCTTCTGGATGAACTTCTTGCAGCAGATGTCGCAGTTGTACGATTTCTCTCCATTGTGCAGCCGCCCTCTCTTTTTTTTCCTCGGGCAGCTCAGAGCCTGACTCTTTGTGGTCCAGTCGCTGTCTGAAACACCATCACTGTGGACGGCCAAGTTACTTGGTGAGTCACGTGGGTGGTAGGTTGGTGAGGCAGAGCGAGGCGTCGGCAGCCAGGAAGCATCGCTGTCGACTCGTTCAGCTTCTGTGTGGTTCAGGTCTGCAGGGTCATCTGGAGGCTGGAGCTCTGTGTGGTTCAGGGTCACCGACTGCAGAAACTCTGAGGAGACAAAACAACACCTGAGGAACCTCTGACACACCCGGCACCAAATTACAAGCTTACAACAATGAAAGATTAGACTTCCTCACGTATCCTTTTCTTCAGCAGGTTCAGAATGTCTGCACAGTACTTACCTGTTCTCTGCTGCTTAATCAGTCTGAGCAACAGTCCAGTTTTGTTTTAATGCAACTAACGACTATTTTCATCATTGATTAATCTTCAGGGTTTTTGTCTCAATTCATTGATTAATCATTGGACCTATCTTAGCCAGTAAAATGTTGTTTTAGGGAGGGTTCATATCTAAAAGGTCCGGTCCCTGAATCAAACCAATGAGACGATGATGCATAGTTTATATTCTCCAGCTGGTCCAGTTTGCATTGACAAAGGCAAAAACTCGTGGATACAATGTGGCTATTGTTTAAGGTAGTGTATATATATATATATATATATATATATGTTAGTGTAAGATTAAATGTGCTTTCACTGAGGATGACATACAGTCGCAGGAAAAAATATGTGAACTCTTTGGAATCACCGGCTAGTGACTTCTCTAAAAGCTAATTGGAGTCAGGAATCAGCCAACCTGGTGTCCAATCAATGAGACAAGATTGGAGGTGTTGGTTAGAGCTGCCCTGCCCTATAAAAAACACATCACTTTTAATTTTGCTGTTCTCATGAAGCATTGCCTGATGTGAACCATGCCTCGACCAAAGGAGCTCTCAGAAGACCTCAGATTAAGAATTGTTAACTTGCATGAAGCTGGAAAAGGTTACGGAAGTATCTCTAAAAGTTTTGATGTCCATCAGTCCACAGTTATACAAACTGTCTATAAAATGGAGAAAGTTCAGCCTGTTGCTGCTCTCCATAGGAGTGGCCGTTCTGCAGAGACGACTGCACCAGCACAGAGCAGAATGCTCAGTGAGGTTAAGAAGGAACGTAGGGTGTCAGTAGAAGACTTGCAGAAATCTCTGGAACATGCTAACATCTCTGTTGACGACTTTACGATACATAAAACACTGACCAAGAATGGAGTTTATGGGAGGACACCACAGAGGAAAACTCCAAAAAAAACACTGCTGCACGTCTGAAGTTTGCCAAAGAGCGCCTGGATGTTCCACAGCACTACTGGCTAAATATTCTGTGGACAGATGAAACCAAAGTTGAGTTGTTTAGAAGGAACACACAATCTTATATGTGGAGGGAAAAACACCAAAACCTCATCCCAACTGTGAGGTATGGTGGAGGGGGCATCATGGTTTGGGGCTGCTTCGCTGCCTCAGGGCCTGGAAGGGCTGCTATCATCTGTGAAGGTTCTCAGTCATCCAGGTTATAGTAATCCAATGAAGGTTGAGGTCAAGCGCAACTGGACGTGGTTGAAGATACTAGAAGTTGTTTCATCTCTCATACAAGAGACGTCTTCATTGACGGAAACATGAATTCCATTTATCAAGATATTTAGTAGGAGAATGTAAAGCCATCTATCCACCAACTGAAGCTCCTCAGGAGATGGATGGTGGAACAGGACAATGGCCCAAAACACAGAAGTAAATCCACAACAGAACGGCTTCAGCAGAAGAAAATACACCTTCTGGAGTCCTGACCTCAATCCGACTGAGATGCATGACCTCAAGAGCGTGATTCACACCAGACTTTCCAAGGATGTTGCTGAAGTGAACAGGACAGAGAAGATGGATGGTTTGAAAGAGGTGTCAAGGAAGCATCTACACCAGGGTTGAGAAGCCGTCATTGAACAGGGGAGGGGGTCTACGCCACCACTTATCCCCCACTTACAATGCTGTCCTTTCATCACTTCCCAGGAAACTCAACAAACGTAACCTATTGGCCTCAGGTGAAGATACCAACGATGGTCGTTCAGTCTCGGCCACAGGTAGTCTTAACGACTGTCGTTACAGTAACCAGGAACACTAACGAACCAGCGGTATCGATGACCCGGGCCAACGACCCCACTGAGGTTAAATAGCTGAGTTTCCCTGCCAGTTAGTCAGAACTGAAGAAGTCCTTTGGATGAGGGACGAAACGTCTTCCAGTATCTTCAACCAAGTCCAGTTGCCCTTGATTTTAACCTTCGTTGGGCAAATAAATACTTTCACTTTCCATTAACGGCACGTTGAAAGCGTCTTTAGTCTCTGCAGAGAAAACGTAAACTTCACACTGTAACATCACTAGATTGATTCTGATATATTAACAGTATCCTGTTGTTGAAGAGAGCATCGCTTTCTTCTGATGGATATTAGCCTGTTTTTTTACACTGGTTACTGTGAACAGAAGGTCGCCGGTGAAACGAATCTTTCACTCAGCAGCTACCAGCTGTTATTTATTTTTGAGATGCACAGAGAGAAAATATGGTGGATAAAACATCCTGTTGGGTTTTACGCATGACGCACAGCTTCCTCTGTATCTTCAACAACGAGCTGCTCCGTGTTGCTGCCACAATCATTCTTTGTGTTGTGAAGATTATTTAGATGCTTCAGGAATAATCAGATTGCTGCTGCAAAGCAAGCGGTTTGGTCGGCTACATCTCCCTAATAAAAGATACAGGCAACAACAGTCGGCCGGGCAGAAAGCTGATATTTTAAAGTGATCTTATCAACACATTCATGGAGATTTAAAGAGGAAAATAATTATTAAACAGAAATAACTAAAGATAATCAGGCAGCAAAGCAAATTTCATTGCCTAGAAAGAACCATGTTGCAGCTGTTTCAAACCTGAACAGCAGATAAAATATATTATTATATTTATACATGAGTAGCTTTGTCATTTTTTCCTTTTCCTTTTTATGGGAGTAATTGTACTTTTTCTTGAGTAAAGATTTTAAGTTCTCTACCTGCAACTGGCCAGGAGCAGCAGCGCTGACATGGTGACCATGAGACAGACAGCAGAGACGAGGTCAAAGCAGCAGTTTGTGGTCAGACTGATGATGAGCTGGATTATTTAGTTATCTACTCAGGGGCTCAGCTGAAGTGAGTTCTTTACTTTAGGGGTGTTAGAGGGATTTTGAAAATATATTATAATAAATACATTTGTACTGTGGCTTCATTAACTAGCAGCTGTTCCAGGGTTTTATGGTATGTAGTCGGTTTTGTTCTAGTTATATTATACTCCCTGTCTCTGACCCTCTTCCCTCGAGGAATTTGTTTTGGTGTTGAGGTGCTGCTCACAGACAGACATACAGTCAACATAAATAAATGTAGAAATATATAAATACCTGACGCAGAAGTATAATCTGGGATTGGCTCCAGTCGCCCGCAACCCTGTACGCAGGATAAGCGGTTGATAATGGACAGTTTACTGTGTGCAACGTTGCGCTGAGACTTCAAGGTGTTTTCTCCCGGTTAGTGGGCGTGTCAGAGGTGTTACCCAATCAGCAGCCACACTAGTGTATATTAACACTGTCATAATAAACAGGCAGTAAAGTGCATCGCCCTTGCGTACACAGCAGAGCGTTCAACGCTCCGCCGTGTACGTTGAAATAAACGTTTTGGTTTAAAGAACTGAATCCTTCCATCCTCTGACTGTGGCCGGCGGGGCTTTTATTGTGAAGTAGAGCGGAAGTGTGAGAGTGTGTGTGCGTTAGCATGTCCGGGGTTTCCTCCGGGACTGACCTGCTCTGTGCAGCCGGACTTCGGGCTTCAGCACGGCCTCCAGCAGCCTCCTCTGGCGACAGACCTCCCGCTCTGCCCGCTCAGCTCTGGCTTCGTACTCCGCCACGGTTTCCTCGAACACACCGACGATCTCCTCCGCGGCCGCCGCGAGCCGCTCGGTGAGCAGCGCTCTCAGCGCCGGGACTTCCGCCGGTTCTTCTCCCGTTTCCACCCGCAGCAGAACGTCTTCAGCGGCGGCGCTGATCCGCTCGTGGACCGACACCCGCAGCAGCTGCACGGCGCACATTTTACTGCTTTCTGCGGACAAACGTGACGGAAGTTGAACTTCCATATATGGTTTGTCCCAGAAGCCACCGCGCACAAAACGTGATGACGTATATCTCGACCGCTCGGCCCACGCATAGTTGTTAAATAAGTCATCAGTTAATATTTACTGTACTTTAATTATATATTATTCATACTATAATTCCTGCAAATACTTATTTATAACAGCCTAATGATAATAATAAAGCAATGTTTCAATTCATACCGCTGTTGTATATTTTATTTCTTCCAAAGTGATTTTAAGCTTCACAAAACAAGAATCGTTGTATTTTGAGACGCTAACAAAAATGTGGCATTACTGCACAAACTTTTCTTAAATTAGCCACTCGTTGCCAAAGTAAGTGGATAGATAACTTTGAAGAAGACCGTTGTCGTTAATAATTCGCCGTTGTTTACGCTTAAAGAGTTCAAGAAGCGCTGCTAAAGTTAGCTTATGCTAACGATGGAAAACTCGGGCAGAGAGGAGCTCCTTAGGCGGGAAGATATGGACGTGGCAGTTAATAACGAAAAACATAACATAAGAGAGATTCGCTCCTACGCTTGTCAAGCCGAAAATGATGAAGAATGCACTTTTTCTCAGAACACGCCAGTGAAACGACCAACAAAAAGACTAAAGGTAACCAAAAAGAAAACAGACACTCCTGCAAGGCGTTAACGTTAAACGAGGAACCAACGCTCTCCGAGCTACAAAACACCATAATTACAGCCGTCTTTGGGAAGATAAATGAAAGAGCTGTCCGCTACAGTACAGTTCAGATAGACGGTCTTAAAAAGTCGAAGTTGTGGATTTGAAAAAACAGAACATGGCTCTCAGAGACAAATGTGAGCAACTCCAGAAAAAAGTCACAGAGATGGAACTTAAAGTCAGTGAGAAAGAAGAGACCATCTGTCGGGCCGTGCTACAAGTCTCCGAGTCCGAGAAGGTAGGAACTGCAACAGATGTGGTCCATAGAATCGCAGACCCAAAGATGGAGGATCCAACCAGTTAAAGAGAAAATGTTTGTTCTTATATCGCCAAAAAAAAAAGGTGCTGATTTTTATTTTATCCAAGAAACTCATGCTGTAGAAACAGATTGGAGGAGTCAGTGGGAAAGATGTGTGGTTTTCCTCTGGTAGGAACAGGTCAGCAGGGAAAGTTTAATGGTCATATTATCAGCCAGTTAACAGATGTTAATGGTAGATGGATAATTCTCCTAGTAGATACAGACCAATCTCAGTTTATTATTATAAATATTTATGCCTCCAATAGCAAACAAGACAACACAATTATATTTTCATATCAGCTGTTATTACAGTTCCCCTCAGCTAAAGTTTTATGGGGAGGAGACTTTAATACAGTGATGGATGAAAACATGGATAGATGGCCTCCTAAAGATAAAGTAATGAGTGAATTAGGAAACATATGTGGATGTAGGATGGATCTTATTGATATCTGGAGACATAGACACTTGAACCAAAGATTATATACTTGCAGTAATAAGGATAGATCTCAACAATCACGCATAGACTTCTGGTTGATCTCCTCAGATGTAGAAGACAAGGTGGATTAGTGAGAATAGAACCCTCTGTTTTTACAGATTATAAGGCTATTATGATTATAGTAAATATGAGGTAACTCTAATAAGGACTATTGGAAATTAAATAAAACACTATTAGAAAATACGGAATTTAAAAATGAAGCCCAAAAAATTATTGACAAATATTGGAGACGAGCAAATTTATTGAACGAGTTTGGAAAATGCTGGGAATTTATGAAATACGAATTTAGAAATTTTGCGTTGTCATTTGGGAAACGGTTTGCTAAAGCAAATAAAGAAAGAGACCCGGATAATTACAAATATGATAAGATTATTAGAGAAAGTACATTTATCTGGAGAAGAACCAAAAGAACCGTCATCTCTACAACTTGAATTGGACTAAATATATGAAAAAAAGGCGTCTTCGTCAGATCCAGAAGAAAGTGGCTATAACAATTTCTATCAGACGTTATACGATACCGATTCTGAAAATGAAGGCAATATAGATTTGTTTCTTAAAGACGTAGAAAAAAGCATTAAGGGGGCTGATGACAGTTTTAAATCAGTCTGTGACCAGAAAATTAGTTTAACAGAGCTACAAAAATGTATTGACTCTTAAAGAAAATAAATCTGCTGGTAATGACGGGTTAAGTGAATTTTATAAAGTCTTTATTAAGATTTTAGCCCCATTTTAGTGTCTGTATTTTAAGAAGCCAAAGAAAAAGGAGCTACCACTTACTCTGCGTCAAGGTCTTATTAAATTGATCCCCAAACCAACAAAAGATAAATTGAATATTGAGAATTTGAGGCCAATTAGTCTATTAAATAATGATGCCAAGATATTTACTTTGATCTTTGCAAAAAGATTAAAATCAGGATTGGATAATATTATCGATGAAGAACAATCTGGATTCATACCTGGTAGAAATATATGCAACAACATGCAGTTAATTCTAGATATGATTGATTATAATGAATATATAGTGGACAATAGTTTTATTTTATTTGTTGACTTTTATAAAGCATTTGACACAATAAGCCATCAGTTTATGTTTAAAGTCATTGAATGCTTTGGATTTGGAAACCAATTTCTAAATGCTGCCAAAACACTTTCTAAAAGGTGCAACAGCTCAGTTAAGTTAAAACACGGCCCCTAGATTTGATATTGGTGATAAGACGAGGTCGTCCCCTCAACCCCTTTCTGTTCCTTCTGGTAACACAAATTATGGCCGTACACATTAAAAAAGGGCAGTTTCAAGGTACAGTGACCTTAAATAGAGAATATAAATGATCTCAACTGGCAGATGATTTGACTATTTTTCTGTCAAATAAAGAGGAAGTGATCAAAGTCATTAGTTGTGTTGAGGATTTTTCTATTGTTTCAGGCTTAAAAATGAACCGGAACAAATCTGTATTATTACCACTTAAAGAATGTGACCAATCAGAAGTAGACGACATACCTGTGAGGAACACCGTTACATACCAAGGTGTAGTTATAGACAGGAATGAGAAACTCTGTAGTAATCAAAACTTCAGCCCTATAATTGAACAAATAAAGAGAAGGTTCAACATGTGGTTGATCTTTCATTGAACGGTAGAGTTCTACTTTCTAAAGCTGAGGGAACATCCAGATCTGTCTGTGTCTCCTTATCATTGGAAATGCCGGCTGTAATATACAAAAAACTAGATGCAATCCTATTTAATTTCATATGGAGGAATAAATGTCATTATTTACAGAAAGATATCTTATGTAACACAAAAAGAAAGGTTTGAAACTTTAAACAATTCTTTCAAAATTAAAGTTAATTACAGAAAATGATAATATTTGGAACGACTTCCCTAAAAATATAGTTAACTTAATGGGTGGAATTGAATTTGTATTAAAATGAGACTATAAAATTGCTAAATTACCTGTAAAGTTATCAAATTTTCATAAACAAGCTCTGCTGGCCTGGAAGTT
The DNA here is from genome assembly GCF_014851395.1 of Micropterus salmoides. NCBI lineage: Eukaryota > Metazoa > Chordata > Actinopteri > Centrarchiformes > Centrarchidae > Micropterus > Micropterus salmoides. The sequence continues at coordinate 5,910,456 of NW_024040817.1, read as the reverse complement.
AATTTACAAGCATAATTTTTCACCCACAAATTACTACATTTGGAACAACAAGAATATTCAATATAAAAATAAATCACTATATTCTGAAACATGGGCTGCCAATGGTGTTGTATTAGTTAAACAGCTTGTCGGTGCTGAAGGGCAGTTACTAACTTATGAGGAATTCCTCGCTGAATTCAGTTTAACGGTTACGCCAAAAGAATATGCAGTGGTTTCTGATGCTGTGCTGCAACTTCTTAGAGGTTTGGTTAGTGAGGTCTCAAGGATCAAACCATTTAATAGTAGTTTATTCCTTGGAGAAAATGATATTACTAAAAATAAATGTTCAAATAAATATATTAGGAACTGCATACAAGGAATAACTCTGTCTCCAGGCAGACTCTTCTGGACTTTATGGAGAAATTAATTGGCAGCAAATGTGGCTTATTGTAGATAAATTCAAAGTAATAGAGGTTTCCTTTAAGATATTACATTGTCTATATCCGGTTAAAAAGACATTTGAGAGATTTAGATTGAATATTGAGTATTTTTGCACTTTCTGTCGATTCCATGAAGAAACAATTTGTCATTTATTTTATCAATCTATACACTGTAGAATGTTTTGGTGGGATGTTGAACTTTATATGAAAAGGAAAACTGGACAAACTTCAGGAAAAGGACATTTTTATATGTTTTGAAAGAAACGAGAAGGAAAAAGACGTAATTTTTTTTGTGCAGTTGGTAATAGTATTGGGGAAATTCCACATCCACAAGAAACAATGGACTTAGTCGTAGCAGATAGGGTTAACCTCCATCGTGTTGCTGTGCAGCCTCCGGTAACGTTACTGCAGCTATGATCAGCACTTACGGAGTTTCTCAACTCCGAAAACGTTTGAACACATTTTCGATTTGCCGCCAATTTTCGTAAAACTGCCGATATTCGAAATCTATGTAGTTGATTTCTCGCCTAAAAACTTCTCAGAAGTGAATTTAAAGTTCTGTTGTTGGCTTCTAAAGAATAAAACGGTTTGCATTAGGATCTATACTGTACGTGAGCCGAGATTAACGTCATCACGTTTTGTGCGCGGTGTCTTCTGGGACAAATCACATTTGTAAGTTCAACTTCCGTCACGTTTGCTGGACATACGTGTCTTTGTGCGGACAAAGAGTGGGGACCTAATCACGGAGTGGAGTTCTGCGTCGATGACGCTTCGCTTTTTTAAAATAACCTTTATTTAAAAATCTAAATCAGTCCATTACATATTCATAATAGCAATAAATACCCACAATATCCACCAATTTAAACAAATAAAACCAATACATAAATAATTAACCACATTTTTCAGAAAAATAAATAACAGAGGTCTAATCAGTAATCAGTAGTATTGTTTTTATATCTTTCAAAGCTTTCTTATAAAGAATTAAGTCCTTCATTAAAACCAAAAACAGACGTCCTGCCTTCATAAATCTACACTGATGAATAAACTGTTTAGCCAAAAATAATTAAACTGTAAGTCTCTTTTTTTATCCTCCAATATTACTCACAAAACTCAAAACCCCAAAAGATTTTATGTAATTACAAGCAAAAAACAAATGCTCTAAAGTTTCCATATCGGCATCACACAAAGTACAAGTCCAACCATCCGTCCATCGTCGCCGCTGATCCGTGGTTTAAAAACCTCATAAGGCAACAAGCCTCTAACCAAGTTCACCACTGTCTGTGGAATTTATAAGCATTATGAGTTGTTTCTTTGTACACTTACATGTGTTAATAAATTAATTATAACCCAAAGATCAAATGTAAAATAGAGCAGACAGCTCTCCCCCCACTCCCAGTGACATAAAGATACACCTTTTATTCCAGATGGCACCAATATGTGCAGTGAAGTTTAGAAATCATTTTCCAATAAAAGAGGACCTGCTCATGAAATTTAGACAACTTAACAGGAAGTTTAGCAGCAGAGAAATCACACTTTAATAGAAACTCTGTCCCCCAACATTTATATTTTAGGAGGATTTAAGCAGAAGCCGTCACTATTTTGCATGAATTTCTGTCACTCATTCATAGCATTCATTAAACACATCTCCTTTTCTTACACAGTGATGTCTGTTTCTCCAAATGAAGTTAAAATTAGTTTGATTCATTGATGTAATTCAATTATCAGGGATGGTATATAAATCCAAAGATTCGCTGTTCTTTACACCGACCTCTCTGGTTTTCCTGCCTTGATATAACCATCCCTGAATATTTCACTTCCATTTTAACTGGAACACCACACAGATCCACTGGAGGGGGTTCACGTGGAGCCGTTAGTTCACAACTGTAACCCAGATGCTGCAGAGAACCTCTTTATCTTCTCCAGAGGGATCTGTTCTGCACGTGGAAGAGATCAGAGATCATTCTGCGACTAAAATAAATAACAAAGGTGAGAAAGGTCAACCCTGCTGAATCCCTCGTTCAACCTCAAATCTTCTAGACGTTCCTTGCGGGAGAGAAACTGAACTATTGATATCTTTATACATCATATTTACTGCTTTAATAAATTCAAAATCTCTAAAGTTTTCATTATAAATGGATGTTTAACTGAGTCAAAGGCTTTGTAAAAATCTGAAAACAAAATGAAACCATTGTCTTTGATAAAGTCCTTGTAATCTAGAAGCAGCCTGATATAAACTACTGACATTTGCTTTAAAGCTGAATCCAACTTCTTCATTTTAATCACAGTCACATCTTTCTTTAAAACCTGTCTCAGTTTGAGGAATATTTTGCTGAACGCGTTCAAGAAATCATAAATAATGTTCTTCTGAATAAGATGAATAATTTAGAGCAGAATATATTTCTTCTGAAATCTTCTGTGTTATTCACCATCATTTATTTTATTTCTATGAGGTGTTCCTTTCGCCCTGTTCAGCTCTGGATCTGACAGAAGCTCTGTGGAGGAATAAATGATCTAACCTGCCTTGTAAACTTTCTTCCACTTTTCTACAAACATCATTCATTTTTTGAACCAGTTTAAATTCATTTTCTCTTAGCTGTTACGACGTTTCACTCAGCGAACATCGAACCCTGCTGGACCGGAGATTTTTTATTTTTAATATTTATTTTTACTTTTAAAAATATTTTATATTTTTTTATTATTTTTTTTGGAACACACACTTTGTTTTATTATTATAAAACTAAAAACTAAAATATTATTTTATTTAATGAAATGTGTGAAATTAATTGTTCTTTTGTAATTTATTTGTAGCTTTGGCAATATTGTTGTTCTATATTGATGCCAATAAAGCTCAATTTAACAGCAGCCAAAATGTATTAACGAATGACTTTTATAATAATAATCTTTATTGTTTTCAGAAATTTTCAGAACCGTGTTACAAAGTGCTACAAACAAATATAAAACAGATTAAAGTTACACAATAAAAGCAAGGAAACACTTGAGAAAACAGTTAAAAGAAAGATCAATAAATAAAATCAACTAAAATCAGGAAAGGCTGTAAGAGTTTGTTTTAAGAAGATTAATAATAACAACGTCCTGCTAACTCTTAATACAAATATTCAGACATATGAAATATAAATCACATGAAGTTTCGGACAGCAGGCTTTATGTTCATATTGACCAACGGTTCTCTTTTTCTGTGAACGCCAAAAACTGTGAACTCTGATTTCATATAAGCACAGAACAGCTGTTCCCAAACACTGAATCACATCCTAAAAACTAGCAAGCCCGCCACTAAAACACCAAAAATAAAACTCTAGAATAAATAAAGATAAACACACAACTTTTCTTTTGTTTGTACACAAAATAACAAAAACAAACTTTAGTAAACAACTAAATGAAAACGTGTGTGAGAGAGTAAAGGCGTGTTAAGATGCTCTCCCTGTGCGCGGCGCCTATAATGAGCTCAGTTCATCTACAATAATATCTGCTTCTGTGGTTAAAGGAGAATAACGACAGGCATCAGCTTCCAGCTCCAAACTAATAAAACGTGTTGAAGCCAAAACATTTCCCAGCAGCCACTTCTCCCACAGCAGAGTCCAAACAGTGCTTCCTGTTCTCTACAGTTAGGTGTCTTATTGGAAATGGTCTCAGTAGATGACAGGATCTGTCTCGTCTCTATCCTTTCTATTGGCCTCCATTTCTCCTCCTGTTTCCTCCCCTTTCTCTCTCTCCCTCTTTCTCTGCCTACATGAAGCTGACTGTGGAAATGTTGTCATCATTCATACTGATGGACTGCTGATATCATTGCTGTCCATTCTGCAGCAACACACAGAGGCCAGAATCTTGTCTATGAACCCTTTCCTCATGAAGACATACAGGACCAGGTCTGCAAGAGGACTCAGCTTAACTAAGATGAGAGACACGATGTTGAGGGGCACGTCAGGGTTTACTCCCAGGTAATAAATGATGTTTAACAGGATATAGAGGATCTCGTCATCGTTGACTCGCAATAATGAAATGATTTTGGGCAGGAACAGCAGCGTGTAAATAAGCAGCACGAGAACCAGAACTCCCACAATCCGTCGTTTTTCATCCGAGGGGACCGAGATGGAAGCAGACAGGGCTTTGAGGGTCCCAACCAGGAATAATATTAACAGTGGGAAGGGATGGAGGAAGAGGACGGCGTAGATTATGTTTGTGACCTTAATATCTATAAAGTGAAAGTGAATGAGGCCACAGACAGCAGAAAGGACCCAGACCAGGACACAGAGCGCCACAGAGGTCTTGATGGTTCGTCTGAAGCGGTACCACAGTGGGTGGACGATGACCAAATACCTGAAATACAAGATGGACACAAAGTCTTTGAGGAGCTTCACAGTTATAAACACATACAGGATAGACAGATAGATACCTTTCCAGGGCGACGCAGACCATGAAGGAAACACTGGCCATCAGAAGAGAGAGGTAAATATTATAAAAGGTTTAAAATAAAATCACATCGTGACGTGGTGCCACCTGAACAATCATGCAGCAGAACTGAAGGAGGTCCGTAATGAGCAGGTTGATGATGTAGATCGGAGCAACGTGGTCACTTCTCACCTGCAGGAAAACATTGGTAAAAGTTAACAGCTGTAAACATGTTGTCAAGTCCACCTCCTCCCAAACATGTCGTGTTGCTCAGAGCCATCAAACTTTTTATCTAACCCTCCTTTGTGCTGCTGGAAACATCAGATATGTCACGCTGGGCGGGGAGCAGAGATGCTCACAAGTCTTTGTGCTAGAGTCCAAGTCAAGTCTAAAGTCTCTGAGCTAGAGTCCAAGTCAAGTCTAAAGTAACTGAGCTAGAGTCAAAGTCAAGCCTCAAGTCTCTGAGCTAGAGTCCAAGTCAAGTCTAAAGTCTCTGAGCTAGAGTCCAAGTCAAGCCTCAAGTCTCTGAGCTAGAGTCCAAGTCAAGTCTAAAGTCTCTGAGCTAGAGTCCAAGTCAAGTCTAAAGTCTCTGAGCTAGAGTCCAAGTCAAGTCTAAAGTCTCTGAGCTAAACAGTTAAACAGTATCTCGTGGTTGAACTCATCATTTATAGCTGTTAATGTAAGTGAAGAAACATAACAAACACAGCCAGACGTGTTTTAGTCAGTATTCAGTTGCGGGAAATGTAAAGCGCTGCAGCGGCGCACTTCAGAGAAGCTCCATCACAGAGCCATGAGACCAGCCGTCGGCGCCGTTACTGACAGTGAAGGAAAACAGAAGCTGAATCTTGTTGCTTTGAGTCATCAGTCTACAACACATGCAAAAACCTGGTCTGGTCCTTTAAACTGGACCCCGCCTCTACAGCTGGATGATGAGACCATCCTGGTGACAGTAAGATACTTGCTAAAACACACACTCACTCCAAACGACTGAGTTTAGATATGGTAATGAATAATGTGGGGAGAATCTCCTTGTTGACACTTGAATGGGAGGTTTCTTGTAGTGATGATCAGTGGAAGATAGTGGATGTGTGGATGAAGCTACCAGTTTTTCTTAGGTGGGGTTGATCCGCGAGGAGAGTTAATATTTTATAACCAAGATCAGTAATTTTTCTCAGAGGTTGGTGATGTAGTTTGCCATGATCTTAGTTTAGCATGTTAGCATGCTAAAATATGCTAATCAGCAATAAACACAAAGTACAGATGAAGCACATTTGAACATTTATAACCTGATGATGGTGCTGAATGAAAAGTCATTAGTATCATAGGAGTTATTATGATTCAGTGATTCAGCCTGTGGGCCCCATGAAAGGCTCCATTTATGGCTGTTCATCATATTGTTATATATAAATACTAAATTTCCTTGATAATATTTTAATAACAAAAACAGAAATAATGCTGTCCAAACTGCTCTGACCATCATTGAGATGATCTGATGTTTTTCTTGAGTTGTAGTTAAATGGTGTCATTCAGCTCAGCAGTTTAAGAGAAGGCTGGAGCGGAGCCACACATGGAAAATGTGTTTAGGGTCCGATCAGCTTCATTCAGCCCCCGACACCAAACCATTCTCACTCCCAAGACATCACATATGGACGCATGGACAAGACCCGTGGAGTCAGTCTGTAACGCACAGGGGAGCCCCGCAGCGCTAAAGGCAGGTGTAGGATATATAACAGAAAAGTCCAAGTAAGGAGGTGGTTGGGATGGACGTGTGGGCCAGAAACCAGACTTTAAACCAGGAGACGCATTTCTCACATAAGTAACCTGACCCTACCCCTAACCAAGTAGTTTTGGTGCCTAAATGTTATTAATTGCGACATTTCAACGTTAACCACTAGTTTTATTTTGAAAAGTCTAACCGGACGTTGCATATTTATTGTTACTTGCCTGCAGAGCCCTAGACGTCCAAAAACTACACTAAAGGGAACCCAGGGCGTTAAAAGGCGACGCCAAGGGGTCCTGATCAAGTGTCCATATGTGACGAGTCGGGAGTGAGAACTTGTTGCCGACACCGAGCCCCCAAGCCAGATCAAGATCGTTGACAGAGAGACAGACATGTGACATACTGTAAATAAATAACTCCTAGTAATAATGTACATACCATAGAATAAAGACCATAGATGGCCACGAGGGTCAAAGGAAGGCCGACAGCAATGACAATGTATGTCACCACATCTGCGCTGAACTGAAGGCTTCTGTAATACTCATAGTACTCGGTGTAATCCTGGTAGTTGGAGATGCTGCTGCTGTAATTCTGGTAGTTGGAGGTGTTGCTGTAGTTGTAGCTTTGGTCGTGTGAGCTGCTGTTAATGTAGAAACCTTCCATTCCTCACAGTGAAACCTGTTTGAGAGATCAGGTTTTGTAATATATACATATAGTAAATATTTTACCACAATCATATCAGAACCTTTTCAGGTTCTACCGTCGTTCCTCAACATCTGTTAACATTTAATCAAATTAAAAGAAGTTCTACGCGCTGATGAGGTCGTTAGTGCAGAACGTCGTCCAGAAGTTTCAGTAATTAAATGTTAATGCTCATTGGTTCATCTCGCCTGTCTCTGGTTAGAAACTCTCTCCTCCTGAGACTCATCAATGATCACAAAACAATGAACTCATCTCAGCTTTCCTGAAAACATCTCTGTAAATATCTCTCAGTGGGTTAACTGTTATATTAGCAGAAGAAGAAGAAGCATGTTCTAGTTTTACTTTCTTACTGACTTGTGCTCTTTCTTCTTTGTTGCATGCTTTTAATTGCAGTAAAAACCCCAAAGGAAATAAAACATGGCTGGTTTAATCTAAAGCTGTCTGCTTCTCCCAGTTTGCATCTTCATTTATCAGGTTAATACGCTCTGCATAGAAGGAAAAACTAAAATGAAACATCTACCTGGCGAGTCCACCTGAGTGAGTTCCTCCACTGGCGCCTGATGTTTTGTCCTCTGCAGCGAACAGCCGCCTTAAACACGGCAGGTGAGAACAAGAAGCTGGCTGATGATGATGATCCACAGCGGCTCTTCTAAGAAGAAAGTGGCATGAATATGCAAATGATGCATCGCAGAAATAGAACAGACAAACAACAAAGAGAAGGTGAGCGGGACAAAGAACCGTCACATTTATTTGACTAAGAAATGTGACCCGCTCACGCCAACCTGCCGCGGGGCGTCGAATAGTGCTGCCAACAAAGGGCGGCCTGCTGCAGCGGTGCGCTGTGGTTTAGTGTGAATATTCAGTGTGTTGTTTGTCACAATGACGGCTAATCTCTTAATGAAATATTTGGTAACTTTAACAATAGTTATTTACAGCAGGTCCCTTTAATTAAACCACTACCTGTTACCTTTATGTGTCTGATAGAAAACAGTCCCGCGGTCTGTAGGTTAGAAGGTTCTTCCCCTCATGTGCATCTGACAAACTGAAAAGAACACATTTAATGTGTTTTATTTCCAGTTCATGCTTTTTCAGGCAGCTCATCAGAACTTGATGAAAACCATTTGCAGTTTCATCCCCATCTTTATAAAGTCAAGTAACCGCCCTCCATCAGACAGAAAATCCGTTTCTGTGTTACGGGGGGCAGACTGGGATTCTTCCTGCTCAGTCATTAGCAGCTGCAGGCACGTCGGCTTGGGGCTGACTGTGTTTGAGGCCTGACCTGGGGGCCCCCCCAGCTGCAGTAGAGCGTGGATCATTCATCCTGCCAGAGGGAACCATCGCCAACCGATCACCGGCCCGCTGAGGACGGTTGGTGATCGTTCCCTGACTGATCCATGATGACAGAGACATATAGAGATTAATGTAAATAAAGCAGCTGTCAATATTTTAGGGAGCCCCCAAATATCACAAATCTGCTTTGAGGGGAGCTGATGTCTGATTAGGAGGAGCTGAGCTCCCCCGTAGTTGTTACCTATATCAAAGTTAACTGTTGAAGTAGTTAACTTCGACGCAGCACCTCCTTCTTTACCTCATGTTCTTTATTCAAGATATTTTATCTCTGTTCCACAGTAAAATATCCAGATCTCTTACATGTCAGCATTGTGAAGTGAAATGGTTTAACTTCTTAAAAGAAAATGTTTCCACAGAATAAACATGTAAGAAAATGCCCCTTTGAAAGCTGCATGAGTTCTTTATATAATCTGATGCTTTGTGTTTTGCATACCAACTTCTGCTTCTGAAGAAATGAAGGCAGGCATGAACACAGAGTCTGTAAAGTCCATCAGAACAACACAAAGAACTTATTTGCTTTAACATGCAGCAGTGCTCACTCACTCAGTCTTTTCACAAAGCACACCGGTCACTGACTGATGATGGGATTTCTTATCTGACCCTTTGTTACTTCAACCATTTTATTGTGCTTTGGTCTTGCGGCCCTGGTTTATATTTGGTCTCAGGACCTTTTAGGTTTATTGGCCCCTCCGTGACCTTGTCCTTCATTTTCTATATTTCACTGATGGTATTTCGAGTCGGTCTCTGGACCCCATAACTGGCCGTCATTTGACACCAAGTCTGCTGTTTGTCGGACCTCTCGGCCTTCATCATATCAAACTGTGACTATAGAAGTGATCATTCGCCTGAATGATCACTTCTATCGCCGCAGTTCCACCGTGACGATTCCTTCTCCTGGGCCAGACCGCGGGTTTGTTCATACTTTTTATGTTCTACATCTCCTCCAGAAGCATCTTCATGTCTAACATTAGAGGAGCCGCTGCCACTTGGTAAGGTAGGTACAAGTCTTCAGCAAGCTGCCATCAGGTTCTGCTGACGTTGCACCGATCAGTACATCTGATTATTGTCCAGCTGACGCACAGCAGCAGCTGCTGTGATTGGCGGTCAGCAGGTTTGGGCTCACCCAGGTTGGCGCTACACATTGGTGGTGGTTGAGGTGAGTCCCCCCCACTTCACGGTGAAGCTCTTTGAGTTTCAGTGTTAAAGCGCTATATAAATGTAATGGATTATTATTATTATAACAGTAAGTTCTTCTGTGTGTTTGACCTCTGACCTGTGGTTCCGTAGCAGCAGTCTGTAGGGGAACCAGGACATCTGCTCACTTTCCGTCACCATTGTTTGTTACAACCTACACCAACGAAGAAGAAACTTAACATACCGCCAAAACACTAGTTTTAAACTGCAGAGTGACGAGTATAAAAAGACTGAAAAGAAACTCAGGGTTTACTTTGACCAGAACATTTTATTATCCAGCCGACTGAGGACGCTCTGTCAGCTGGTTCTGGATCAGCTGGTTCAGGGTGTGGATTTATCCCTCGATCAGAGTTCCTCAGTTCTGTTCAGTTCCTGTTCTGCTGCTTGTGTTAAAAACATTTAACATCTTTGGCTTCTTTTGTTCAATGAAGAAAAAAACACGTTCAAACTGTGGTTTAAGTTTTAAAGAACTGAATCAGCGCCGCCGTCTAGTTTCAGTGCGGACGCCAAAACACTGTTTTACTTTGAGAAACAGAAACTGGTTTTATTCCGTTATGACCTGTTCAGCTGCTCTGAGACCTGATCTGACAAATCTGGGATTGATTCAGGGCGTCCAAAGACACGAGGACAGCTGTTTCCTAGCAACACATTTACACAAGTCTTAATGGTGCGACCTGATTTAGTGAATCACTAGTTTTAAACTAGTCTCTGAGAATCAGGGGTGGAAGTAACGGGGTCACATTGACTCTCGTTACTGTTGGACTATTTTAAGAAATCCGTACTTCTTATCTCAGGTTTTGTTACAGAGTACAAACAAAGACACGAGATGGAAAACAGGAAGATGTTAATTCTGTCCCGCCGTCGGCGCCGTTACTGACAGTGAAGGAAAACAGAAGCTGAATCTTGTTGCTTTGAGTCATCAGTCTACAACACATGCAAAAACCCGGTCTGGTCCTTTAAACTGGACCCCGCCTCTACAGCTGGATGAAGCCTGAGTGGAAACTGTCCGTGTTCTGCTGCTCTAAGGTCTGATCCAGCTCCGGTCCTGACCCCCCTGCGTTGTGGACTTTGAGGTGTCCGTTGAGCGATCGTCTGGCCTGGAAGCTCTTCCCGCACACCCTGCAGCTGTACGGTTTGTCTCCGGTGTGGATCAGGATGTGTCTCTTCAGGTCCACGTCCTGCATGAAGCCCTTCCCGCACACCTGGCACAGGAAGCGTCTCTCCTTGTTGTGGAAGCGGACGTGAGTGTCCAGAGTCTGTTTCTGGGTGAAGCCCTTCCCGCAGAGGCTGCAGGAGAACGCCCTCTCACCGGTGTGGATCTTCAGGTGCGTCTTCAGGTTGCCGCTCTGGTTGAATGACTTCCCGCAGAAGTTGCAAGTGTAAGGTTTCTCACCGGTGTGGATCCTCATGTGCATCTCCAGCGCCGCGTGAGCCGGGAACGACTTCCCGCAGATGTGGCAGGTGTGGCCGATCTCACGGTGGGATCGCAGGTGAGCATCGAGGCTGGCGGCGGACTCGTACTGGTGTCCGCAGAGCCCGCAGCGGCAGTCCGGGTCCTGCAGGTGAGTCTGGACATGTTTCACCAACAAGGTCCTCTTGTCGAAGGCGTCCCCGCACACTTTACAGCGGAAGGATGGCGCAGAGCTACGGTATCTCTTCGGTTTGTCGGCCTTCTGATGCGTCACCATGTGCCGTCGCAGGCTGTGCTGCTTCCTGAACTCCTGACCGCAGACGCTGCAGCAGTGCACCTCCTCGCCGCTGTGCTTCTGCATGTGTCGCTCTAAAGACGTCATGTGACAGAAGGCCCGGCTGCACTCTTTACATTTGAAGGGTTTCTCCGCGGCGTGGACGCTCATGTGTGACGTCAGGTTGCCCTTCTGGCTGAACTTCTTGCCGCACACGTCGCAGCTGTACGGTTTCTCTCCGGTGTGCAGCCGCACGTGCAGCTCCTGCGCCAGGATCGACCGGAAGCTTTTCCCGCAGAAGGAGCAGGTTTTACTCTTCTCCTGGTGCGTTTGCAGGTGAGCCGCCAGGTCGGCAGCAGAGCCTTGTCGCTCGCCGCAGAAGCCGCAGCGGCAGTCCGGGTCCTCGGCGCAGAACTTCAGGACGTGTTTGAGCAGGTAGCCTTTGCCCTGCAGAGAGCGTCCACACACGTAGCAGTTGAGACTCTCCGGAGTCGACCTCTTTCGCTTAGTGGTTCTGATGGCGAGGGGCGGCCGCCCTCTCTTCTTTTTCCTCGGGGGCCTCAGAGCCTGACTCTTTGTGGTCCAGTCGCTGTCTGAAGCACTATCGCTGTGGACGGCCGAGTTACTCAGTGAGTCAGGCGGGTGGTAGGTGGGTGAGGCGGAGCGAGGCGTCGACGGGCAGGAAGCATCGCTGTCGACTCGCTCAGCTTCTGTCTGGTTCAGGTCTGCAGGGTCATCTGGAGGCTGGAGCTCTGGGTGGTTCAGCTTCATCGACTGCAGAAACTCTGAGGAGACAAAATTCATTGATCATCAGGGGCCTCATTTATAACTTTGTAATCACACATTGAGATTTCTAAAAAGGGGAACTTTGACCAACGCGCACGAACATTCAGGAGACGGGAAACTGCCGACGCAGATGGTGACCTGAAGCCAGTGATGTGTGACGATCGCCATCGTTTTGGCAAAGGGTGAAGTCTGATTGCTGTGAACATAAATACTGTGTCACTCTCTAGAGCCGTGCTCCTGGATCTGTAAGCTGAACTGGGTCCAGCTTTAGACCTTACGGATCCGCACCGTCCCGGAAACAAACCCCAGTAGGCTAAAACCACTCTGTTAGCAGCGGGAATTAGCCGGCAGGTGTGTGTTTGATATGATCATCAAGGACAACACCAAGGAACAGAAACTTTCATCTCTTCCCAGGAGGCTGAACACGTGACTCCAACGACCACAACAAAGTTCCAGCAGCCAGGAGCCCCAACGCAGCCAGAGGCCTCCATCAGCTGGGTAAGGACCCCACAGAGGTTAAACAGCTGGGACTCCCTGCAGCCAGTCAGAACTGGACAGGCTGAACGGGGTGAGTGGAGGGCGGGATAGGAGGCTGATCCACGTGGACACATATCCAGGTGGACTGTGATTTACAAAGGGAAAGTTACCTGAAGGTGTGCGTCCAACAGCCCAAAACCCAAAGACATTCAGAAAATATTTGGTGAGAGGGCGAAAACAGGCCGATGTCAGCAGCCGACAAAAATCCCGACATTACGACTCTGTAATGTTACCAAAGTAAGCCGCAGTCCTCAGCTGAAAATGTGCACGGGCAGGGGGCGGGGCCTAAATTATTCTGGACTTAATGCAGGATGGCGAGCAGCGGATTCACGTTGACTATTAAAATGTTGATTCGCAGGACGGACTGGGCGATGTGGATGCACATCTGTCAGTAAATAATAAAAAGCATCACGTATTGAGTCAAGTCATTTTATAAATCGTATTTTATATGTTAAAGTGTGTTTAACGGAGAACATCTGGAAAGAGTTGTTTTCTATAATTTGGAGGGGCTGTACAGCCCAGACCCGGGTGAAACACATCCAGCCTCAGACTCTAATGGAGCAGGTGCTGCTCCACCAAATGACCCCGCAGATTGGCCCCCAGTCCTATCAGACTTCATGAGGACTGAGTTGGTGCCTGTTCAAACCGGCACGGGGGTTTTCTAATAGAGGCTTCTTACAGAGACAGACTGTTTAAAGGAGGGAGGGTTGTAGTGCGAGCACTGTGGTGTACATGGCTCAGTCAGGTAGGAGGGCCCCACGGCAGAGTTCTGCTCAGGGCCCAGAGGAAGGTCAGGACCGGCTCTGACATACTGGATCAACTTTGGATGGAAATCTGTCTGAGCACTTTTACCCTAAAAAGTGAGGTAATGGATTATTGGTGTAGTAAGTTAATTTCCTGCTGATCGGCACACTTGGTTTAAAGAACTGAATCCTTCCATCCTCTGACTGTGGCCGGCGGGGCTTTTATTGTGAAGTAGAGCGGAAGTGTGAGAGTGTGTGTGCGTGCAGCCTCCGGGGTTTCCTCCGGGACTGACCTGCTCTGTGCAGCCGGACTTCGGGCTTCAGCACGGCCTCCAGCAGCCTCCTCTGGCGGCAGACCTCCCGCTCTGCCCGCTCAGCTCTGGCTTCGTACTCCGCCACGGTTTCCTCGAACACACCGACGATCTCCTCCGCGGCCGCCGCGAGCCGCTCGGTGAGCAGCGCTCTCAGCGCCGGGACTTCCGCCGGTTCTTCTCCCGTTTCCACCCGCAGCAGAACGTCTTCAGCGGCGGCGCTGATCCGCTCGTGGACCGACACCCGCAGCAGCTGCACGGCGCACATTTTACTGCTTTCTGCGGACAAAGAGCGGGGACGTAAACACGGAGCGGAGTTCCGCGTCGACGACGCTTCGCTGAGGGAAGCGAAGCGGGGGAAGCGAACAGCGAACTCTGCTGGACCGGAGGGAGAACAGCAGCCGAACTGTAACAATAATATCTTTTTTCATAGCGGACTTTTAAAAACCGTGTTACAAAGAGCTTGATACAACCTTGATAAATGTCGGATGTATAATGATAAATAAACTACTTTTATAACTTGAAGCACTGTACTTTATTTTGAGGTACTTGTGCTTTGTACTTTATCATTTTCTACTTATTAATACTTTTAATTACTCCACTTCATTCCAGAGGAAAATATTTAACTGTTTGCTTCACATTCATTTAACAGATACTACTCTTTGCAGATTAGTAGTAAGTGTTAGAGTTGGTATTCTGCTTTTTGACTTTTCCCTCTCCTTTATTGAGTTATATTCCTTTTTAGTGCTGTAACAGGTTTGCAAAGTGAAAAAGCCCAAAGTGAGTTCCCATCTCTGACAGAAAACTCTGCTCTGAACTGAAAACAGCTCGTTTGTAGTCCAGACGCTTCCCTTTAGCTAAACAGCCTCATATAACGCTCGCCGAGCGGCGACTCCGACACGCCCTCAGAAACAGCGAGCTGCAGCACACAGCTCTCCTCTCCCTTCCAAACACTAGCTACCCTCCAGGCAGTCAGTGGACAGAAAGTTGTTCCTGTGATGTAGAGACAGAGCTCAGTTAAAACTTTATGGATACAGATTAATAACTCACCGCTCTGAAACTCTCGCTCCAGTCCATGTTGCCGAGCCGGTCGGCAACACGTACGGCTGAACCCGAGCCGTTTACCGGCTTCTCCCTGACCCGCCCTACTCTGCTTCTGATTGGCTAGTAGTCCTTAACTAGGAACTGAGCATGTGCAACTCCCGACAAAGATCATTTAGAGACAAGATGTATCACTCCATAGCTAAAACGAAGCCTTCAACACAGGCTAAAAAGAGGAGCTGCAGCAATGTGCAGTATGACAAAAATATAACCATGTAAACCTGCTCTGGTACAAACTCTAAATAAGATGAGGAACCTGAAAATGAGCAGAATAACACCTCTTTAACAAATGTATGGTCATGTATTATTCCAGATACCCTGCAGTATATAAAGTCATAAAAATTAGCTCCTCCTCCAAGTTTTTAATCATATAAAACTTTTTTATCATGTGTATAAAAATATAATGAAATGCTTGAGCTCTGGCCTTAACTGTACAGAAAATACACAATACACCATTTACACTTTCATGCAAATGGAAAGTCATGCAAAACTTTAAACTTTAGTGTTGCAAAAACACTACAGTGATCGGGTTTTTGGAAGCGATTTAAGTTAAAGTACCATGTCCCACTCATGATCACTGATTTTGTTTTACATCTCTGTCACTGTGATTTACTGCATCGTATATTCACAGAGGGAAGAGGAGGAAGTGCCTCAGCAATAACTGTGACATCCTTTTATTCTCATAAAACCAGACTTTTAAGAACACTATCTTTCAACTAAATAAGAGGTTAGAAATACTGATCCAGATTTTATTTTAAATGTTTCTTGCACATTTTGTTCTGTGGCTGAAAATACATCCGTCCACTCCAGTGGACGTTTTTCACCAAAGGGTTTATTCTGCCTTATTATGTTAAAATCATTTGCACCTGAATAACGTTTTGTGTATTTGCGTTTAGTAAATGTTTTGAAAACATACAGTTTATTGAACCTGTATTGAGTTTTGATGCCTGGTGTCACTGCAGCGCACACATTTCAAATTTAAATAATTGAAAACAAACACAGATTATTACTTTGTGATTTAATAATTAATGCATGAAATGGATAACATGAGATATTCTGTGTGCAGCAGCTAAAGTTGAATCTGTTGGAAAATATTATGCTATCAGTTTGTTTGCTAACGCCGCATTTTGTCTAATGAAGTTTATTTAAAAGAAAATAACGGTCGCTGTTGCTGGGATACGCTACACTCCGCCGCGTCACGGCGTTGCTACGATACAGCAAACTGCCGCCATTCCCGCGGGTCGGAGCTCCGCCGGTTAAAGTTCGAGCTTTCAGTCGGTGTTTCCCGGTGGTTTTCAGCAGGATGGAGATCGTCCATGTTTACACGAAGCTCCGCGGTGAGTTCGGCCGGCAGTGTCTCCTCTCTGACCGGCCCGTCGAGCTGCTGGTGGACGTCCCTCCGGACCCGAGCCTGGCTCTTCAGTTCCTCCAGAAAACCCTCCGGGACCAGGCGGTGCAGGCCTGCCGGGACATGTCCGAGCACCAGGTGAGCTCGGGTACGGGACTTTCCGTTAACCAGCTCATATAACAACTTCTTCGATAAATAAACCCACTTCCTGTTGTTGTTGACGGGCTCTTCCGGTGTTAGAGAGCTTCGGGGGTCCCTGTCTAGTCCAGAACCATAAAACCACCACGTTATTCCCAAACGGACTCCTTAGTCTTAGTGGATTATCTCAGAAATGGGTCTAAAAACAGGGTCTGGTTTCATAAATATCGTCTGTATTTTGTTTTTTATCCGTTAAACTTTTCATTTCTGGGTTCTGGTGGATCTTTTTCCTTTGAATTACTAGACTTTGCTTTCAGCACTGTGAGAAACGGTCTGACCGACCAGGTGTGGTACCTGCGTTTGTGTCTGCAGGTGAACACGGAGCGCTTTGAGTCTGAGAGCTGTGGGATCAACCACGTGGAGGGGGGGTGGCCCAAAGACGTGAACCCCGAGGAGATGGAACAGACCATCCGCTTCAGGAAGAAGGTGGAGAAGGACGAGGGCTACATCAACAGCATCCTGCAGCTGGGCAGCGTAAGATCCAGTCCACATCGACCCGCCTCACCTCAGTCCACATCGACCCGCCTCACCTCAGTCCACATCGACCCGCCTCACCTCAGTCCACATCGACCCGCCTCACCTCAGTCCACATCGACACGCCTCACCTCAGTCCACATCGACCCGCCTCACCTCAGTCCACATCGACCCGCCTCACCTCAGTCCACATCGACACGCCTCACCTCAGTCCACATCGACACGCCTCACCTCAGTCCACATCGACACGCCTCACCTCAGTCCACATCGACCCGCCTCACCTCAGTCCACATCGACCCGCCTCACCTCAGTCCACATAGACCCGCCTCACCTCAGTCCACATCGACACGCCTCACCTCAGTCCACATCGACACGCCTCACCTCAGTCCACATCGACCCGCCTCACCTCAGTCCACATAGACCCGCCTCACCTCAGTCCACATCGACACGCCTCACCTCAGTCCACATCGACCCGCCTCACCTCAGTCCACATCGACACGCCTCACCTCAGTCCACATCGACACGCCTCACCTCAGTCCACATCGACCCGCCTCACCTCAGTCCACATCGACCCGCCTCACCTCAGTCCACATAGACCCGCCTCACCTCAGTCCACATCGACACGCCTCACCTCAGTCCACATCGACACGCCTCACCTCAGTCCACATCGACACGCCTCACCTCAGTCCACATAGACCCGCCTCACCTCAGTCCACATAGACCCGCCTCACCTCAGTCCACATCGACCCGCCTCACCTCAGTCCACATAGACCCGCCTCACCTCAGTCCACATAGACCCGCCTCACCTCAGTCCACATCGACACGCCTCACCTCAGTCCACATCGACACGCCTCACCTCAGTCCACATAGACCCGCCTCACCTCAGTCCACATAGACCCGCCTCACCTCAGTCCACATAGACCCGCCTCACCTCAGTCCACATAGACCCGCCTCACCTCAGTCCACATCGACACGCCTCACCTCAGTCCACATCGACCCGCCCCACATCGACCCGCCTCACCTCAGTCCACATCGACACGCCTCACCTCAGTCCACATCGACCCGCCTCACCTCAGTCCACATCGACCCGCCTCACCTCAGTCCACATCGACCCGCCTCACCTCAGTCCACATCGACCCGCCTCACCTCAGTCCACATCGACCCGCCTCACATCAGTCCACATCGACCCGCCTCACCTCAGTCCACATCGACCCGCCCCACATCAGTCCACATCGACCCGCCTCACCTCAGTCCACATCGACCCGCCCCACATCGACCCGCCTCACCTCAGTCCACATCGACCCGCCTCACCTCAGTCCACATCGACACGCCTCACATCAGTCCACATCGACCCGCCCCACATCGACCCGCCTCACCTCAGTCCACATCGACCCGCCTCACCTCAGTCCACATCGACCCGCCCCACATCGACCCGCCTCACCTCAGTCCACATCGACCCGCCTCACCTCAGTCCACATCGACACGCCTCACCTCAGTCCACATCGACCCGCCTCACCTCAGTCCACATCGACCCGCCTCACCTCAGTCCACATCGACCCGCCCCACATCGACCCGCCTCACCTCAGTCCACATCGACCCGCCTCACCTCAGTCCACATCGACCCGCCTCACATCAGTCCACATCGACACGACTCACCTCAGTCCACATCGACACGCCCCACATCAGTCCACACCGACCCGCCTCACCTCAGTCCACATCGATGTCTTGCGTCTGTCGTTATAGCCACGCCGGCGGTTGTGATGTCACCAGCCTTTGTGTGATGTCATCATGTGTCCAGGTCATGGAGCACTGCATCAGACAGAACAATGCTGTGGACATCTACCAGGAGTACTTTGAGGACGAGGAGGAGGTGGAGGAAAATCAGGAGCCGCCGTCCGCCAAGACCATCAACGTCTTCAGGTACGGGCGCCAGGAAGTACTTTGGTTTTTACTGAAGTAAAAGTACCACAGAAAACATGAAGCTTCAGTGACACACTTTACGTTCCCGTGGTGATAACATTAATGACTTTGGTGTAGAAACCTTATGTCTAATGCAAGTATCAGTGTAAAAATACTCAACAGACGTCACAGTGACCAGTAACTCTGATAAATGTATAGAAGGACGTTCCCTCGTGGTGGAGAAGAAGTAGAAGGCAGCGTAAAAATAAAATGACTTTAACTGAGATTAAATGTACTTTCAGGGTTACTCTGGTTACGTGCTGGAATCCCCAAACACAAATACATTTTATTTTGAAATCATAATCATTATTATTATTACAAAGAAGACTGAAAATGAATTCGGGGCTCTTCAGGTTGCAGCAAGTTAAATTGCTATAAATTATACAAATTTAAGCTATAAATTTAATGCTGATATTCGATCCGGCCGACATCGGCGAGACTGTTGATTGTGATTTACCAGACTGCAAACAACTTTAACAAGCTGCCAGTACTCGTGAGGTTCCTGTGAGATATGGTCCACTACACTTAAGGGAGGCTGAATACCTGTGTAACGTAGTACTTTATCACCTATGTCTGCAGAGATCCTAATGAGGTGAAGCGTACTGTCACCGGGCTGTCGTGGCATCCAGACGGTGGCAGGAAGCTGGCGGCTGCCTACTCCTGCCTCGAGTTCCAGAAAACCTCCAAAGACATGAGCCTGGACTCCTACATCTGGGACATCGGTGGGTGAGACAGACGGACAGACAGTAACACCCCCACAGAGTCCAGCCTGTTCACAGAGGGATTTACTTTTTGTTTCAGAGAACCCCAACAGACCCGAGATGACTCTGAAGCCGGCCTCCCCGCTCGTCTGTCTGGAATACAACCCCAAAGACTCCCACACTCTGGTGGGAGGCAGCTACAACGGACAGATTGGTAGGTTCAGGTCCAGACTGACGGACAGGCGATGTTCTGTCTGTGACGAGGTTTATTAACCTGTGGGTGTGCTTGTTTTAGCGTACTGGGACACCCGGAGAGGCAGCCAGCCAGTGGAGGTGTCCTCTGTGGAGCAGAGTCACCGAGACCCGGTCTACAAGATCATCTGGCTGCAGTCCAAGACCGGGACAGACGTCTTCTCTGCCTCCACTGACGGACAGGTAGACCGATGACTGACATGTAGACCGATGACAGACATGTAGACCGATGACAGACATGTGTCGACCGATGACTGACATGTAGACCGATGACTGACATGTGTCGACCGATGACTGACATGTAGACCGATGACTGACGGGTAGACCGATGACTGACATGTAGACCGATGACTGACATGTAGACCGATGACAGACATGTAGACCGATGACAGACATGTAGACCGATGACTGACATGTAGACCGATGACTGACATGTAGACCGATGACAGACATGTAGACCGATGACTGACGGGTAGTCCGATGACAGACATGTAGACCGATGACTGACATGTAGACCGATGACTGACATGTAGACCGATGACAGACATGTAGACCGATGACTGACATGTAGACCGATGACTGACGGGTAGTCCGATGACAGACATGTAGACCGATGACAGACATGTAGACCGATGACTGACGGGTAGTCCGATGACAGACATGTAGACCGATGACTGACATGTAGACCGATGACTGACGGGTAGACCGATGACTGACATGTAGACCGATGACTGACATGTAGACCGATGACTGACATGTAGACCGATGACTGACATGTAGACCGATGACAGACATGTAGACCGATGACAGACAGGTAGTCCGATGACTGACATGTAGACCGATGACAGACATGTAGACCGATGACAGACAGGTAGTCCGATGACTGACATGTAGACCGATGACTGACATGTAGACCGATGACTGACATGTAGACCGATGACTGACATGTAGACCGATGACAGACAGGTAGTCCGATGACTGACATGTAGACCGATGACTGACATGTAGACCGATGACTGACGGGTAGTCCGATGACTGACATGTAGACCGATGACTGACATGTAGACCGATGACAGACGGGTAAACCGATGACTGACATGTAGACCGATGACTGACGGGTAGTCCGATGACTGACATGTAGACCGATGACAGACATGTAGACCGATGACTGACATGTAGACCGATGACAGACGGGTAAACCGATGACTGACATGTAGACCGATGACTGACGGGTAAACCGATGACTGACATGTAGACCGATGACTGACATGTAGACCGATGACTGACATGTGTCGACCGATGACTGACATGTAGACCGATGACAGACATGTAGACCGATGACTGACGGGTAGTCCGATGACAGACATGTAGACCGATGACAGACATGTAGACCGATGACAGACATGTAGACCGATGACAGACATGTAGACCGATGACAGACGGGTAGACCGATGACTGACATGTAGACCGATGACTGACATGTAGACCGATGACAGACAGGTAGTCCGATGACTGACATGTAGTCCGATGACTGACATGTAGACCGATGACAGACATGTAGACCGATGACTGACATGTAGACCGATGACTGACAGGTAGACCGATGACTGACAGGTAGACCGATGACTGACATGTAGACCGATGACTGACATGTAGACCGATGACAGACAGGTAGACCGATGACAGACATGTAGACCGATGACAGACAGGTAGACCGATGACAGACATGTAGACCGATGACTGACATGTAGACCGATGACTGACATGTAGACCGATGACAGACATGTAGACCGATGACAGACAGGTAGACCGATGACAGACAGGTAGACCGATGACAGACAGGTAGACCGATGACTGACATGTAGACCGATGACAGACAGGTAGACCGATGACTGACATGTAGACTGATGACTGACATGTAGACCGATGACTGACATGTAGACCGATGACTGACATGTAGACTGATGACTGACGGGCGGACCGATGACTGACATGTAGACCGATGACAGACATGTAGACCGATGACAGACATGTAGACCGATGACAGATGGGTAGACCGATGACTGACATGTAGACCGATGACTGACATGTAGACCGATGACAGACATGTAGACCGATGACTGACATGTAGACCGATGACTGACAGGTAGACCGATGACTGACATGTAGACCGATGACAGACATGTAGACCGATGACTGACAGGTAGACCGATGACTGACATGTAGACCGATGACTGACAGGTAGACCGATGACTGACATGTAGACCGATGACAGACAGGTAGACCGATGACAGACATGTAGACCGATGACTGACATGTAGACCGATGACAGACATGTAGACCGATGACTGACATGTAGACCGATGACTGACATGTAGACCGATGACAGACATGTAGACCGATGACTGACAGGTAGACCGATGACTGACATGTAGACCGATGACAGACATGTAGACCGATGACTGACATGTAGACCGATGACTGACATGTAGACCGATGACAGACATGTAGACCGATGACTGACATGTAGACCGATGACAGACAGGTAGACCGATGACAGACATGTAGACCGATGACTGACATGTAGACCGATGACAGACAGGTAGACCGATGACTGACAGGTAGACCGATGACTGACATGTAGACCGATGACTGACATGTAGACCGATGACTGACAGGTAGACCGATGACAGACAGGTAGACCGATGACTGACAGGTAGACCGATGACTGACATGTAGACCGATGACAGACATGTAGACCGATGACAGACATGTAGACCGATGACAGACATGTAGACTGTTTAGTGACGGGTGGACTGATGACTGTGTGTCAGTGGTTAAAGAATAAAAAGTCGTCCTCCTCCGTCTCTGTCAGGTTCTGTGGTGGGACGTCCGAAAGTTGAGCGAGCCCACAGAGCGCCTGGTTCTGGACCCGAGCAGAGAGGGGAACCTGGACCGAGCTTTAGGAGCCATCTCCCTGGAGTTTGAGTCCACCATGGTGAGGCTCATCTGTGGTCCCCTGTCTTCTACGTGGTTCTGGTCTGTCCCTTGTGAGGGTTGTGTCTTTGGTCGCCAGTCCAAGCGGGGGTCCCAGATCTCACTGAGACCTGTCCACTGACGGCTGATTCAGAGACAACCCAGAACAGGCTGAGTAAAAACCCTGACCTCCAGAAATTCACAATCAAACGTCACGGTCACGGTGGCAGCAGACTTTCACAAAGCAGCTGGAAGGTTCTTTCTAACCACGTCCTCCAGCTCGTCCTGGAGGATCTCGAGGCTGTCTCTCCCAGGATGGAGTTGTAGCAGTGCAGGTGAAGCGTCTGAATATAAAACCCCAAAACAATCTGTACCAGCAGCAGCGCTGTTGTGTCCAAGAAAACTTGACAAAAATGCAATTTCACATAATTTGTGAAACATAAATTTTACCATATCTCTGAACAAATAGTTGGAAAAGCTAGAGCAGATTATAAATAAAAAACCATACAGCTGAAGGACTAAACCAGGCGTTTTGTTTGCACATTAAAATCCTACAGAAACGTCTCCTCATCAGCTTAAAAGGGACACGTTTGCATCACTAATTTGCTTTGCTGACCTCGGCTGCTCCACGGTCAGCACCACGCTTTCTGTTCCAACAACAAGAGTTAACTATTAGCATGTACAGTCTGCGAGCAGGACCGAGCTGCAGGCTACCTGAGGTTCTCAACACTGCACAGGGAGGCAGTAATGACATGCAGCCTACTTCCTATAAATTCAGCTAGTGTTCCGAAATCCGAGCTGTCAGCTTTCCTGACAAATACTGCTGTAAATATCTGCACCGTGTTTCATTCAGTCTATAGCAACATTACCTTTACTGTCGGTCCCTCTGTGTGGATATTGTGTAGGCTGAATTAAATTCCTGTTCAGCTCGCAGTCAGAAGGGGGGGGGGCTTTAGTGAGCACTAACAGGCTTCACTTTTCCAGCTGTTTGGGAAACAGACTTTTCTTGGTCTTGAGAAGCCGACACATTTACTTTCCTCCGCTTTCATTCACCGTTACTATCTGCCAGACCATCGAACACTCGCTACACACCTCCCGATTCCTTACAGGAGTTACGCTGCTCTTATAACAGCACCTGTCAAGGAGTTGTTGTGAGGAGAGGAAGCGAGCCGAGCGTCTCTCACTCAGTAACGATACATCCACAGGGAGGCGCTGAGCGGCATCAGACCCCTGCACTGGCTCCTCTCAGCATGAAGGAGGTCCTCTGAACCTGAGTTCATGGTCACAGGTGAGGGAATGCAGACCAACCGGACCTTCACCTTCAGAACCAGCTCCGCCTGAAGGGCCACAGTCTGATCCACGTTACTGCTGACGTGGCACTGATCCACCGCACGATAATGGCCAAAATGATAATCACAATTACTTTAATCTATATTGAGATCACGATTATTAACTGATTTTAGGGACAGTATATTTTTAATGCACTTTCAAATTGAAAGAAACAGACTTTCACATCCATGTTGTGCTACATTTCTGCTAACGAACAAATCTTTGCATCAAAATAAGACTTAAAGTGCATCAGTATGTAAGTATTTTACCCTGAAAGTCCACTGAGTCCGGCTGCGTCGCGGCTTTGTTCCGTCCTCAGGAGCGGAGCACGTTGTTGATTTGTCCTTTTTGTGCTTCTGCTCGGCCCACTGGCACCGGATGTGCACGACCGTCGGGTCGACTCACAAGCACCGATCAGGACGCAGCCGGACTCAGTGGACTCAGTGGACTTACTCTTCGACTCTGGGCTGCAGCGGCAACACCCGGGGAACACGCAGCCAAAACGCCTCCTGGTGGAGTTTTAATGAGCGGAGCATTTTACACGGCAACATCGCAGTCGATCATGTTCATTTCATTGTGGGAAGCCAAAACCACCTGTGGTGGTCCCACACGGTGGTGGTTTTGCCTCTTCAAGCAGAGGATCCCCAGTCTGGGCGAAGCTACTTCAGCCTGACCGTTCTGATTCATAGAGGTGTTTGGAACTGCATTAGTCTGGACTCACGTTACAGCAGACCAACAGCGGTGCAGCTCTGCTCATTCTGTTTGACAGTACCACCTCAGACCTGCTGGTGGCGGGTTATGTTACTGCAAGTTCACATCTGTGTCTCAGCCTCAGTGTCTCTGTCCCCGATGTCTCTGCAGCCGACTAAGTTCATGGTGGGGACGGAGCAGGGCGTGGTCGTCTCCTGCAACAGGAAGGCAAAGACGCCGGCAGAGAAGATTGTCTGTACGTACGACGGTCACCACGGACCTGTCTACGCCCTGCAGAGGAACCCCTTCTTCCCCAAAAACTTCCTCACCGTGGGGGATTGGACGGCTCGCATCTGGTCTGAGGACATCAAGGAGTCTTCCATCATGTGGACCAAGTAGGAAGGATGTGGACTTCACATCAGTACCTCTACATTTAAAAATGGAGATGCCCTTCTGGTCTCTCTGCCGTCTCTTGTCTTCCCGTCTGTCCCATCTCTTCTTGTTTCATCTGGTTTTGTCTCTGCTTGTTTGGTGTCCCGTCCTTTTCATCAGGGTTAATCTTGTTTCTTCATCTGTCTCGTTGAGTTTTATCATGTCCTTTTCTTACCTTGTGTTAAACCGTTTCTTCACTGGTCCTTCCTACCCCAGTCTGTCCCGTGTCTCATCATGTCTCATCCTGACTCGAGCTGCTGTGATCTGTTCTTCTCAGATACCAGATGTCGTATCTGATGGACGCCTGCTGGAGTCCCGTCAGACCCTCCGTCTTCTTCACCGTAAAGATGGACGGCGTGCTGGACGTCTGGGACATCTTGTTCAAACAGAACGACCCCACGCTGAGTCTCAAGGTGCCATCTTTAAATCTGTTTTCAGGAGTCAGCAGGTTTTCAGTTGTAGCCGTCATGAAACACGTCCCCAGTTGATGGTTTTGTTCTCTGTTGTGGTCCTCAGGTGTGTGACGAGGCCCTGTACAGCCTCCGGGTTCAGGATAACGGGCGTTTGGTGGCGTGCGGCTCTCAGCAGGGCGGAGCCACGCTGCTGGAGATCTGTTCCGGACTGTCGACCCTCCAGAAGAACGAGAAGAGCCTCCTGGCCGCTGTGAGGAGCAGACCTGAGCTCTGATTTAGTCTCAGAGAAACCAGAAGTCAAGTTTTTAGATGTTTAGGGGCAGAGAGTTGACAGGAAACACAAGTCCCCACGGTCAGTCATGGTTATCACCTTCAACCTAAAGACCACCTGGCCGCCGCTCACTCCTTCAGATTCAGGTCAAATGTGCTAATGCAATAATAATGTAATGAACATCTTCAACCTGTTTGAACAGCAACTGACCAGAACTGACCAGGCAGCAACTGACCAGAACTGACCAGACAGCAACTGACCAGAACTGACCAGACAGCAACTGACCAGAACTGACCAGACAGCAACTGACCTGACAGCAACTGATCAGAACTGACCAGGCAGCAACTGACCAGAACTGACCAGGCAGCAACTGACCAGAACTGACCAGGCAGCAACTGACCAGAACTGACCAGACAGCAACTGACCTGACAGCAACTGATCAGAACTGACCAGACAGCAACTGACCAGAACTGACCAGACAGCAACTGACCAGGCAGCAACTGACCAGGCAGCAACTGACCAGGCAGCAACTGATCAGAACTGACCAGATAGCAACTGACCAGGCAGCAACTGATCAGAACTGACCAGATAGCAACTGACCAGACAGCAACTGATCAGAACTGACCAGACAGCAACTGACCAGAACTGACCAGACAGCAACTGACCAGGCAGCAACTGACCGGGCAGCAACTGACCAGAACTGACCAGACAGCAACTGACCGGGCAGATTTTTGTACTTTTTCTTATTGAAGTCACAGGTCGAGGCTTCAGTCACTTTATGGCCGGGGGAAATCTACCTGTTAGGGGTTTAGTGGCCCTTTAAAGGAGCTGGGCAGGTTGGACTGGGTGAGTTATAATCAGCCATAACTCTCATGACTAAAATCAATTAATTTTGAGAACCTTTTAGCCTCCACCTTTGTGGTGGAACCAGTTTTTTGGCAAGTGCAAAGCTCCATAGCTTTATGGGCAGGATTGGCCATTTAAATGTTTTGCACCTGCTAATAACGACTGATCAAGCTAGATTTCGACTGGTAGAAAGGTGGACTGGTCGGCACAGAGCAAGCAAAACTAAGGACATTTATTTATAGCCTAACCCAGCCGTGAATCATCATAGACTGCAGTCTGTTTTCCAAATATTAACAAGGATATTAAACCCGATCGGTTTCACGGCCTCATCAATAACCGTCTGTGTGCAGATGTTCGAGCGCGAGACGAAGCGAGAGAAGATCCTGGAGGCCCGGCAGAGAGAGATCCGTCTGAAGGAGAGGAGCCGGTCCGAGCAGAGCAGAGAGGACGACGGGGGACGGGAGGACGGCGAGGACAGTCCTGATCAGCTGATTGCCAGAGCTGAGAAAGACTTCTTCAGCGTGGTGGAGTTGGAGCTGAGGAGGAGGAGCGAGAGGGAGGACCACGTCAACCAGGTCAGAACCCCCCACCTGGAAACAGGGGGAAACAACTAGCTTAGCATAAAGACGAGAAAGAGGAGGAAACGGCTATCTTAGCTTAGCATAAAGACTGGAAAGAGAGGGAAACAGCTAGCTTAGCATAAAGACTGGAAAGAGGAGGAAACGGCTATCTTAGTTTAGCATAAAGACTGGAAACAGGGGGAAACAACTAGCTTAGCATAAAGACGGGGAAACGGCTATCTTAGCTTAGCATAAAGACCGGAAACAGGAGGAAACGGCTATCTTAGGTTAGCATAAAGACCAGAAACAGGGGGAAACGTCTATCTTAGGTTAGCATAAGGACCAGAGACAGGAGGAAACAGCGAGCTTAGCATAAAGACTGGAAAGAGGAGGAAACAGCTAGATTAGCTTAGCATAAAGACCGGAAACAGGAGGAAACGGCTAGCTTAGGTTAGCATAAAGACCATAGACAGGAGGAAACAGCTAGCTTAGCATAAAGACCGGAAACAGGAGGAAGCAGCTAGCTTAGCATAAAGACTGGAAACAGGAGGAAACATCTAGCTTAGCATAAAGACTGGAAACAGGAGGAAACAGCTAGCTTAGCATAAAGACTGGAAACAGGAGGAAACAGCTAGATTAGCTTAGCATAAAGACCGGAAACAGGAGGAAACGGCTAGCTTAGGTTAGCATAAAGACCATAGACAGGAGGAAACATCTAGCTTAGCATAAAGACTGGAAACAGGAGGAAACAGCTAGCTTAGCATAAAGACTGGAAACAGGAGGAAACATCTAGCTTAGCATAAAGACTGGAAACAGGAGGAAACAGCTAGCTTAGCATAAAGACTGGAAACAGGAGGAAACAGCTAGCTTAGCATAAAGACTGGAAACAGGCGGAAACAGCTAGCTTAGCATAAAGACTGGAAACAGGAGGACACAGCTAGCTTAGCATAAAGACTGGAAACAGGAGGACACAGCTAGCTTAGCATAAAGACTGGAAACAGGAGGACACAGCTAGATTCCCTTTGTGTTAAATATTCTAAAAACAAGGTCCACCTACTTCATACCGTCCATATCCTCCAGCCACCCTGAGCCGGTGGAACTCGTTCAGGTGTGTCGTTCACCTGAACGAGTTAATTCTCTATGATTTTAACTTTTCTTGAAGCTAGAGAGTGAACTCGTACGTTTCTGTTTCCTTCTTCATTCTGAAGGTCAGTTTGACTGAATGTTGTTCTTCATCAGGAGAAAGACGTCTGTGAAGAAAAAGAAGTGGAAGACGAAGCAGAAACTTCACCGTGAACATGTTAATATTTATTCTGTACTTGTGTTTGTTCTGTCACACACTCAGTTTTATTAATAAAGAGAGTTTCTGTAAAGCAGAGCGGGAAACTTTATTTCACTATTTTCAACAGAAGCTCCAAACTGATTTACAGGAAGTAAAAAGATGTAACGTTATAAAAGCTTCAGCTTCAGGCCAGAGGTCAGAGGTCAACAGCAGAGTCACTTGATCTACATATTGTAGAATATTCAATAATATTTTAATTAATTATTTTTCTGTGTTGTTTATTAGTCTTTAATTCTCTTTAATAATTAATTTTATAATAAATAAGCCATATATTTATTTACAGACCGGTCGCTTTGGATTAGTTTATCATGCTTTTATTGTGAAGGACTCCGGAAGTCGTCCTGTTGTTGCAGGAAGCAACACGCCGTTAGCCCCGCTAGCTGTTAGCATCAGTCCGCCTGCAGATCCCGGTCCCTCCCGGCTCTCGGTGTGAACATGTCCCGGGTCCAGAAGCTCCGGGTCTTCGTCAGTGAGCGTCTGAACGCGGCGGTCGAGGAGATTTTGGCAGCTTTTGAAAAAACGCTCGTGAAATACGAACAGGAAGCGGCTCTGTGTCAGGAGGTGATCTCCCGCCAGCACGCGCTGCTGTGCGCGCTCCACAAGCCGCTCATGGAGCTGCCGTCCGCAGGTGAGTCTGCTTCAGGTTCAGGTTCAGGTGTTCTCTGTGGAAAAGCCAGAGCAGGTAGCCATTAGATGCATGATGCTGTGAGTTCAGATGATTTTACATACGTCGCTCCCGTCGTATGTGTGACGTTTCTCTCTGTACAGCCTGAAAACTAAACACTGAGGATGAGAAAGAATGAATCTGAAGCTCCAGGTGACGTCGCTCAAACGTCTCGTTTGGTCCAGTAGATTATCTGACGAGCTCACTGAACTCAAAACACAAAAACTACCGGGTGTTAAAAATGTTTTGTTTCCTGCAGACGCCTTCACGCAGCAGCTGTCGGTGAGAAACGATCCGCCTGAGCACCAGGACCAGAACCAGGAGGACCCAGAGCCCCCGCATATTAAAGAGGAACAGGAGCGAGAGCAGCTTCAAGACCTGGACGTGGCCGACATCATCCAGTTCACCTATAAACCCAGGTGTGCGGCGAGGCCACGTGAGGACGTGGACCTGTCAGCCGCCGGGACAGTCCGGGCAGAACCAGGAGCAGCGGGACCACATCAGGACGTCCACCTGGTGTCTTCTGAGACCGAAGACAGCGACGACTACAGCAAAGACCCGGCTGGCCCCAAACCAAAGAGGAGCTGTAGACCAGGACCGCCGCTGAGCTGCAGAACCTGCAGAACCTGCAGCCGGACCTTTAAAGCCCGGAGGTTTTTAATCCGGCACCTTAAAGCCCACCTGCGGGAGGCGGAGCCGGCCTGCGGTCTGTGCGGCGAGCGATTCGACGCCGCAGAGAGTCTGAAGCTTCACATTCAGACTCACCGCACCTCTCAGAGGAGGGAGTTGGAGAACCAGACCAGGACCCGGAGCAGAGAGAGGCGGGTCCATCAAGGCTCACAGCCCGCCACAAACGCCAGGGAGAGAGCGCACGCCTGTGACGACTGCGGGAAGACGTTTCTACAGGTGTGGAAGAAGAAGAGGCACCGGTGCCCCCTCGGGAAGAGGAACCCGGAGAGCCTGAAGGGAACCACGAAGAAGTCTTAGCGGGTCGCTCCGGTCCTCCGTCCTGCTTTATAGTTTATAGGCCCTCTGGTTCTGACCCGTCAGCAGCTTTTTATTTGTTTCTGTCCGGACCTGAAACTCAGATTTTGGGAAGCGAATTTACTTTAACGAGGAAACAAGTTGAAATATCTCCAGACACTCCAGCTTCCTTCTTGGTACGTGTGCGCAGAGCTGGACCCTGATTGGCTGTTGGTCCGTGGCGACGTCCGGAGGTCGAGCCTGTTCTCCGCTCAGACTCTGCCGCGTTTCCTGTTCAGTTTGATTTAGTGAACGAGGCTTTCGTTGTCCTGCAGAGACGGAGGCGGCGTGTGATTGGCTGCTCTCTCCTCAGGTTAGTTAACTGTGAAAGCTGAAGCTGCTGTTCTAAGTTCTAATAAAGACATTTTCTTTACACAAAGTGTTTATTGATTTTTTTTCCCCCCACAAATAATCAAGAAACAAATCAAAGCAGATCTGATGCAGAAAAGGAGAAGAAATCCACAGACAGACACAAACCTGAGCTTACAGTCCGGGTGTTCGTCCTGTAAGTAAACTCTGAACCACATAAAGAGGAGAGAATTGAAACGGCGCCTCACATGGCAGAAGGATGAAAGTGTCTGAAATGAATCCAGATATCCCCTCTGAGTATTCCAGGCTTAAAGTCTTTCTGAAGAAACAAACAGCCGTTTGATTGGTTGAAGTGCGCAATAAAAACATCATTTAAGATCATTTGCAGCCACAAAAAGATCCAGATTCAGGATCAGAAACACAAACAGAGATTCTGTTTCTGCAGAAGAGCCTCAGATATGTTTAATCAGGAATCAGATTAATCAATACTTTATTTATTCTCCTAAACAAGGTGAACAGGAGACAAATGACATTTAAACTGATGCCGTTTCCAGCGAGAGCTTCATGTTCTCACATGTTCTTCTGGATCCAGACGCTGAGCGCCGGCGTGTGGACGTGACGCGCTGCTGCTAAAAACACCTTATGGAAATAAACCACGTCCTGTTTCTTTAACTCGTCAGCACCTCGTTCAGTTTGTGTGAATAAATGTTTAAACTCTACTCAGGGGGAGGCCCCTTCCTGCAGGTCGGTTATAAAGGGGCGGAGCTCCGGGCACAAGCGTTGGTGAAAGTGTGTTTTTTACCCACCAAACAGCTTCAGGAAAAGGAACGTCAGTGTCCCTGAGTTAGATTCAGAGTCTGCCTCCTTTTCTTCCTGCAGTCAGGACGGATTAATATTAACGAGCTTCACTGAGCGTTTACAGGCAGCTGTGGGCGTTTGGACATTAACATTTATTCATTTTCATTTTTATCCAAAGCGACTTATAATTGCGGTCGCACGCCTCTGGAGCAACGAGGGGTTAAGTGTCTCACTCAGGGACACAATGGTGGATGTCTCACAGTGGGAACTGAACCCAGGTCTCCCACACCAAAGACAGGCGTCTTATCTATGCACCATCACCACCACAGAGGGCCGGACATGGAATCACATGTCAAACTGATGTGATTTATAAAGGGAACTCTGCGCAGGACGTGTTTTACAAATCATAATATTTTTGTGCGTACGCAGCCTTTAGGACTCCTGCGTACTTTTATTAAAGAGTCCACTGGTCAGACTGCAGTTCCCTGAGCCGCCACAGGAGGCCGCTGCGTTCTGTAAAACTACCAGGGTTCGCTTTAACGTACCTGAAAGGTCTACAGGTGTTCCCAGGAACCATGGAACAGGTTTATATCACAGAGGCGGACCCCAGAACACAGCAGAGACCGGTACCTGCTGAGTCCAGGACCTCGCTTCCAGTAAACATTGGTTCTGGTTCCACCTTTCAGTTCTTAAAATAACTGGACAGACTGACAACAGAACCCTTGGGTGTGTTTGGGAACGGCCCCTCCAGCAAACAGAACTTGGGACTGAAAGGGGTTTCTGAACCAAACAAAGACCTGGATCCAAAGTGAGGAAGAGATAAACAGTGTCTTTAATTTAATCCACAGACGTAGTTAAATCATTTTGTAATTTTTCCTAGAATCTAACTTTCTTTAATCTGGATCCAGATGAGTCTGGACTCACCTGTGGACCCCCTTTTAACTTTTCTACCATCTACAGGATTTATTCTGATTAATAATTTTGATCAGGTCATAAAATAAAGAATCTAAAGCTTCATCAAACGTCTCCTGAAACTCCTGCGAGTTCCTCCTTTCAGCTTCTGTTCAGGTCGATCTGAAGAAACTCGACCAGCTCAAAGAAGAAACAGACAGAAAAGACAAGTTCATTCTGTTTAATTTCAGCTGTCAGGGGAACAAGTTTCTCCCGCTTCATAAAAACTCTGTAAAAAAGTCTGTAAAGGTCCAGCAGGAAACCAGGGGGGACGGTTTCTGGTTCTTTGGTCCTGCTGGACCTTCACAGACTCGGTTTGCTGTTCCTGCTCGTCACTGCAGCTGTACTGAGGGAGGGGGGTGATAGGCGGGGCTCCAGACATAGGAGGGGAGGGGGGGAGGGGGGAGGAGGACGCCGTCCTTCTGGCCCGCCCTCCGGCGATGTCGAGCTCCTCTGCGATGGCGGTTACCACGTGGTCGTTTATCCCCCACTGGTTGAGTCTCCTCTGCCGGGTCATCATCTGCTGGGCGTCTCTCTTCTCCAGCAGCGCTAGTGGCCGGCGGCTCCACGGCGAGTCCCCTGGCCGGCGGCTCCACAGCGAGTCCCCTGGCCGGCGGCGCCTGCCGCTCCACGGCGAGTCCCCTGGCCGGCGGCTCCACTCCGAGTCCCCTGGCCGGCGGCGCCTGCCGCTCCACCGCAAGTCCCCTGGCCGGCCGCTCCACAGCGAGTCCCCTGGCCGGCCGCTCCACAGCGAGTCCCCTGGCCGGCCGCTCCACAGCGAGTCCCCTGGCCGGCACCTCCTCTGGCTTGTCGATGCCGTTGTTGCTCCTCTTGGCGCCTCGCTGCAGGTCGTCCAGGTAGTTCTGCCTCTCGATGCGGTGACCTCTGCAGGAGTTAAACATCTCCAGCGCTGCCGCAGGATCCAGCCCGTCCACGTCTATGAGGTACCTGCAGACCAGATACCCGGTGCGGTTCAGGCCGTGGGTGCAGTGGACTCCGATGAGCTTGTCGTTGTCTCGGTTCTCCCTTAGGAAGCATCTCACCGCCCGTTTAAAGCTCAGGATGGCGGCACCGGAGGGAACGCGGCGACCCTCAGTGAGGATCTTGATGTAAGAGCAGGACTGCGGGACGTCGGCCAGACTGTAGTACCTCGTGGTGAAGGTGAGGTCGATGATCAGACCCAGCTCCTGGTTCTGACTCTCCACAGAGTCCAGCAGGTCCCAGAGACCGAAGGAGTCGGACTCTGAGACCTGACGGTTCAGAGACGGTTTTAAAGGCACTTTGAAGGCGATGAATCGAGTCCCCGGTATCCTCTGTCCCACAGGACGGTAGTCCAGCCAGCGGTCCGGTACCCCGTTCTTCTTCTTGTTATAATGAGGCATCTCAGCCGTCCTCTGATGTTTCTGCTCCCAGCTAAAACAGCACAGAGACATCTGTGAACGGATCTCAGTCACACCAAACTCCAGTCAAAAATCAAACATTTTAAGGACACCTCGCTGTTTTGTAAGTAGATCTGTCCCCGTTAGAACTTTTATCAAACTACTACAAATAACTACCAGCTAGTATTTATCTGAGTAACTGTCCCGTTTATCCTTCAGCAGAGTACAGGCTCTCTTTAAACTATCACCTTATCAATTCCACTGATACAAGTAAAATGTGATGTAAATTAATTTACTACATGTACTGCAGTACTGTTCTGAGGTACTTCTACTTCACTGCCTCGTCCTGCTGCTGGAGTTGCTGTTTACTTTGCAGATTATTTTATTTTAAATACAAAACATGAATTCACATTATTAATTATTAAAATATAAACACACATAGGCGTCATATAAGCAGGGGACGCAGGGGACGCAGGGGACGCTGGGTCACAGGGGACGCTGGGGACACAGGGGACGCTGGGTCGCAGGGGACGCTGGGTCACAGGGGACGCTGGGGACACAGGGGACGCTGGGTCGCAGGGGACGCAGGGGTCGCAGGGGACACTGGGTCGCAGGGGAAGCAGGGGTCGCTGGGGACGCTGGGTCGCAGGGGACGCTGGGGTCGCTGGGTCGCAGGGGACGCTGGGGACACAGGGGACGCTGGGTCGCAGGGGACGCAGGGGTCGCAGGGGACGCAGGGGTCGCAGGGGACGCTGGGTCACAGGGGACGCTGGGGTCGCTGGGTCGCAGGGGACGCTGGGGACACAGGGGACGCTGGGTCGCAGGGGACGCAGGGGTCGCAGGGGACGCAGGGGTCGCAGGGGACGCTGGGTCACAGGGGACGCTGGGGACACAGGGGACGCTGGGGACACAGGGGACGCAGGGGACGCTGGGTCGCAGGGGACGCTGGGTCACAGGGGACGCTGGGGACACAGGGGACGCTGGGTCGCAGGGGACGCAGGGGTCGCAGGGGACACTGGGTCGCAGGGGACGCAGGGGTCGCTGGGGACGCTGGGTCGCAGGGGACGCTGGGTCGCAGGGGACGCTGGGGACACAGGGGACGCTGGGTCGCAGGGGTCGCAGGGGACGCAGGGGTCGCAGGGGACGCTGGAGACACAGGGGACGCTGGGTCACAGGGGACGCTGGGTCACAGGGGACGCTGGGGACACAGGGGACGCAGGGGACGCTGGGGACGCAGGGGACGCAGGGGACGCTGGGGACGCTGGGTCGCAGGGGACGCTGGGGACGCTGGGTCGCAGGGGACGCTGTGTCGCAGGGGACGCTGGGTCGCAGGGGACGCTGTGTCGCAGGGGACGCTGGGTCGCAGGGGACGCAGGGGACGCTGTGTCGCAGGGGACGCTGGGTCGCAGGGGACGCTGGGTCGCAGGGGACGCAGGGGACGTGTCCCCACCACTTTTTTGAAGCATAATTTGTTACAAAACTTTCTTAAATATAGCTTGCAGTTAAAT
Source organism: Micropterus salmoides (assembly GCF_014851395.1). Lineage (NCBI taxonomy): Eukaryota > Metazoa > Chordata > Actinopteri > Centrarchiformes > Centrarchidae > Micropterus > Micropterus salmoides. The sequence continues at coordinate 5,875,078 of NW_024040817.1, read as the reverse complement.
AACAAATGAAACTTTAGACCCAACAACGTGCAGCACCGATCAGAAACGTCACCAACTTCTTGACACGGTTTCTTTTTGGCCATGACGAAAGAGGAGCGAAGACTAAAAGTTCATCTGCAGGAGAAACAGACCTGAGAGCTGCTCTCACTGACATTAGATTAGATTCACCTTTGTGTTTCCGTTTACATAAATAAAAACATTTCCACCATAAACTGCTGCCCCCCCCCCCCCCCCTTAAAGCAATTGTAAGATCTTTTCGTCTCGTGAACCTGATATTGTGTATTGTGATGTCTCGCGAGCTGAGTGTCTGTCCCCACCGCCAAGTGACGCCATGTAAACACACAGTATGCAAAGTAGTAAAACTTCTCGTTTCTGTTGAAACGCTGCTATATTAATTAAACAGTCTGGAAGGCAAAACTGCAATAAGAACTTTAACTTTATTTTACTTCTTCCTGCACCGACAGGCAGATTTCAGTCCGGGATCTGCAGGATCACATGTCGCCTCGTATCTGAAGCAGCAGATAACTTCTAAACACTGAACCGCGTTACTTTTACGAGCTTTGCTTAAACGCCGGACTCACCGCAGCGCTTCCGCAGATGTTTACACGGAGTTTGGTGTTGACTTCGCACCTGGTGACGCTGTGACGCGCCTGCAGCTGCGTTTTCACGGCGGACAAACAAACAAACACGTTAAAAACTTCCCGAAAACAAACTCAAACCCCGCCAGTTACTCCACAAACCGTTTTAACGGGCGGTTAGCAGTTAGCATGCTAACGAGCCCGGAGACGCGTTCGCTGCTGATGACGTATCATCGCAGCGTAGGCAACGTCATTACGCAAAGACGCTGCAGCTTCGGGGATCCCGGAAGCGTCCTCGCTTTGTTTACGTTCTGCTCTTTGTTCGGTGGGAGTTCCGCCAAAATGTCCAAAAGACGGTCCAAAAGCAGCGAGAGCCGGAACCTGCGGGCCGCCGTGGAGCAGCAGCTGGCGGCGGCCGCGGAGGAGATCTTCTGCCTGCTGAAGGAGCGCCGGGAGGCGGCCGTGGAGGAGCTGAGAGACCTGGTCACGGAGCGGGTCACCGCGGCCGTGGACCGCATCCTCACCGTGTTCCAAGCGACCAGGGCGGCCGAGAGAGGACCGGAGGAGTCCGGTGAGAGTCACACAGAGGCGGCTTCTCCAGGGGCCGTTTTTCTGGTGTTTACTGTGAGGAGCAGTTCAAACTTTCTGTCAGCTGCAGGTCGAACATGTGATCAGCAGCCACGTCTCCCTTTATTATCTCTGAAGTCCTTCAGAAATGTTTCAGTCCGTTTATAATTATTCTAAAGATATTTAACAGTTTATCCAAACTCATCAGAGAGACATGAAGCTCAAAGTCTCCACGTCCCTGATGTGTTCTGGTGTCTTTAAAACTTTGGATGTGTTTCCTCACTGAGTTAAATCCAGTCTGATGAAGAGTTTCTGCCTCAGCATGGAGCAAAGAAACTATAACGTTTAAACCGTTTTCTCACACCTGATAACCTCAGAGCTTTTTGATGCTGTGGTCTTTCATAATTTAGTTTAAATACGGGGTTTCAGAACCGTCCCTGGTAAACAGTTCTGTAGATTCATGCTGCTTATTGAGATGCGCTACTTAGTGGTTCTGCAGAAGCGTGGTCTGTTTCCACGCCCATAAATCTGTGCAGCCTTGCTGTTGGGCACGTCGAGGCAGTGGCTGATCAACATCAGAAAGAAAGTCATTATTAGTCTCTCAGAATACGCTGCCTCTGAAATAATGTTATAATCAAAAAGAACAGCGGCTGTGCGGAGGCAGAGGAAACCGGATCAACGGTGCTGACTTGGTAAAGCGCTCTGGGATGGTATCGTGGCCGTTTCACAAAGTCCAAGGCCGCTGTTCTGCAAGAAGCCTGACGCGTGTCCATTTACGTCTCCAGGATTCCCCGATGTACATAAAAACCAAGAAGAGACGAGGTTTGAGTGAACCTTTTAATCCAGACTCCACTGAAGGCCCGGCACAGTCCACCAAAACTTACTCAAACCTATTTTGCAAAACACAGTCAAAAAACTTGTTTTCGATCCATGACTCTTGCCGATCTCTCGTAACCTCCCACATGTTCCATTTCTTTGTACTGCCCATGCGAATTTACTCAGTCACCCAATCAACACCTCTGCATGAGCCATGAACATTTAGCATGTGTTCACAGTTTAGCAATTTAGCTCTTACAGATGGAGCAGTTTCCAGAGACCACGTTACTGAGCATCTGCAGGCTGTTGTGGGGAAATCCCTGCTCGCCGGCTGCAGCGACGCGTTGACGCATGTTATGAAAATCAGTGTATTTGCTCCAGTAGCAGAGTTGTTAGATGAAGTACTTCCTGCGTGTAGACTCGGGCGTGACCATTCATTGAAAAGTAATTGAAACCGAAATTCAGAGCCTCTGACCGACGTAGTATCCTCATGTCGGTTAACTCGGTTATTTAATCCTGGTAGTACTGAGTGTGTTCATGCTACTTTCCCCTTGAAACACATGTGTGGTCACGTGACTCCGCCCCATCCAGCCCGCTCAGCTCAGGGAGATGTTAGCCAGCGCTAACCGCCTTCACTTTCCAGCAGTTGTGGAAACAACAGACAGACTTTATTAACGGACACACTGTGACCTACTCTGCACATTTACTGATGACTGACAACTTATTACTCGCTCGCTTTCAGTGTCACTTCCTGCCGCTCGCTCTCTGTCATTCGCTCGTCCACTCACTCGCTACGCACACACACACTGCACCTCAGTTCAAAGACCTGCGCTGCTCTCATGACGGCAGCTGTCACGTAGATGTGCTTTGATCAAAGAGGAGAGGAAGCTGGCAAAGCGTGATTTAGCGAGCTCACACAGAGTGGGGGGGGAACCGTGTCTGAAATGTGCACGTAAATATTACCTTATTAATTAACATTTAGATAATGGATCTGAGAGTAAACAAATCCAGCTTCAATAGTTACAGTAAACCTTGTCAGCGAATTATGAGGGAAAAAAAACAACAACTACAAATAACAACATTCAAAAGCAAAACAATCGTTTAATAATCGAGGTGAAAAGTTCAAGTAATCGTGATTTTGATTTTAGGTGAAATCGTCCAGCCCCAGACTGGATACGTGTAATGCAGGAAGAATACATGAATATAAATATAGTTTATAGCAGCATGAAGGACCTCGAAGCTTCACCTGAGCCTGCTGGACCAGAAACTACCTCCTGACTGAATGCAGGACCTCGATGTGGTCTGGTCCAGAGCTCTTTAAGACTGACAGTATTGCAGTAGTGATGTGAACATCACAATCGGAGGCTCACTTTGCGAGTCACACCGTCGGCTCCGGTCTTCACCGGAATGAGACGATCACAGTGAAACGACATATTTTACTGTTCTCCCTCTCTCCTGTCACTGTCAGAACTTCTTGGCCATTCATTCTTCTTCTGCTGCTGTTCTGCTTCTGTTAAACTCATATCTGTAGCTCATGGAATGACAGCCTGCTTCTCAACAGACGTCTAAACCATCAGCGTAACATGTAGCAGGTGGAAACGTGAAGCCGTTAGAGAGCTTACACCTTTAACGGAAACAACGAGCTCCAAAGTCTGATAGATTTACCGGTGTGACCTTCCTGGTACAAGAGAGGAAAGGAATAAAAGTGCTGACTGCCGTCACCTTTGAAGCGCTCGTTAAGCCCGAATGCGTCCGTTCCTTGATTACCTAACGTCCTTTAGTCTTTAAGGGTCCACCGATCAAAAGAATCAAAACAGCTTTTCATAAAATGAATCCAAGTTGTGAATCCTGTCGTGTGAAGTCCGTCGCTCTTTGTCTGCTAACTTCGCTCATCCTGCAGCCTGCTGTTGGCATGAAGTTACTTTAAAATAGAAGCGCATAAGCCGTCTGTCGGCGCTGGATCAAAGGAATGACGTTTATTTGATATTATTGGATAATTTTTATAAAAGTAATATTCTTTTATTTCTTTTTTCGTTTTGTGCAAAAGGAATTAAAGGCCGGTCCCAAATATAGGCCGGGTCAATTCAGTGGTTTTAGCAAATTAAAGCTCGGGCTATTATTCAGAGTTTTACGATAAATTCATACATTTGTGCCCACTTTAGTTATTTCTTTACAAATGTTCAATTCAATTCAATTCAATTTTATTTATATAGCGCCAAATCACAACAACAGTTATCTCACAGCGCTTTTCATAAAAGAGCAGGTCTAGACCGTACTCTGTGATGATATTTACAGAAGCCCAACAGTTCCCACCAAGAGCAGCACTAGGAGACAGAGGCAAGGAAAAACTTCCTTTGTTGGATGTTGGATGAAAGCATATGGTCTATTGGTACTGGTCATAATGAGTCGCGATTGTTGTCTGCAGGTCTGTTCCTTTTGTCGGGGTAAGGACGGCCACAGTGACGCACAGCCGATATCAGCTTTGGGAACCAGACAGAGGCTAAAACATTTTAAAACTACAAATCCCATAATGCATTTCGTCCCCCCCACTGGTAGTTCAGCGGATCACGATGCATTTCATCACAGCCACGTGTCGCATCCGGTCTTAAATGGTTAAAACGGTATCTCTACCTGATGTTCTCTGATGGATTCTTAGATGCGTCACGATGCAGACGTGAAGGATTCTGTCAGAAAGCGATTCACTAAATGTTCACTGATAACGAAATGTTGGTGGAATGAAAAAGGCGGAACCGCAGCTCCAGACAGTCTGTGGCGTGCACATATCAGAGACGTGACCCCCTGTACTCTGAATGTTTCTCACCATCATTAAAACCAATGTGTGCAGTTAATGAATGATTTTCACCTGCACACTGTGCAGCACGGCGACACTTAACGCTCGGCGGGCTTCAGAGGTTATCTCTGTGAAGGCTGAGCAGAACGCTAACGGCACGTTTTTTGGCTGCTGTTTAACGTTTACAGGAAGTACCTGTAATTATCCACGTGTCATTACTGCCTACTTTGTTGGATCTTACAAATACTTTGCTGTAAAAGTGGTTAGAGAAATCGAATGGCGAGGTGTCTACTGCTGTGGTTCTCAAACGGTTTCACGTCAAGGACCCCTAAACTGACACAGATTAGACCACGGACCCCCATTTGAGAATCCCTCTCTGACTGATGTAGCAGGTCATCACGTGTCTCACCGGCTGCGTCTGGTCGAGTCTCTTCAGGTCCGACACAGATGTGGCTTATGGGCAGATCTCTTTATCTAAGAAAGAACCTGCTTCACCTTCTCAGTCCGACTCTCAGAGGGTTTCACTGTCTAAAGACTCACGTTGTGTTTCTCTCTGTCTCTCAGTCCAGAGTCTCTCTGATGGGAAACACCTGCAGCAGAACATCTCTGACGACCGACCAGGTCTGAAGGAACCTCAGCCCGGCACTTCCTCCAGACCAGAGGACGTTTCAGAACCCGACCACCGGCCGGCCTCTCCGGACGACCCGGACGGTGACGAGGAAGATGACGATAACGACCAAGAGGCGGCGCCTCACTGCTGCAGAGTGTGCGGGAAGTCCTTCGACAGGAAAGGCTTTTTGATGAAACACGTGGAGAAACACTTGAAGGAGGCGGAGTCTCTGTGCGGGCTGTGCGGCGAGCGTTTACAATCCAGTGACGGTCTGAGGCTGCACCTTCAAACGCACCGTGACAGCAGCCGGACCTGCGACGTCTGCGGCAAGAAGTTCCCCTCCATCCGAGCTCAGGAGACGCACCTGAGGCTGCACACCGGAGAGAAACCGTTCAGCTGCCACTTCTGCGGCAAAGGCTTCAACCAGAAGGGCAACATGGTGACGCACATGAGGATCCACACGGCGGAGAAGCCGTTCAGGTGCAGCGTCTGCCACAAAGAGTTCAGCCACGCCGGCTCTCTGGAGCGACACATGAAGAACCACAACGGACAGACGCCCTTCAGCTGCAAAGTCTGCGGCAAAGGCTTCAGCAAGAGCGCCGAGCTGAGGCGACACGTCCGGAGCCACGAGTCCGACAGCACGCCTCAGACCAGGGGCAGACGCAGGAAACCGAGTCTGACTCCTTCTCACTGCTGCAAGGTCTGCGGCAACGCCTTCCACAACAAAGGGAACTTTGTGCGGCACGCAGAGACTCATTTAAACGCTCCCGACTGTCGCTGTGGCGTCTGCGGTGAGCAGTCCGAGACCTCGGAGAGTCTGCAGCTTCACATCCAGAGCCACAGAGAAACCAGCAGGATCTGCGACATCTGCGGCATCAGCTTCAGGGACATGGAGATCCACATGAGGACGCACACCGGCCAGAAACCCTTCAGGTGCAAAGACTGCAACAAGGACTTCCCCAGGAAAGGTTCCCTGGAGAGACACATGAAGCTGCACGCCGGCGAGAGGCCCTACATCTGCGAGTTCTGTGGGAAGACTTTCATCGAAAACACGGTTCTGAAGAGACACATCAAGAGCCACACGGGAGGGAAGCCGAGGATCTACTCCTGCGACGTCTGCGGCAAAAAGTTCACCATGAGCCAGCACCTGGACGTGCACAAGAGGATCCACACCGGGGAGAAACCGTACACCTGCAGGGTCTGCGGGAAGAACTTCCGGCAGATCGGCAACCTGGACTCCCACATGAGGATCCACACGGGCGAGAAGCCGTTCATCTGCAGCCTCTGTGGGAAGAGGTTCCGCCAGAAGATCTCGCTGGAGACGCACGAGAGATTCCACAAGAAGGAGAAGCAGTTCAGCTGCCAGCTCTGCAGCAAAGGCTTCGTCCAGAAGATCGACCTGAAGAGACACATGCTGACGCACACCGGGGAAAAACCGTACAGCTGCCTGGTCTGCGGGAAGAGGTACCAGGAGAAACGCTCGGTGGACTCGCACATGAAGGTTCACACCGTAGAACGGGCCGCCAAAGATTCAGCTGTGACCCCGAACATGAAACGACAGGAAGGAGTTCAAGCAGACTTCATCCAGCTGTGACCTGCAGAGGAACACCTGAACTGGGACTCTTTGACTAATCTGGTCCCGGGGACCAGCTGAGTTCCCCTGAAGGAACTGGCTCTGGGGGAAGGGATCAGGCGCTGAACTTCTCCAACTGGTCAAACACAAAGCTCAGACAGAAGCTCTGAGGTTGGCTGCATCTCTGATGGATTTTAGATTTCTAACTTCACTTCCTGTGGTCAGATTCTGCTGCCTGACCATGTGACGGCGTTCAGATACAAACAGATCAGCTGGCAGACGGCCGGCCAGATCTTCACCGCGGTCGGTGAGAAGACTTGAAATCCACAGGTGATGCAGCGGAGAGAGAACAGCGGCAGTGACGTCACTTCCTGTCGTACAGCAGTAACGTTAGTGTAAAAGTCTGACGGACAGCGTGGCGAACATGTCTGAAAGGGCTCCTGATCCTGGTTCATGTGGTCTAACAGGACCCCTCCTGTGTTGGGAACTGGTTCACGTGTTTGGTTTGAGTCGACCTGCTGTGTGAATCAGAACCAACGTGTGAAGAAGCCTCATGTTTCATTTAAAGAGCACAGAGACACATTTTACTGTTTTTGGTTTTCAGAGTTTCCCGCTCTGCTGCTTCCTCTTCTAAGACTCTGAGGGACCTGAAGAGACTGATTCCTGCTGGGTGCAGGATTTCAGCTGCTCAACATGTCGGGGTCTGATTTTATTATATTACTGGTCACTAAATCCAAAATGGCCGCCGTATAATTAATCCGTTTGAACAGCTGATCAGGGTCGTTGTGCTGTTTTTAATTAAATATGAGTTTCCATGTTTTCACATCCTCACAGTTTCTTTCGGTTTGCTTTTACACAGCGTGCCGACTTTCTTTAATCGGGGTTGTGATGATCAGCAGCGAGTGAAATGATCAGTTAATTAATGCAGAAATCAATCACCTGCACATGTTGTTATTGATGTAATGAAGCAGGATCAGAGGCGTCCGCTGCAGCTCAGGTAGTTTCACTTTTCAGATCTGAACAATAAAGAATGTGTTTTTAAAGTGGAACCAGCTTCCTGTTTCCTGTAAAAACAAACCGACAATAAAGCGTTTCAGAGTCAGTTTGAACTCCTGCTGTCGTTACTTCAAATGATCCGACGGGCTGTGCTGATTATTACCTCGATCAGTCGGGTAAGAAAAACCCAACCACCTGTTTTTACGCCTTCAGAAACTGGATCCGTCTGAAGGACGTTTAAAGAGTCACCTTTAAAGTCCTTTAAAAGGCGGGTTCACACCTGACGGAACCAGAACCAGACGGTCCAGAAGCGTTCAACAAAAGCCAGGTGGAGTTAACAGCGTTTGATTGTTGGCGAGGGCGGATATATGAAGTCCTGTCGCTGAAGACGATTCAGACACCTGAGGGTCCGAAGGAGGCGGACTGAACCGCTGTGAAAAACTCATTGGACCATAAGTATTTTCATTATCGATTAGTTGTTTGTTCTGTAATACAAACGTCTTGTTTTGTCCCAAAGATCTTCAGAGGATCAAAGAAACCAGAAAACATTCACATTTAAGAAGCTGGAATCAGAATGTGGATGTTTTTTTCTTTAAAAAGGCTCAAACCAATAATCAGTTACCAGAACAGTTGAATTAACAACTAATCGACTAATCGTTGCAGCTCTGTTGGACTCGTAGAGAACGAGGCCTGTTAACGCTTTGTGTCAGCAGAGATTCCTTCTGATCAGTGATTGATTGGGACGCGTCTCTGGATTATTGGTCAAACAGTCTGCAGGTAAATTTAAATAGAAACGTCCAAACGTTGCTGCTTCACCCGTCACCAGACCAGGAACCGATTTAACCAATGAAATGACACACACAGCGGTAGCTTCCTGTTGTTGGTTCAGTCGGTGTTCTCACCTGAAACCAAATCTGCCCTCCTACATGTTCTGTCAGTAATAAGATACATACGCTGACGATGATGTGCTCTTGTACAGTGAGGATAATGCTCCGTGTGCATCGGTTATTTTTGGCCAATGTGTTGCAGCCTTCAGCAACATCGTTAATTCATTTGACTTCAGTCACAGATGCTTGATGAACTCTTCAGTGGCAAGAAAAAGCTGCCAAATGAGGCTGGGAGGAAGTTTAACCGTAGCTGTGGGTTAAACGTTGTTTTTGATGGTAATTAAAGGGAATCGTGTCGTACAGGCAGGTGGTGAGGGGCCGGGCTCTGTGGTGGACGAGGCTGGTGTTTGAAGACATTAAGCTGTTCAATTACAACAGGCTTACCTAACATTTTACATGGAAGTGTTCAAAGCTGTTGGGGACGGCCAGCTATTTTCTCCTCTTTCCAGGAAAAACGTTAAAATAACAAACCCAAAATGAAACAGGAAGAACTCCTCAACCTTCTAGCCTAGATGCAGAATTCTGGTTTCCTTTGAAAGCTTTTTTAAATTAACATATTTATTTTACCATTACAGACTAAATGGAGATGCAATAAAGAAACATGATATTTTCATCCTGGCCTGGTAAAAAAAAGCTATATTTTAATGCAATCAATCATCAGACCATCAGCAGATATATATATATATAATATATTTTAATACACCTGGAAGGCAACTGTAGCTGTAAATTTGATGAAAAGAAACTAAAATACAGTTTTCAATAACAATATTTTCAAAATACACCAGGCGACCGTCCATATTTACTGTTTACATGTTGTCTTATCTTTAAAACACTATTTCTGTCCAAACAACCACGTTCCAAATAACATAAAGCTGAAATATTGATAAAAACATTCCTGGCTGTGTTTTTGGTCACAGGAATGTTGATGAATATTCATGAATATTCAGGCCTGTAGCTTGATGGAAGGGGGGGGTGCATGTAGCTCCTACTGGTCGACCACCAGACTGCGAAAAAGAGCGGTTAAGAGGTTGAACACGTGACCCGGTGAGAGTTCGGCTGCTGTTCTCCCTCCGGTCCAGCAGGGTTCGCTGTTCGCTTCCCTCAGCGAAGCGTCGTCGACGCGGAACTCCGCTCCGTGTTTACGTCCCCGCTCTTTGTCCGCAGAAAGCAGTAAAATGTGCGCCGTGCAGCTGCTGCGGGTGTCGGTCCACGAGCGGATCAGCGCCGCCGCTGAAGACGTTCTGCTGCGGGTGGAAACGGGAGAAGAACCGGCGGAAGTCCCGGCGCTGAGAGCGCTGCTCACCGAGCGGCTCGCGGCGGCCGCGGAGGAGATCGTCGGTGTGTTCGAGGAAACCGTGGCGGAGTACGAAGCCAGAGCTGAGCGGGCAGAGCGGGAGGTCTGCCGCCAGAGGAGGCTGCTGGAGGCCGTGCTGAAGCCCGAAGTCCGGCTGCACAGAGCAGGTCAGTCCCGGAGGAAACCCCGGACATGCTAACGCTAGCTGCCAGCTTCCCCCCCAACATCCAGGTTTCCACTAAAACACGGAACTTTTTCTGAGGTTTTCTGACTCAGTCTGAGAGAAAGTGATAAAAACTACAAGTTCTGGCTTTGAACTGTGAAAACATCTTAATTTAAACTGAAATAAAACAACAAATACTTTGTTAGCGGGTAGAAACCACAACTCCCATGAGCCTTAGAGCCTCAGCAGCGCCAGCAAAGCCTTCTGGGAGCTGTAGTTTTATCCTGCGCTCTAATAACCTGAATGATCACACGGTGTAATGTTTCATTAACTCTGTGAGACCTGGAGGAAAATGTAATAAAACATTCAAACGGAAATTATAATTAAATGTCTGGAAACAGACAAATAAAACAAAATAAAATGTTTAATAATTAATTGATGTGTGACAGTTACTGACATGAAATGAGTCTATTTGATAAAGTCAGACTACAGAGTCCTGCGTTAAATATTATAATTAATATTAACTCTGATCCATAAAGTCTGAGTAAACGATAATGACCCCTCCAACACAGAGAACTCTTACAAACAGGGTTCCTACATTCATGAGAACCCTGGAAAAGTCATGTGAAATATAACAGTAACATTTTCCAGGCCTGGAGGTTTTAAACATCACCTTCAGTTTCTTAAATCACGCAAAATATAAATCAATCATAAGAGTGTAAATCCTGCAGACAGAGCTCAGGGTACAGACATAATACCTGCAGACAGAGTTCAGGGCTGCAGACAGTTAAGCGGAACTCAGCCTCTCAGGTTTGATCCATCAGATAATCATGAGAAAACAGTTTTTCTTAAAGAAATAAATAACGTACTGAGTTTGTTTTGGATGATATTTGGTCCTGCTGCTGTCGTGATGTTTCGCTGATCATCAGGACAGTGACCTGGACAGGATTTAGCCGCCCTGACAGTTTTCCTCCTAACGGCAGGAAACCCATTAATTAACCTCAGACTCATTAGAGGTGAAAAGTTTGGACATTTATCTGTAGAAATAAAACCAGGCAACACGAGAGCCGCCTTGAAACGTCTCCTCGTCGGATGAAGTTTCCTTTCCTAACCTCGGCTGCTCCTTCCTGTCTGTGAAAGAACCTCTCAGGATGCTCAGGAGGACGCTTCTTACTTTCTCTAAACTGAACTAATGTTGAGGAACTTCCAGTCTGAAGCGCAGATGTTTGGTAACCTGCTTCACTTCTGTGGCTTTATTAGCCGACACACCGACTCCACAGGTCACTGGAACAGTTACTTCGCTAATCGTATCAACAAAACAATGATTCATTCAAACAACAAAGAACTGATTCAGTTTCTTCTAATAACATTTTAAAGATTTTAATTTACATTTTCTGATGAGATTTTTACTCAGAACTCAGAAGTAGTGTAAGCATCAGTCATATAACTAATTACTCTCAAATGAAGTAACTAGTGATCTATAACGGATTACATTTTGGAAGTAACTTGACCAACACTGCTCGTCATGATACAGAAAATACAAGACAAGCTGAAAATATCTACATTTCTACCCTAAATGTACCGAATTATGTCAAACTGAAACTTCCTATTCATGTGAAGTTCCTGCAAAACGCCTCTTCAGGCAGATCCACAGTAAACTGAATCTAGTTCTTGACACATCTGGAGCATCTTTCTGGTTTTGGGCTTCTCTGAAAGAAACTGATTAATATCAGTTTAAACACACTGAAACTGATGGATTGAAAATGTTTGCTAACAAATGCCTGCAGACAGCTACAGCTGGGAAACACTGCAGGGCCGCAGCAGAAATCTTTACCTAGAACAAGTTTAAACTTCACACCAACACCATGAAAAATGACTCAGCGTGTTTTTTCTAAATCAGCCCCGCCCCCTGGCGGCAGGCGGGCGGCGGCTGCTGCGTCGCTCCGTATCAGCAGGCAGCTCCACGCAGACGTGCGTTTCTGCTGGTAGATCATGAACTTCCTCCTTAAAGCTGGATGTCGTTATTTGCAGAATCTTATTGGCTACAGGAAGCGCCAGTCGTCGGCTCTATTGGCTCGGCCTACCCGGGAAATAACGGGGGCCGGCCCTTCCTCGCAGCGCCGGCTCTCGTTGGCCGCTGTAGGCTGTGAAAAGGACACGTGAGCTCCTATTGGCTCGGATCAGCCGTCAGCGGAAAGGTCAGAGTTCAGCCGCTAATCTGAATACAAGCTGTCGTAGCCGTTTACATTCAGATCAGAGTTATTCCGGTTATAAAGACAAACGAGCCGCGTCTGCCGGTGAATCTGAAGCGGTGCGGCAGCCGTCCCTGAGGATTTACTGATGGAATCATGTGTTTTGGACTAAATGTTTTACTGGACTGGATCGTCTGGACCTTTGACAACGTTTCTGTTGGAATATAATCGCTGGCTGGATTAAGTTACTGTGAGGCTTCACAGGGGAGTCGCCTCACTTTTGCCGTCCCGGCTGGTCTGACAGAGGCGCTGATTGGACCCGCTGTGGTGACCGTATCACGAGGATTTTAGCTTTCAGACGGTGGATCGTATGAGCATGAAGTTAAAACAGCAGCTTTATGCACAGACCGAGAGCTGCAGGCCGCTGGAATCTAAAGAGGTTAAATAATCTAAAGAGTGTAATGAAATGCAATAAAACTGATTTACAGGTTTATAAATAAATTATATTTACATCTTATTATATTCCTGCTGTATCTAATTTATGTAATTTTACACATTTTGAACGTCATGTTACAGCAAAATAATTTATGAAATATTAAGTAATTATACAATAAATCAATCCGGTAAACTTTCACAAACAAAATGTTTTTCTAACCATAACTTTTCAAAATGAACAAACATCTTTATTAGAGCTGCACGATTTGGAGAAAAAGTCATAGTACGATTATAACGGAACAAACGGTACTACGAGTCTACTCGCTTAATTATCAAGGAATGCACGAAATACTGACATTTTGAAATGTGTGTTTCTCAACTTGAACAAAGTTAAACAATAACAAAGAAAACGGATGTAAAACAGAACAAAGGGAGCGTGTTGCTCTGCAGAGGAGGCGGCTGGAAGCAGCAAATATTGGCCCACCGGCTCAGTATATATCTGTCTGGAGGAGGAACTGTACACGAGTGTTAGTATAATGTTTTAGTTAATAGTACACTGTTTGTATAACAAACTTTTAACTTTTTACCACTAGTTGAACATTAAATCCAGTTCCAGCTGTTTCATTTCTGTGGGTTGTTTTTATCCATTAAATCCTTCTGCAGGAAAAAGGTTATGGTATGTTGTTGTCTTAAAAGTTACTGGCACACTGCTCATGAAACATTTGTCTGATTGCACGTTGGCTTTTCTGTTTTTAGAGGCACATGCGAGAGCCCGGTGTGGGCGGGGCTAATGAGCAGCGCACACAGAGAAGAGAGCGCCACACACTTTTACTGTTTTATTAAATTGCACACTTTTTACATTGTGATTAGATTAATCGTGCAGCCCTAACTTTATGGAAGATGTCTGAAGGCCCCCTGCTGGATGATCTGTGCACTGATGGATCACGCTGACGATGAAGCAGCGTGGAGAACCTGAAACTGTTCACCTGCTCCACCTCAGCTCCTCTGGTGTGGACGGGACTGAGAGTCGGCTGACGTTGAGCAGCAGGTCTTTCTCTCTGCAAGAAGAGGATTGATTTTCTCCAGATATAGAAGAGGAAGTAGAAATGATCAGCAGAACAGAGGCTTCTGTCTGTCACACTGCTGAACTCTGCTAGCATGTGAGCTACACATGGACAACACGTACCAGCGCTTTGAAAAGGGACCATGTGCACTGATCACATTCAAAACGAGTTGGCCACAGGCTAGTTTTTATCAGCAGTCCCTTTGCCTGATGTTGTTGGGCATCCTGAAATAATAAAACTAAAACAATAGTTAACATGATGAGACCAGCATGTTGGTTTTCGATAAGCAAGTTCTTAATATAACCCTGAAATGAGAAACTGAAGGGGCGGTGCTACCTACAGATGTGATGCTCTGAAGGAACGTCCTGGTTACTTGGATCACGATTCATTTTCGTGTTGGTTTTAAGTCTATTTTGCAAGTTATTGGTTAATCCAGTGTCCAACGTAAGTTCCCCCCCAGCAGATCAGAGTTTTACTGGCCCGGGGGGAAAAAGGAAAATAACACTTTATTAGTCGTGTTATGGAAGCCCTAAGCTGCAGCCATCGATTCAATCTTTATTTTACTCCGTTTTCCCGTGATAACGGGATCATTATCTCATGATGAATTTCGAGGTGGTTTTAGTGTCACTGATTGGCTCAGTGAGTAAGCTACATGACTTGTAGTCTCAAGATTGGGAGTTCGATCCTCATGGAAGACAAACTTTAAAAAAAATCTTTTTCATATTTCTCTCCAACAAAGTTGTTATGAAGATGATTCACATGCTCACAATTAATCACGTGCTGGAGTGTGTGCATCCCGGCGATTGGTCATTCACATTCATCAACCTGGACTTCATTTCCCATCATGCCCAGGCAGAGGAAATTCATCCGCTTCCCATTCAGGGGAATCTATTTAACTACACATTTCCTAGAAGAGAATGATTAAAAAACACACAAAAGAAGAAGAAAAAACTTCTGCGCCCACTATGCTAAATGCTGACTCAGCAAATTGACACGAAGGTTATCGGAAAGAAACGCACCTGCCGATCACTGTATTCAGCTATGGTTAATTATCTCAAGATCGCAACATAATTATCCTGTTACCACGGGAAAACGGAGTAAAATAAAAATATGAATCGATGGCCGCTTAGGGCTTCCGTATTGTATAAACATTCATTCAAACAACAAATAACACAACAGAGGTGTGAACACAAACAGGTGCTCCGAGCTCCCAGTCCGGGCTGAGTCACGTCACCTGCTGCACGGCTAATGAGCTTATGAGATTACAGCAGCTAGTTAGCCACGGTTAGCAGTTACTTTAGCAATAAGTAACGCTGTCTGTAAATCAGCAAACTCCCTAAATGACATAATATAGGGTTGAGGTACAGCTGGGTGACATGGCAAACTTTAGATTTGACTGAGAAAACAAATGTGGATGCGGGAATGAGCCATAGAACTAAAACTGATGAGCATTGTAGCACGATGCTAACGATCATGGAGACATTTTAATTCATGGCACACCCCTAACCTCTGCTTCACTTTCAGTGCAGAGTTACAGCAGCATCGCCGCAGAGACATGGATCAGTCAGTGTGTAAATCAGGAAAGCAAAAATGTATCCCATAATCCCTTTGTGTCTGTGTTTCAGGGAGTCCTGCAGACATCCAGAAGCTGTCGGCGAGAAAAGAAGAGGTTCCCCCTGAGCAGCAGGAGTGGAGCCCCAGTCTGGACCAGGAGGACCCACCAGAGCCCCCACACATTAAGAAGAAGTGGAGCCCGAGTCTGGACCAGGAGGACCCATCAGAGCTGCCACACATTAAAGAGGAACAGGAGGAACTCTGGACCAGTCAGGAGGGAGAGCAGCTTCCAGGACTGGAGGAGGCTGATATCACCAAGTTCACATTCACTCCTGTCCCTGTGAAGAGTGAAGACGATGATGAAGAGAAACCTCAGTCCTCACAGCTTCATCAGAGCCAGACTGAACAGATGGAAGCTGATGGAGAGGACTGTGAAGGACCAGAACCAGCCAGGAACTCTGATCCAGATCAACTTTTACAACCAGTTAGTGACGACAATTCTCTGGACTCGACTGAAACTGACGACAGTGATTGTGATTGGACACAAACAAACGCCCAGTCAGGTACAGAGGCTCAGAGGAACAGTGAAGCCCCTGAAAGTGATACTGGATCGCCAGCAAAGGAGCGACCCTTCCCGTGCTCGTATTGTGGTAAAAGATTTAGCCTTAAGGGGAATTTGAACAGACACATAAGAGACCACACGGGCGAGAGACCGTTTCCCTGCACAGGTTGTGACAAGTCATTTAAAGACAGCGGATCTTTAACGGCCCACATGAGGTGTCACACCGGAGAGCAGCCGTACAGCTGCTTATTCTGTGGGAAGAACTTCAGCGGGAGGGGAAACATGACCCGGCACATGAGGATCCACACCGGAGAGAAGCCGTTCACCTGCTCGGTGTGCAGCAAGAGCTTTCACGTGAAAGAGCACCTGAACAGACACATGAAGTACCACACGGGAGAAAAACCCTTCAGCTGCACCGTCTGCGGGAAAGGCTGCGCTCAGAAAACAGACCTGAAGAAACACATGAGGGTCCACACGGGCGAGAAACCGTTCAGCTGTCCCTTCTGCGGAAAGTGCTGCTCTGAAAAAGGAGACCTGACCAAACACATGAGGGTCCACACGGGAGAGAAACCCTTCAGCTGCAACGTCTGCGGTAAGAGCTGCGCCCAGAAGGGGAGCCTGAAGATCCACATGAGGGTCCACACGGGAGAGAAACCCTTCAGCTGCTCGGTCTGCAGCAAACGTTTCACCGTTACAGGACATCTGAAGAGACACATGAAGCTGCACGCGGCCGAGCCGGCGGATTCAGCCAAGGAGCAACAGGAAGCTGACGGCGCCGAACCTCCGAACACATCGTGATGTTGTGCAGTCAGGAGGACAGATGAGCCGGCGGCGGGGGAGACATGTTTATCAGGCCAGGAACGTACCTCCAGCTGTTCTACACGAACCGCCACCCGTGATTTAACTGATCAGACAGGTGGTCTAACAACCACAGCCAGACCAGCTCCGCCTTCGCCATGACGCCCAGTGCCGACACGATCCTTCAGAGACCGTCTGGGTAACAAGTCGTGTTCTGTCACCCCACCTGAGCGCGGGTCTCTGCCTGTACCCTTCCCCTGGTAACTCCATGTTTCACGTCACGACACTATAAACTGTGGGTAATTCCCTCAGGCAGTCTGCAGAGATGCGGACTTAAAGAAAGTGTGCAATAAAGGCTCAGGGCCCTCACACACCGGACGATCTGTCTGTGAGTCCAGAGACCGGGATTCAGCCAAAGACTGGAGACGAGTGCTGCTACTGTTCCCACGTCAGTCCCTTCTGTCGCGTCGGGCCCCGCAGGGCGTCGGCTGCTCGTTGCCTTTCAGCAGAGTCACGTGATGCTGCTCAACAAAAAGACAAAAGAAACGGCTGCAGGACCTGAAGAAGAGCAGCCGATTGACTCCAACCCAAAGAGAAGATCGTCTCTTGGTAGGGTTGGGTATCAAGAACCGGTTCTGAGTTGGAACGGTTACAAATTTCCGGGACCCGTTTGTTTGGATTCTCGGTTCCTAACTTTATGCATATTTCAGCTCGTGACCGACCTGCAGTGAGTCAAAGTGTCTCTTATCTGCCTGGCCAACAGGCGACCGGGCGTCACCCGTTGCTTATTAATGATTCCAACCAGGGACGTCACGATACCAGAAATGTAGTAGTCGATACCAGTGAAATTACAGTTGAGTTGGGATCGACCGATATCTGGAGCCGATGTAACGGGTACTGAGTTAGAATTCAGAGGTCCACATCTAAACGACTAAACGACTTGCGTTATCATTCAGTGCCATAACGTTTATTTTAATCACCAACGGACTGTCAAATCAAATATCAAATAATATTTCATAATAAATAACTACTCTAATAATAAATTCTACCTTTAAGTAAACTAAAATAAATCGCTTATGTTTTAGAAAAAATTAAATAATAAGCGTAGCCTGAAGTGATGAAGTTCAGTCATCTTTTATAATAAACACTCAACGCATCATAACACAACAGCTGTAAAGCCTCCTCTTCTCTTTCCTTCCCTCTCATAGAGCTTCCTCTTCACTACTTTCTCTTGTTCGGTGAGAAACGTGAGCTCTAGTTCCTCCTGCCAGCTGGATTGGAGATCTGAGAGATTCTGGTTCTGAACGGCCCGTGGGAGGAACGTACATGTGAGAATCTACAGTCTTGATTAAAAGCCATGTGAAGTCTCTTTTTCCTCTTCCTCTCCTCAGTTCGTGTGTGTTTCCAAAACGTCTCTGGTGAATCTCACGGACTCGACTCGTAAGCATCGGAATGCACAGATTTGATTGGCTGAGCAGCGTCACATGAGACGATTGGAGCGCACGCGATTGGTCTGTGAGTTTCCTGGGCCGCTAAACCAGGACAGTAAATGCTAGAAAAGCTGCGCGGGTTAAAATAGAAACGCTCCGTCACGAGGAAGTAAGTCTCAATAATAGATAAAATAGTAAATGAAATGAATTAGAGATCCATCCCAAAGATGGACTTGTAGATAAATTACCATAAAGTTTGTTTTTACCTGCTGCCATTTATATTGTATTTATTTTATACTGTTAGGAATCGGCTCAGTGGAGGAAACAGCTGACGGATGTTAAATAGTCGCTGTGTTCCACGTGTTGGATCCACGTGTACGACATGTTTTCAGAATTTTGGTTTCTGTTCTCGTGACGTCCCTGATGCTAGTGTCTCTGTTTAGGGAAGAAAAACTTTCCTGAATACCGAACAAGGTTTTTCATACTTTATTTAGCTTTTTTCCCCACTACAAAAAATTAAATGGTCAAAATGAGCTTTTTCCTCAGTGTCTCCCACAGGATGTGCAGAGACTATGGTGGGGGTAAAATAAATTACATGAGTCCATGTCCTTTTAATGGACACGTGTAATATGTTCTCTACTTTCTGTGAATATAATCCAATTAATCTTATTTCCATCCTATATAGACAGACGTCTTATTTTGAAAACCCAGACGTTGTCACATGTGTTTCCTCCTCGTCGCGCTGAATCCATCCAGTCCGACCCGGTTTGATAAATAATGTTGTAACATGAAGACTTCACAGCCTCTCTTCATACTAAAGAGACAAACTGACAGGATAAAGTCTCTAACCTGCCTGTCAGCTCGCTCTGGGCCGCTTCACTTACCGTAAAGGCTGGAATACGTGCGCACTCTGAATGTAGGTGCGGCTAGCTTCATCTCCTTCTCACAGAGGAGAGACAGAAACACTCACAGCGGGTCTTTTCAGCCACAGATGGAGCGGATGTGCTGGGAGACAGAGCGGCGTCTGCAAACGGCTCGGACACGTTAAAATGCTTCCACACTGCCGACAACGTGACTGTTCGTTAACATTTATTCTGCCTTTTGACTCATTAGGCCGAACACCAAAAGTGCTTTATTTGCTATTTTCAGCGGATAGTTTTGTTTTGACGAGTCCCCGCAGACGCCTCAGTAGCACAGAGACTCCTTTCACTTTAGCCTTGAAGGGGTGGATGAGCGAGGAGGAAGGTCTGTGGCGAAGGGGATGAAATGAGAACCGGTGGACTGAATGGATACCCGGCCCTACCCGTCAGCTGAACCTCTGTCTTCGTCCTGTGTAACTTCCTGTTTGACCGCAGCATTATATCGTCACAGCATGTAACTGTAATCAATGTGATCATCGTGTAAAGCTTTATTTTAAAGTATTAAAGGATTCAGCTGAAAACCACAGGATTCTCTCTGCCCTGAACTCAGTCTGTCAGGTGGTTCTTCCATAAGGCAGCTTTATTCGTAGACTCGATGCAGAAGTTTAAACTGGCCAACCAGCTCCAGACATCAGACTCCATGTGCAGTGGGAGGTCTCAGAGGTGAGCTGGTTCAGGTACAAGGTCAGAAATGTACGGCAAGCCACCGGGTTCAGAGGGCTCGCTGGAGAAACCTCGCAGCGTACTGCTCTGTCCTGCACTACCAGACGGTGACGCTGAAGCTTTACCGCCGTGTTTCACGCGCACGCCTGCCGAACCCGGGGGCCGGCCGTAGAAAGGGAGTTTGTTGACTGAGCAGGCTGGAGGAGGCTGTGCCTGAGAAGACGGCCGCAGGGGAAAGAAACCACATATTTAAAAATGCTCTCTTTCATTTCTGCTCAGTGTTGCATTGTGGGAAAATAGAACCTCTACGTAGGGCTGGGCGATGCGGCCGAAAATGTTATCAGCATAAAAAACTTCACTGGATATCGATAATTATCAGGATAAATGTCGAATTAAAACCCAGAACAAACTGTTGGCGCCAAACAGGATCAGCGATCATCTGAACGTTAAACCATAAAATCTGTGCCGATTCAAATTAAATCAAACATTTAGTGAACATTTGTTTTATTGTGGTTATAATGATCATTATTGTTTTAATGCCCAGCCCTGCCTCCTCAAGGACTCCTGGAAACTTTTCAAGGTCCTCAAGGAACCCCAAGAATCTAACAAGACAGTTCTAAACTTTATTAATGTCAGTAATAATAAATGAATATTAAACAGCAGCTGAAGGGTTAATTATCACAGCTGACGACAACACGCAGACTGAGTTCCTGTTTCAGCTCGATGGAGACAAACCAAGTACATGTACGACTCTGATGTACTTGAGTATTTCCACTTTACATAACTTTCTACGTGTCGGATATTTTTACTGCAGCAAATTTAATTGTTAACATGAGTTACTTTGATAAACGAAGTATTATCAGTAATACATATCTAAATAATATATAGTGATGAATGGATTACTGGACAATAACCATGATTTGCAGTACTTTTACTTTTTAATTTCTTTATGATTATTGTTGTTCACCAACATACGGAGCTGAATCCCTTGGATGTAAACTGTGTGTGTGATTCTCTAATTAAGACTACATGTCATGTCCACATTTTTACTGAATATTCACTACAAGCAGTGATGACTTTTATATTAGGGCACTTTTTTCTTTCATTTCATGCAGAAAAATCTAACAGTTCTATAAAAAAATTCTAATTCAGGACCAGAATTTGCTGTTTTTGTGCTGTTGGATTTGCTAAATGTCAATGTTGAACACTAGAAAATATGTTCTTGTATATTATTTCACCATTATCTTTTTCCAGACAGTCATTAAAACACGAGAAAGGTAGTTTAAAAACGGTTTTACTCATGAATATACATTGTCTTTTACTTTGTGTGTGTCCAAGAAATCTTTGTCAACTGTGTTACGTGTGATTTTTGTGTCATAAATTTTTAATAAATTGTTTGTTATAATCAACGTTTCCAGAAAGGGAAGTCTTACAAAAGGATGTTTGAATAACTTGAAATTCAGTGTAATGAGGATTTCTGTAGAAATAAAATTCATCCTTGATGATGGCGTCCCACAGGATCTCCGTCATCCAGCTCAAAATTCATGTTTTAATAACTTAGACGACCTTAAAGGTCCCGGGGAATAGACTCAAGAACTTTCAAAATCAATGTGTAGTACTTCATATTTGTCTGCAACACAGTTGACAAAATAATGAATCCAACGTGTATTTTCATTTAAAAATTTAAAAAGTAATTCGAGCTTAAGGTTGGAAACTAATGAATGTTGAAAAAAAGGAGGTATATTATGGAAACAACTAGATTAATTAGCAATAACACACTGAAATTTAGCTTTTTGTTGATATGAACTGTACCCCTAATTAGAGAACCACCCCTGTACTTGTACTGTACTTGTGTACATTTACTCATCTGGCAGACTTGCATTTACAGAGGAACATAAACAACTCAAAGACATGACGCCTGGAGGAGCCGGGCATCGAACCAGCGAGCTTCCGAGTGGACGACCGCTGCAAAACGTAAACCTGATTCTGATTCCAGTAATAAAATATATGTTATACTGCACAACGAGTACTTTTTCTGTCGGTACTTGATGCTAATACTTTTGTATTTTTCCTGAAGTAGAGATTCTGAGTGCAGGACTTGAGTCAGAGTATTTACATCATGTGGTACTTTTACTTTGCAGTACAGCTGGGAGTTCTCCCTGCGTCCTGCGTGTCCTCCGGACCAGCAGGGGGCGCTGTGCGCTCCGCTCCCCGCGGAACTCCGTGTGCGCCTCGCGTCAGTTGAGTCCGCAGAAAGCAGTAAAATGTGCGCCGTGCAGCTGCTGCGGGTGTCGGTCCACGAGCGGATCAGCGCCGCCGCTGAAGACGTTCTGCTGCGGGTGGAAACGGGAGAAGAACCGGCGGAAGTCCCGGCGCTGAGAGCGCTGCTCACCGAGCGGCTCGCGGCGGCCGCGGAGGAGATCGTCGGTGTGTTCGAGGAAACCGTGGCGGAGTACGAAGCCAGAGCTGAGCGGGCAGAGCGGGAGGTCTGCCGCCAGAGGAGGCTGCTGGAGGCCGTGCTGAAGCCCGAAGTCCGGCTGCACAGAGCAGGTCAGTCCCGGAGGAAACCCCGGACATGCTAACTTGTAGCGTCACAGGGCGGCTGTGCTTCCGGTCCTCGCCGGCAGGAACCTGCTGCAACAGGTAGTTTGTGTCGGAACGTCACACCTGGCAGGTGATGTCGGCACCTGAATCCGAGCTAAGCTAAGCTAAGCTAGCCGTCGTCAGCCCTGCATGGGGAGTGTTAGCATTAGCGTTAGCCTGCTAACAACATTTATAAAGTTTTTATGTGAAGTATTTTCACTGAAGGAAGGAGTACTGCAGTAAAAGTACTAATACCACAGTAAAAACATCCTGTTACATGTAAAAGTCCTGCAGTAAAAGTATGTTAACCTGTACCTGATGTATTTGATCACTGAGTAATACACAGATAATCTCTCAGTAAAGTATTTCTGTCAGGAGCGACTTTGAACCTGGAGGGGGGGTCAGGATATATTTTGTTAAATAAAGCACTTAAATAGTTGTATTATTTTTCTCTATTCCTTTTAATATTATTATATAACTTGCATTGTTTATTCCATATTTAGATATTTCTGCATCTATTGTCCGTCTGCGTTCAGCACCTCATCACCAAAACAAATTCCTCGTATGTGTCAAACACTGATTAAATGCTCACTTCTAATCACTTTAGACAGAATGTCTTTCTCAGTGTGGCTCAAAGAGTCTTTGTAGTGACAGAAGCTGGAGAGGGGAGATCATGAAAACTCAGGTGCAGTTTAATATAACTTGAACAAAACCGACTACATGCAATAAAAACCATGAAGCAGCTGCTAGTTAATGTAGCTCGTACTCCTGTGACCTCTGACCTCTTCCTCTTAAATACTGCAGGACGCTCGTCTCTGTGTGAACATTTTGACTACTTTCTAATAGTTTATGGACACGTAGCAGAGACGCATGATCACCTGGCACAAGTTTTTAAGGTCACAGACGGAGGCTAAAAAGTGTTTGTCCCTGGTCAGTCGGCCCTCCAGTCAAAGCATCCGTCGGCCCCTCTGGGTCTTTAGAGACCTTTATTCCTGCATTCTTGAGAATTTTTTGCAAGTAGAGACCATAACTAAATAAACCTTTTAAAATATATTTTCAAACGTAGAAACATCCCTCTAACACCCCTAAAGTAAAGAACTCACTTCAGCTGAGCCCCTGAGTAGATAACTAAATAATCCAGATCATCATCAGTCTGACCACAAACTGCTGCTTTGACCTCGTCTCTGCTGTCTGTCTCATGGTCACCATGTCAGCGCTGCTGCTCCTGGCCAGTTGCAGGTAGAGAACTTAAAATCTTTACTCAAGAAAAAGTACAATTACTCCCATAAAAAGGAAAAAATGACAAAGCTACTCATGTATAAATATAATAATATATTTTATCTGCTGTTCAGGTTTGAAACAGCTGCAACATGGTTCTTTCTAGGCAATGAAATTTGCTTTGCTGCCTGATTATCTTTAGTTATTTCTGTTTAATAATTATTTTCCTCTTTAAATCTCCATGAATGTGTTGATAAGATCACTTTAAAATATCAGCTTTCTGCCCGGCCGACTGTTGTTGCCTGTATCTTTTATTAGGGAGATGTAGCCGACCAAACCGCTTGCTTTGCAGCAGCAATCTGATTATTCCTGAAGCATCTAAATAATCTTCACAACACAAAGAATGATTGTGGCAGCAACACGGAGCAGCTCGTTGTTGAAGATACAGAGGAAGCTGTGCGTCATGCGTAAAACCCAACAGGATGTTTTATCCACCATATTTTCTCTCTGTGCATCTCAAAAATAAATAACAGCTGGTAGCTGCTGAGTGAAAGATTCGTTTCACCGGCGACCTTCTGTTCACAGTAACCAGTGTAAAAAAACAGGCTAATATCCATCAGAAGAAAGCGATGCTCTCTTCAACAACAGGATACTGTTAATATATCAGAATCAATCTAGTGATGTTACCGTGTGAAGTTTACGTTTTCTCTGCAGAGACTAAAGACGCTTTCAACGTGCCGTTAATGGAAAGTGAAAGTATTTATTTGCCGGCTTGTTAAAGAGCGACGCCGGCTGTTTTCCAACAGGCCAGCAGTGGATTTCATTAGAACAATAAAGCCTTAAACTGAAAAGGTATCTGCCTGATTTTCTAAATGTTTGCGTCTGTCCAGCTCCTTCATCTCTGTGATAAACGCCCGTCTCTGTACCACAGAGGAGACCTGCGCTCTTCTGCGTAACACAGCCTGGCTGACGGCTCATTGGGTGAACGAAGCCTATAGCAGATCACAGACTGGAGAAGGTATGAATGGAAAATGTAGCGAACTTAAAAGTAAATTACTGGCCCACAGAAAATACTGGAGTAAAGAGTAAAAGTAGGCTACAGTTTTAAAAAATTACTTTTTAATTTTGCTAAATGATTTTCCTTGTAACACGTCACTACCCCCCCGCTGCTGTCTGCAGGTACGAGAGGAACAGCACAAAATAAACACAATATTCAGGCTCATTTTTTCTCCCTTAACTTTTCACCACCGCATTCGCCTTCTGACGCATGTTTTCTGTAGGCTACATGACTGCGGCGCATTACGGCTGCGGCGCGTTGCGGCTGATGGCAGCTGACAGCCGATACGTCCACCAGACGCGGCCGCCGCTCCGCAGAGAATATGTCTGCAGTCTATTTTTGACAGAAGCCGCGTCGAGCTGCTCAGGCGGCGGCGGCGGATAGAAGCAGCCCGTCTTCATCCGTCCTCGGCAGGTGGAAGGTCAGGGTAGGTGGTTTTCATTCTTCCTGTTTGCACTGATCTATTTTTTTATTTATTTTTGGGAGTGAAATGCTCCGTTACGGACGTACACACAGATTTACTGATTTACTTACCAAATCATACTTTAACATGAGGAGCAGTGAAGGCCATTTAAAAAGTACTACTTGGGGTACTTAGTAGAGTAAATGTGACATTTTTCTTCTTCTACGACTCCTCCTTTACCTGAGGAAGACCAGCTGTGATGTCCAATCCCAGAGGTGGAAAGAGTACAAAAATATTCTACTTAAGTAAAAGTACTAATACTTTGAACTTTTACTTAAGTCAAGTAAAAAGTTACTTAGTTACTTTTTAACCTCCTAAAAGAACTTGTTTATACTTTAATATCTTATTTATACTTTAATTGAATTAAATCACAGTTTTCTGTGATTCGATAAGGGAACAAAGCCGTGTGACGCTTTCAGTTTTAGTTTGTTTGACAGATACTTTTCCAAAATCAGTGGTGAAAAAAGAGATTTCATGTTATGAGAGTTTTTATTTCATTAGGAAACTGATTAGACTGGCAGGAAACACTGACCTGTACATGAAGTCATGTCCCTATTTACATTCAGACCGGTGGTCGTTTTAATGGGACTTCATGAGCGTTGGTATAATAAATAACTAGTTAGCAGCAGGTTGCTGACCGACACTGCACCGATGTCTGTTTGGAGCAAAGCGTCGTACCAAACTATGAAAACTTATTTTTAACCACCAATGGAAGCACTAGTGTTGTAGTCAAGACTGGCCAAACCGAGACCAAGACTTTTAGGGGCCGAGACAAAGACCAGTTTCCCACATTATGACAGAATAAAATGTGGAACGAGATCAGATTGATCTGAAAGATCCACATTCCCATTAAAACACCCACATACAAACAGTAAGAGCTGAAATCAACGTCAGCATCTTTATTCAACGCTCCTTTTCCACGCTGAGCATCGCGGGGAGTCATTAACAGGAACAACACGTTTAATCAGGGTTATTGGTTGTGGGCAAAGCAATATGTTTTCCGTCCAGTCAAAGTTTGGATGACAAAAGCACTTTATTGATGTTTCCAAAGTTCTGGTCTTGAAATAAAACCCAGAGTCCTCAATGACCGAGACAAGACGGAGTACAAATGCGGTCCAGTCCGAGACAAAGACCTTCAAAAAGTGGTCTTAAGTCCGGTCTCGAGTGCTACAACACTAGGAAGCACTGACCTGTACATCAGGGGTCCTCAGCTACATTTGGTCTGAGCAGACACTGCAGGGGCCCGACTTTCTAAAATAATTGCCATATTACTGATTACAGTTTTTCTCACTGGCTTTTTCTGTTTCTCAGATCAGAACAGAAATTCTCAAAACTATTTGTTCAACCTCCACATCATAAAAGCATTTTCTTTTGAACTAACTGCAAATGCTTTGACACACTGATGCAAGTGATTCTGCCGTTTCCTACATTATCAGTTGCTTCGGTCATGCTGGTTCTGGTTCTCTGTTGAATAGTCTTACTGCCCGAAGCATCGAGGCATAACTGCGTTGTACAAGTCACTACATGCAAAATGGTTCAACATGTTGTCATAATCTGTCAAGCACATTTTCTCTGCAGTCTATCAGACTATTTTTTATTTTTTTGTAAATGTTCTGAATTGCTCTCAGGTGAATCTTGACTTTCACTAATGAAGGGCAGCGTGTGATCAACCAGTGATGAAGCCTGCTTCTTGTATACAAACACTCCTGGATGGGGGCCAAAGTGCTTCAATAGCCGGTCAGAAGACCGTAGTCAGCGTAGATTACACTTTGTTTGTAAATTCTTGTTGACTTAATAATAAACTGTCATTATAGATTTGAATCTGTTTGTGTTTTATTTCGCATATTAATATAACATGCATGACCGCGCTGCAGGTCAGCGACACCGGCCTCCGCGTGCCTCCCACTTTCCACGCGGACTAGCGCTACCAACAGATCTACTGCGCATGTGTGGAACGGGTCCACCAAGCTGACTGCTGAAGGTAGTATAAACAGAAGTAGTTGGCGTCCGCGGGGTCCGCATCCGTGTCCACGTGCGCTCCTGAGTATAATGGAGGTTTAAGTCAGCTGCTAGCCAAAAAGCTAAAGTAATAACGAGGGAGAGAGGCGTTCTTTCCACAGCTGGAAGCCGTCAGGCCGAACTTAGCTGTGTCACACTCAGAGGTGCAAAGAACGTGGTCTTCGTAAACGATGTGAGACCAGCAAAAAGCTTTCAACCGCAAACAATTTTGTATTGAAGCATCTGCTAAGAAATGTGAAACTTGGCTTGTAGAAAGAAACTCCGGCAGCTAACGTTACCGCCAGTGAAGCATCCACTCGGCAGGAGGGAGTGGCGTTAATCAACGTTTTGTTTTTTGGAATACTGAATACTTCTCTTATAAACACGTGCAAAACAGTGACATTAGTTCAAAAGTCAGTTTGTTTTTTACTCTCAGACAGTGGCGTTAAACATTATATGCTTCTTAATAATCACATTTATTGCTGCTGTTATAAAGACATGATCACTTTAAACAGTCGGGAGAGACTTGTTTTGTTTTTTCTATTTCAGCCAGTGACATTAAGAAATGTTATGTAGTGTAAAAATCATCGCGGGGGTCCTGCTTTGTTTTTATTAGTTTTAAATAGCCGATATGATCCAGCGTCCTCTGGCCTGAGAGGCTGCAGTGACTCCTCAGGTTCATTATTGTTCCAGTAAAGTGGATTCATTTCTAAAACGCGCTGCAGGTTTCCGTCACTTTTAAGGACGGGGTGAAAGTAATTGTAACAGAACGAGTAATGTGACTGTTTACTTTTAATACCCAGTAATAAGTAAAGTAATGTTATTACTTTTTAAATGGGTAATAAGTAAAAAGTAAGTCATCACAATTTCTGAGTAATTTGCCAACACTGCTGCTGGATATGTCGTATAAACTGATGCGCCGCGAGGACAGAGCGCTGCTTTCTGCCCCCTGGTTGCATCTCGGTGGCGACGCTGCACAGAAACCCGTCCGTAGACGGAGCACAACACAGTGTTACAGTCTCTGACAATGGAAGAACAACAAGCCAATGAATGAGCAGGAGCAGTAAGGCTACGTGGTGGAAGGGTAGAAGAGGCCAACCTGATGAAACAAGGGCCACAATTGTGCACCATGTTCTCAATCATGGCCTCCCAATGGCTGAGGCTGGTCGAAGGGTGCAGCCAAATGTTGGGAGAACAACCGTGTCTTCAGTCATTCAGACGTCTCGTAGACAGAACAGGTATGTAACCCAACAATACACACTGTACTGCAATATTGCATACTCACTGTATCAGAATCAGAAATACGTTATTGATCCCCAAAGGGAAATTCTGTAAAATGCTTCATTTGACAGTATACAGTAAATACTACTTCATACACATACATCGTGTACAGTATATTGTAGCACACAAACACATGCAGTATATATACAGTGATATATTTTTGAATATCTTACTCAATCTTGTGTTTTGCATACCGTTTTTCCCCGTATAGGACTGCAGGACGACCGCACGGGGGTGGCAGAGGGCCCCTTTTCAACAGGAGGAGGCTATGTGCACCATGGTCATAGAAAATAATGCCGTTAGACTAAGGGAGATACAAAATGCCTTTATAGAAGACGACAATATATTTAACATCTGATCTGTTAGCAGCTCAACTATTGACGGGGTGAAAAAACATCAGATGAGCAAGAAACGTTTGTACCATTTGAAAGGAATGGTGACAGAGTGAAGGAGCTGCGGTACCAGTATGTACAGGTAAAAGATCTACGCACATACAGTAACTGTACTTTACAGTAAACAACATTGTATGTATGTGTGTATATATATCTATTACAGTAAGTGTACACATGTAATTAAGAAAACTCATTCTGTGTCTTCTGGGATGAAGCCTATAATGGAACTGGAATCAAGTGATCCTCCTGTCAACCTCCGATACCTGGACGAGGCTGGCTTCAACCTGGCTGAAGGTCGAAATGTCATCAGCCAAAGAGCCGCTGTAGATGTGCCGGGCCAAAGGGGAGGGAACCTCACTCTGTGTGCTGCTATTTCAGATCATGGTGTGCTAACTCGTCTTCCCATTGTAGGGCCATACGACACGCAGCATGTCCTCACCTTCTCACCCTGTACAGAAATGGTACTACGAGTCTACTCGCTTAATTATCAAGGAATGCACGAAATACTGACATTTTGAAATGTGTGTTTCTCAACTTGAACAAAGTTAAACAATAACAAGGAAAACGGATGTAAAACAGAACAAAGGGAGCGTGTTGCTCTGCAGAGGAGGCGGCTGGAAGCAGCAAATATTGGCTCACCGGCTCAGTATATATCTGTCTGATGTCTCCATCCACAACCTGGAGGAGGAACTGTACACGAGTGAGTTAAATAAAGAGTATAATGTTTAGTTAGTTTACCGTTAATACAATATACAAACAGTAATATATTAAATACTCTGTTCATTATAATTTCATATAGTCTCTTTTTTGCCACTAGTTGAACATTAAATCCAGTTCCAGCTGTTTCATTTCTGTGGGTTGTTTTTATCCATTAAATCCTTCTGCAGGAAAAAGGCTCTCCATCGGTCTCTAATTTGTTAATGCTCAGTACTAACTGGTCAATAATCATGTTGTCATATTTCCATATTAAAGCGAAAAAGAGCTTATTTATGAGCCAATATTTAGATTTTGAAAATTATTTGGATAGCAGACCCCTTTCCTGTACAAACTACACCCCGAACAGGCTGGTCTGGATGTGGAATACCTTTTCCTAAATGGATAATATTAATGAAATAGATTACTGTCTGAACAACTGAACATGTAAGCAATTGCACACCAATAAATATTTGCTGCAGGATGGTGTAACTTTTTCAGCCATCTGTAAACAGAGAGCGAGAATAAGCATGTGTAATTTACCTTACACATAATCTGCTGTAATAACTACTTTCAAAGTAGCGTATTCACATCTAGTTTATCTCTTTACCAGCACTCTTTAATAATATTCAAAGCTACAAGAAACCATTTCTCAACCACCATCCCTGACACAATGACCCAGAGGAAACGCTGCTGTTGAAGGCATCTAATACTACGTGACTGTCTACAACTTTGAGATTTCACACTAACGTTTCACATTTAAAGCAGGAGCTAGATAACTTTGTTTGGCAGGAAGCCGTGTCAGATTGTTGTCTCACGTTTATCTACATGTCCGCTCTGGTTTAATCATTTCAGATATATTTAGAATACGTCAGAAACTAAATTTTAACGGCTGTGACTGTGATTACTGTGCACACCTGATCTTCTTGTGGTTTACAGTGCTTTTAATGGAAATGGTGACACAGCTCTAGAGAGCCTGCTGTCTGTCGGATATATAACATTGCATTGTCTAATACATATTTATATATTTCTACATTTATTTATCTCAACTATATGTTTGTCTACGTGTAGCACCTTATCAAAGCAAATTCCTGGTATGTGTAAAACACTACTTGGCAATAAAGCTCCTGCTGATTCTGACTTTAACAAGTTACTCTACAGAAACACTTAGAAGTCCAGTGTGTAACATTCAGGAGGATCTACTGACAGAAATGCAATATAAGATCCATAACTATGGTGTGTAAAGACCTTACATAATTAACCGTTATGTTTTTATTACCTTAGAATGAGACATTTATATCTCCATAACTACGGGCAACCCCTTCCATGGACGTCACCGCGTTGCATCGTCATGTTTCTACAGTAGCTGAAAACGGACAAACAGCGCTACAGAGCGCATTTCATTACTACGTTCTTCTTGTTCTACTTCTGGTAGAATTCAGGGAGTGCGGACACTCATCACTGTGTTGAATACGTACGTTAGAAGAAGTAATAATGTACTGCAGGGGTCGGCAAATACGTTTTTCATCAGAGCAATATTTTCAACCATTAGATGGTGGATGAGAATATAAGCTGTAATATTGACTTGCATCAACATGTGGTACAGTTAGCTATGTTGGTAAGATGCAGAACTTGCAATCCAAGTGCTGAGTGTTCAATCCCACCTCAAGGTTTCTCAGATCACGGCATGTGCTGCACTGTCTTTGTTTGGGTGTTTGATCCGCATCCATCAACCTACGGACGCTTTTTCATTTCCCCAGTATCTCCAGGCCGAGGACATTTAGAGGAATCATATTAGCTGACAGTTCCTTCAGAGGTGTGTCAAGCAGCTACAGACTCTTTTAATGTCGTTCAGAATTTTTCAAAGCTCAGTTCAACTTCAAATACTGCATTACAGTAAACAAGCTTCATGCGCTTTTATTTTGTAGGCAAAACCACTAAAGAGGAAGTGATTATGTGAGCTGTTGTCATGACTGAGATCTATTTCAGCACTGCTATCAAAGTGTTTAGTTATTTATATTTTTTGCTGCTATCAAAGCACCATAATCTGGTAGCGGGCAAGATATTGTTGTTGGCGGGCAGTTTTGGCGAGAATGAATGTGTTTCCCTTGTCAGTGTTTGTCTAAACTTTATCTAATGTGTTGTTTATAATGGACTGTGGTGCAGAGACAGTGACAGTGTTTCACAATCTTGGCTCACATTTTCCATATTAACTGTCAGTGTCCAAGTCACAGTAACATATGGTTTTACTGAATAATTAAATAAATATTATTTCTTAATAAATCTACCTAAAGAAACCTCATTTCTTGACTGGCTACTCTCTGCTGTCTCAGAAGAGACACCTTTTGTGCTGTGTCAGCCACCGTAGCTGTCCTACGCTCTTTGAAAGGTTAGGGGGCACTGGTAGACTGGACAGATGGTTGCAATTCACAGCCCTCACCACTAGATGCCACTAAATCTTGCACACTGAACCTTTAAAGCTGAAGTAAGGCTTGAAATTGGTTGTCATGCACAGGACCACACTTGCTGGGCCAATCCGTTTAACTCCAAAACACAAATGGGTTAAGGGAAGAGATGTCCCAGTTCGACCCCTTCCCAAAGCGGACTATAGTAATGATACCACAATTTAACATAATGTCTCTGTGTCTGTTTTTCAGAGTGTCCTGCAGACGTCCAAGAAGAGGAACACGAGTGGAGCCCCAGTCTGGACCAGGAGGACCCAGAGCCCACGCAGATTAAAGAGAAGTGGAGCCCCAGTCTGGACCAGGAGGACCCAGAGCCCACGCAGATTAAAGAGAAGTGGAGCCCCAGTCTGGACCAGGAGGACCCAGAGCCCACGCATATTAAAGAAAAGTGGAGCCCCAGTCTGGACCAGGAGGACCCAGAGCCCACGCATATTAAAGAGAAGTGGAGCCCCAGTCTGGACCAGGATGACCCAGAGCCTCCACAGATTAAAGAGGAACAGGAGGATCTCTGGACCAGTCAGGAGGGAGAGCAGCTTCCAGGGCTGGAGGAGGCTGATATCACCAAGTTCCTATTCACTCCCGTCCCTGTGAAGAGTGAAGAAGATGATGAAGAGAAACCTCAGTCCTCACAGCTTCATCAGAGCCAGACTGAACAGATGGAAACAGAAGCTGATGGAGAGGACTGTGGAGGACCAGAACCAGCAAGGAACTCTGATCCAGATCAACTTTTACAACCTAAGACTGATGATAAGACTTCCGACTTTTCTGTAGCTGAAATTGAAGTCAGCTGTGATGACTGGGAGGAGACCAGGGAACCTCAGTCAGGTCCAAACTCTAATGAAGACCCTGTTACTGATGCGAGATGTAATTCTCCTGACAAACCGTTTAGCTGCTCTGAGTGTGGGAAAAGATTTACAAGAAAGGGATTTCTGGAGACACACATGAGAACACACACGGGGGAGAAACCGTTCAGCTGCTCAGTGTGTGGAAAGAAATACACAAAGAAGGGGTATCTGATCCAGCACATGGCGGTCCACAGAGGGGAGAGACGGCACAGCTGCAGCATCTGTAACAAAAGACTTGTTTGGCACTCGGGGGTCGAATGCCATAAGTGTGTTGGTGGGATTTCACAGCTTCTTCTCGCCTCTTCACCTGCGAGCGGTGGAAGACGTAATGCTGGTGGTCAATCCCTGAGCTTCTCAGAGTGTGACAAGAGACTCTGCTACAGTCATAATTTGAAGAATGACTCAGGAACTCATGCAGAGGAAAATCTGTTCAGCTGCTCAGTTTGTGGTAGAAAGTTTACACAAAGGGGATATCTGATCCAACACATGGCGCGCCACACGGGGAAGATCCGATTCCGCTGCTGTGTTTGTGACAAAAAATTTGCTTGGCGTCATGAACTCAAAAGCCACAAGTGTGCTGGTGATTCCTCACAGCTTCAGCAGACCGAGAACAGAAGCTCAGCTGAACAGGTGCAAACAGGAGGCGACGGAGGGGGTTCGGATTCAGATGACCAGACTTCAGACTCTTCTGAACCCGAGACTGAAGTCAGAGACGATGGTTTGAAGGAGACCAGAGGGCCTGAGTCAGGTTTAAACGCAGAGACACGTGACGAAGTCCCTGTAAGTGATGCAGGAAGCAGCACTGGCAAGAAATCCTTTATCTGTTCTGAGTGTGGAAAAACATTCTGCGGTGAGGACAATCTGAAAGTCCACATGAGAACTCATGCAGGAGAGAAACCGTTCAGCTGCTCATTCTGTGAGAAAGGCTTTACACAAAAAGGATATCTCTCCAACCACATGGCCGTCCACACAGAGGAGAAACGCTTCCTGTACTGTGTTTGTGGCAAAAGATTCGCTTGGCGTTATAATCTCAAAAACCACAAGTGTGCTGGCGAGTCCTCACAGCTTCATCCCGGTCACACCGAGCGGAACCGAGAGGCCGAGCCTCCGGCCGGCAGCTCCGGCACTAAACTTCAGACTGAGGTGAGTGCAGATGAGACCAGGGACTCTCAGTCAGGTTTAAACTCTCTCAGGAAGAAGGACGTCCTCGAAGGTGATCCAGGAAGTGATCCTGCAGAGAGACCGTTCAGCTGCTCGCAGTGCGGTAAAAGATTTCGCCGCAAGAAAAATCTTCAAGAACACATGCGGATTCATACGGGAGAAAAGCCGTACGGTTGTTCAGTGTGTATGAAGTACTTCTCATGCAGCGGGTCGCTTCGGAAACACCTGAGAATCCACACAGGAGAGAAACCGTTCAGCTGCTCGGTGTGCGGGAACCGGTTTACTGAAAGTGGACATCTGAAGGTGCACATGAGAACTCACACAGGAGAGAAACCGTTCAGCTGCTCAGTCTGTGGGAAGAGTTTTACCTGGAGGCAAAGCTTTAATAATCACATGAAGTATCATTGAGACACGAGCAGTTTGGTGATACATACTCTACATACTGTACATACATACATATATATTTATATATGCATTGTTGGCAGTTTCTGTCTGAATGGAAAGGGACTTTGTTGGACGTCAGAGGATCCAAGAAGCACTTTCAGTTTAAGCGTGAGACCTTCAGGGTCTCAGAAACGTACTGAAGCAGCGTCTTCATCCAGATGTTCACGGCGCCATCACAAACACATGTATGACCCTGGTTGTTGTGGCCTGATGGGTCAATGTCACGTGACTCAGCAGCAGATCAACAGTGTTTTCGCTCCCTGCCACAGTTTACAGTCATGTTAAACAGAAAAGAACCAGGTGGGAACGTCTGAATAAAAACCCAGCAGGTGGAACAAATCTGTAAATCCAAAAATAAAATCTTCCACGTTGATTCACTCACAGCGGACTAAAAGCAGCAGGATAGCTGCCGTGCTGTCATCAACTCAGTTCTACATTCCCAGTTAATGTACAGACCCTTTCACAGTTTGGTGGATACGTTTTCCTCTGTGCCTGTTTAGTAGATGATGATTCTTATTCTGTGCTTTATTTTGCTCTTCCAGGATCACGTTGTGTCGCTCAGCATGACACTAACAGGAAAGAAGATGATCAGCTTAAAGAGGCCCTATTCTGCTCATTGTCAGGTTCACACTTTGATTTAGGGGTTGTACCAGAACAGGTTGTGTTGAACACTCTGTTTTAGCTACCGAGTGAAGCATCTCATCCGCTTCTAGCTCTATAGCCACGTTTCCACCAAAAGGACCCGGATCTCTTCTAAAGGAACTAAAAGTAACAGATCAGTAACCACGATCCATGAGCAAAATGTAGACGTGGAATATAATGAGAAGCTGTAGGCTTTGGGTTGGGTAGTACTTTCCAAAAGTACCAGTACCTTGGGGGGGGGGGGGTGATGCTGCAGATCAGCTGGAAATGTTTTAATAAGCTTCCAAACTGTTGCTTTCTCTGTGCACGAGTTATTTTATGAACGTGATGGATTTATCCAGTTTGTTATTATATTTACATTTATTCATTTAGCTGCCGCTTTTATCCAAAGCGACTTACAGCTGCTCTACATGTCAGAGGTCGCACGCCTCTGGAGCAGCGAGGGTTAAGTGTCCTGCTCAGGGACACAATGCTGGATGGGTCACAGTGGGGAGTTGAAACCGGGTCTCTCTCCCATCACCAGCCCATATCAAATTTGTAACAAACTTTATCGGGTCTCTCTCCGTTACAGCTCCCACACAAAAAGCTGCTTTAATGGTCAAGCATAGCCTGTAGTTTTCATTATATTCCAGTCAAATCTGCCTGATCTTCACAGGTCTTTAGACCGCGGTGGAGACGCACACAACAGAGGGCCGAAAGAACCTTTTAGTTCCTTGAAAAGAGATCTGGGGACTAAAAAGTCCCGAGTCATTTTGATCGAAACGAGGCTTTAGGTTTCTGAAGTAATGGCTGGACTACAATCCACCTGTGTTCAGTTCAGGAGCAGAGTGTTCTGTGGGAGATGGGAACTCCCTTTGGGCTGGACAAGCCTATTACATGCAGAAAAAAGATTTATAACACACTAAAGGAGAGGGGGAAAGCCCAACAGCAGAATATGACCTCTTCAGGGTCGGTTTGTGGCTCTGTGGATCCTTTGTTGAATGGAAACAAACTTTTTTACTTTACATCCAATATTTCCTCATGTCTGTATACTTTAATAACTGAATTAAACCACAGGGATGAAACTGAAGAGTTCCTCTGTTGTTTCTTTTGGGGGAGGACCCACGTAGGCTCGGTGCATTTCAAGCAGCCGTGTGAAGGAAGTAGCTCGTCACTCTTTGTGAACCGACCAATTACAGCCTGGATGGGACATTGACGCTGGGGACGGGTCCGATTCAGAACGCCCCAAATTTACTAGATCAGTGGCGTTGTTAGCCCTGGGTTTTTTGAAAAGCCCCGGATCTCTGAAGGATTTTTAAAAAACAAACAGCAAAAGGCAGAAAATTTAACTTTAAACTTTACTCGCTTCACTAACGTTATCTGAGAGAGAGATTATTGTTATTATTTATTCTCCTGCACATTAGGGAGAATAAGATGATCCTGCTGTAGCTGTGAGCTGCACTTTATCAGAGGCGCTGACATGAACCTGTGTGGATTTGTGGTGAGGTTGATCACCTGATAGGCAGAGGAGCCATTATACATATTTCATTTCAAAATCTATGTCTGGTCCCCCCCTCTTTCCAAATGTAAAGTTTTATTTGCATTGCCTTTCTGGCTCAGGCGATTTCAGAGCTGGCCCATAGGAGGCGGTTTATTTAGAGGCCAGTCAATCACTTCACATCAGTCGTGGACAAAATGTAGCCGATAAAAATGTTGAGTGAGAAGAAAAGAAGTTGCTGGAGGCCGGAGCAGCTTCTTCTTTTGTGCTGCTGTTTCTTCTAGCTGACGGCAGCAGTGATGGGTCCATCTAATGTAGGACTACTCTTAATTTTGCTACATTTTCCATTCATACCTTTTTATAACTTCAGCAGTCTGTAATCTGCATTTTGCTTCATTAACCAAAATGAGCTGTGATCCAGGCTGCGTGCAGTCACACAGTAAACCGCTGGTCCGGCGCTCGTCACAGTCACAGAGCTGGTAGATGCAAACATTTAGAAAATCAGGCAAACATCTTTTCAGTTTAAGGCTTTATGTTCTACTAATACAACTGAAACCATGGACCTGCAGCCTGCGTCCCACTTTAACAAGCTGGCAAGTGAAAAACTTTCACTTTCTATTAATGGTGCATTAAAAGCGTCTCTGCAGAGCAAATGAAGACTTCACACTGTAACATCTGTCAGATGATCACTGCACTGACTGAGATATATTAAAAGTGTCCTGTTGCTGATCACAGCGTCGCTTTGGACATCAGTCCGTTTCTTTTCTTTAATACACATCGGTTACTATGTGTTTTATAGCGATGTCAGTGAGTCCATAAACAGAAGGTTGCCAGTGAATCGAATCTTTCACTCAGCAGCTACCAGCTGTTATTTATTTTTGAGATGCACAGAGAGAAAATATGGTGGCTAAAACATCCTGTTGGGTTTTACGCATGACGCACAGCTTCCTCTGTATCTTCAACAACGAGCTGCTCCGTGTTGCTGCCACAATCATTCTTTGTGTTGTGAAGATTATTTAGATGCTTCAGGAATAATCAGATTGTTTTTGGCAGCCTGTGCTGCTGCAAAGCAAGCGGTCAGGTTGGCTACATCTCCATAATAAAAGATACAGGTAAAAAAAGTTGGCTGGGCAGCAAAAGTGATATTTTAAAGTGATCTTATAAACACCTTCGTGGAGATTTAAAAAGGAAAATAATTGTAGAAATAGCTAAATTACAGATAATCAGCTTCTTTACTGCATTTGCAGGAATATTTTAATGGACTGCTTAAAAAAATAAACTCATCAAGTTGCCTAGTCTGGACATTTTTACTCTGATAGCCATCTTGAACTTTCCTGTGATCCTGCACAACAAAACATCCCCACACTAGCATGGATAGTATCAGTGCAACGGGTTGCAGAATCCGTGCTATGGATCTCGTCCACACAGAGCGGAATGATTTCAAAGTTTATGATGATTTATCCTGTTTGACCTCAAAATATCCTTTATGCTGGAAATGTCAAAGAACCCAGTTAGATTCTGAATGTGCAGAACTTTGAACATGAGCAGAAAACTTGCTGAAACACAGGAGCTATTAAAGTCCAAGAGTTTCTGACTGAAATGATTTAATGTATTATTGATGAGGTATAAAGGTGCCACATGCACATTTAAAGAGGTTACCTCAATCAGTCACACCTGCCTGTGTGTTGATTCAGCAGTGATGATATTAAAAGTTGATCTACAGGAGAAACATATCTGAAAGCTGAGAGCTGCTCTGCATTATATTCTGTTAGTTTTAGATTTTAAATTGTTTAATAAAACATTTATTAAACCAGAAAAACTCTTTTCCCAAGAGTGTCCTGGCCGAGGCAGGCGGTAGCACAACTGCACATTTAAGATGGGAATAAATGATCAGTTACAAGGTCATAAAATATCAAAATGTTGTTAAATATTCACCACAATTCAGCAACAAGGACGAACAAACGAGTCATCAGTCATAATAAGACACATGACCGCAACATCAAAATGAGACAGTTAATAGTGTTGTTCTGAGTTTAGAGTAGAGGATGTTTCCTG
Organism: Micropterus salmoides; assembly: GCF_014851395.1. Classification (NCBI taxonomy): domain Eukaryota; kingdom Metazoa; phylum Chordata; class Actinopteri; order Centrarchiformes; family Centrarchidae; genus Micropterus; species Micropterus salmoides. Next base: position 5,836,411 of record NW_024040817.1, on the reverse strand, counting down.
TCGCTTTACTGGATATGATTGGCTACTATATGTCGTTTTTCCATCACCAGTACCAGCTCGACTCTACTCGGCCCTGCTCCGTTTTCCATTGCAGATAGAACCCAGAGATAGTACGTAGCTGGTCGTCATAGTGACGCCACAAACACGTAATGTTCAGTGCGACACACACACCAGCGATCCACACAGCTTTCTCTTTTTTAAGTTAAAACGTTTGAACCTTCCTCAGAATGTAAAGACAGATAAGCGGTATGAAAAGCTTCCAGCTGTGTTTTCCTCTGCCGTTGTTGCTGCAGCGGTCTGTGTGACGGCGGGAGCAGAGGGCTCTGTGAGCGGGCGGCTGGCCGGCCTCGCCAGCTCCTCCCGCGGGTCGCAGCAGGCTTCAACCCGCCGCCACAACTCCGGAAATATTCAAGCATGTTTTTGTTCCCCCATCACTTCTCGTAAAACTGTCAATATCCGAAATCTACACAGCTGATTTCACCTCAAGACTTCTCAGAAGTGGATTTAGTGATGAAATAACGTGTGAAAACTGTAAAATATAAAACTTCCTGTTGCCTCTGTCTGGTGCAGCAATGATGATGCAGTGAATAGTGACGATTCTCTCTGACCAATCAGCAGTCTGTCGTGTTTTCAGGTTACATTTTAGTTCGCTTGGAACCTCGATGGAGGTGATACGAAAAAAAGTACCTGGCAGCAGGAACAACATTTCCACAGTGGAAAACCAAACAGAGGCGAGTGGAGCTGGTACCGTGCGGTGGAGAAGGGGCTGTAGTTACAGATGTGATGAAGGAGCAGTAAATATTCAGAGAAGAAGAAGCAGCAGGTGGCGCTGTGCACGTAAACACGTTGGTTTGAGAGCCGCTATGAATCTAGAGAAGAAGAAGAAGGAGCTGCACCGAAAGTGCAACGTGAACATGTACTGTAAGGAGATGGGGAGCATGTTGAAATACTATATTATACCATCTTTATTTAAGATATCAGGGGCGGCGTATTCTGAGAGATGATATTGATTTTCATTTTGATATTGATCAGCCACTGTCTCGACGGCGTGTGACAACAGCAAGGCTGCACAGATTTATGGGCGTGGAAACAGACCACGCTTGTGCAGAACCACTAAGTAGTGCATCTCAATAGGCAGCATGAATCTACAGAACACCGGCTCTTTGCTCTGTAACGCTGATCAGCTGCTGGATCCCACGTTCGTCTGAGTTCGAATCCTGTATAAAATCAAATAGTCGTCTTAGAGGGCTGAATGGTTTTTGGGTGCGGCTGTGGCTCAGGAGGTAGAGACCTGAGTTGTTTAACTCATCTAGACATAAATATCAGGAAATAAGAGCTGAAATTCTGAACTCTTGTCTCATCTTTTGATCTTAAACCCAAATGTCATCAGTGAACAACAAAAACAAAGGAACTTGCCTTCCTGTTCAAAGACTTTGGGAGGGGAGTTTTGTAACAACACATTTTCAGTTTGTCTAGCACTTTAAAGATCTGCACTTTTGTTTTTTAAATAATGAAGTTTTGGCCATTTTTTTTGTTTGTTCTGTAATTCAAAGACAAACAGGTTCCTGTTTATATACAGTTCCATACATTTACATAATCATCCATGTTAATGGGACATGACAAGTTAGAATATGCTGTTACGGCGCTAAAGGTGCTGTGAAACATCTGAACTCGCCTTGATAGGAGATATTAGTCTATCAGAATAGGCTGCCTCTGAAATGATAATAACAGTCATAATACCGTGAGAGTTTATGGGATTGAAAAAGGGAACACTAACTAGCATTTTTCAGATTGCCGCTCGGTGTAGATTCATGCCTAGATTTTAGATTAGAATCAGCACTAATTAAACTCTGTCCCCAAGTCATCATAAGTGTAATGTCAGCAGCAGCCAGAGCGTTTACTAAATGCTTTATGGTCAGAATAAACAAAACTCGCAGAGGCTTTTATTTTGAAGCCACGTCCCGGAAGTGAGGCGGGTTCCCGGGCTCGGCCAGTGAGCGCGGAGCTTCCAGCCTCTTTGGGACGGATCAGCTTTGTCCCGTTGTTGTGCTGAGAAAGAGTCTCTGGCACCAACAGCGAGGAGCCGCCAGAGCCTCCGTGTGTCCGGATAAAGCTGCTGCTCTCCGGCTTCACCTCGGACTCATCTCCCGGGAGCCTCCGGAGCTACTGGAGGTAGCTTAGCATGCTAACCGGAAGTTAGCCACAGTGCTAGTTAGCGTGAAAACGGTGTTTGTGGATAAAATGAGTAAAGTCCAGCTGCTGAGTCTAATTTAACAACAAGCCTCCTCCACAAAACGGAATCAGACCGACAGGTGTGAGCAGATTACTGTAGTTTGTGATCAAACACAAAAATAAATTGGATAATTAAATAACGTTAGAATTGAAATGGAGTGAAATTATTTTCAGCTCCTTCCAGTGAAAATGTTATTTTATAATCAGTGTTTCATTCTGACCTCACAGTTGAATGGACCCCAGAGAGAACAGCCAACATTCACACTGGTGCTGATGGGGAACCTATAAATAAATAATATAACAGTTACAAAATGCTTGTGTATGCTGTCAGTTACAGATCTTAGAAAGAAATAAAATTAGAATCTGCAGGTCAGACCTTTTAAGAAAGTCACTAATCACCTGCAGCGATGATCCTGTGTGTGAACCCACATTCAGCTGAGACTGCAGATCCACTGTTGTGTTGGGTTTTGCGTATTATGATGATAAGTGACCTGCTGCTGTTAAATATATATATATATATATATATATAATGTAGCCTAGAGGACATAAGGTATTTAACATAATATGGCCGCGTGGTGAACCTATGAACTTAAGTCATATTTAAACAACTATTACTTTGTGTTGTTGGCCAGAAAACTAGTAATACTTCTAGTACACGGATCCTATACAAGTACAATTTTAGCTGGATTATTTGTGTCCCCTTCAGAAATCGCTCTTGAGAAATTTTATCTTTTTTGTGGCCCCTACTGCGAGATGAAATTAGAGTCTTTAATCTCTCAGTCTGGTTCTGCTGCTCACAATGAACTTTTCCACCATATTCAAAAAAATTGAGATGTTCCTGTACTGATGTAACAAAAGTAATAATAGGCTAGTTTAATGAATACCGCTGTCCAATCACATCACATGTCTGAATCTCATAAATATCAACCGTCAGGTTAACTTTAACCCTTTTTATCTTTTATTGCACACATGAGACTAAAAATATTACTATCAGCCAGTTATTGTGGCGTTTCGGCCTCAGTCTAAAGGTTTGCACGCCGTCAGATGCAGCTGTGTTTGCTAAAGCCCCGAAGCTTCATAATGCTTCATCCAGCTAATGTCAGCTGATCTGACTGTTTGAGGGACTATTTTGTCCCACAGAGGAGGAAGAGGAGGAAGAGGAAGGACACAGCAAGGGACAGCAGCTGGATTACCTGCACATTGGTGATCCAGGGAACCCAGAAGAAATTAAAGGTGAAAGCAGGTGAAATGGAAGAGGGACAAGAAGAGATGAAAATGTGTTTAGAAGAAAGGAGTGAACAGAAGACGAATAAAGGGAGCACAGGTACCAGGTCGGTAGGTCGGTAGTGGTCTACAGGTCGGTAGTGGTCTACAGGTCGGTAGTGGTCTACAGGTCGGTAGGTCGGTAGTGGTCTACAGGTCGGTAGGTCGTAGTGGTCTACAGGTCAGTAGTGGTCTACAGGTCGGTAGGTCGGTAGTGGTCTACAGGTCGGTAGTGGTCTACAGGTCGGTAGGTCGTAGTGGTCTACAGGTCGGTAGGTCGGTAGTGGTCTACAGGTCGTAGTGGTCTACAGGTCGGTAGGTCGGTAGTGGTCTACAGGTCGGTAGTGGTCTACAGGTCGGTAGGTCGGTAGTGGTCTACAGGTCGGTAGTGGTCTACAGGTCGGTAGGTCGGTAGTGGTCTACAGGTCGGTAGGTCGTAGTGGTCTACAGGTCAGTAGTGGTCTACAGGTCGGTAGGTCGGTAGTGGTCTACAGGTCGGTAGGTCGTAGTGGTCTACAGGTCAGTAGTGGTCTACAGGTCGGTAGGTCGGTAGTGGTCTACAGGTCGGTAGTGGTCTACAGGTCGGTAGGTCGTAGTGGTCTACAGGTCGGTAGTGGTCTACAGGTCGGTAGGTCGGTAGTGGTCTACAGGTCGGTAGGTCGTAGTGGTCTACAGGTCGGTAGTGGTCTACAGGTCGGTAGGTCGGTAGTGGTCTACAGGTCGGTAGGTCGTAGTGGTCTACAGGTCAGTAGTGGTCTACAGGTCGGTAGGTCGTAGTGGTCTACAGGTCGGTAGTGGTCTACAGGTCGGTAGGTCGGTAGTGGTCTACAGGTCGGTAGGTCGTAGTGGTCTACAGGTCGGTAGTGGTCTACAGGTCGGTAGGTCGGTAGTGGTCTACAGGTCGGTAGGTCGTAGTGGTCTACAGGTCAGTAGTGGTCTACAGGTCGGTAGGTCGGTAGTGGTCTACAGGTCGGTAGTGGTCTACAGGTCGGTAGGTCGTAGTGGTCGGTAGTGGTCTACAGGTCGGTAGTGGTCTACAGGTCGGTAGGTCGGTAGTGGTCTACAGGTCGGTAGGTCGTAGTGGTCTACAGGTCAGTAGTGGTCTACAGGTCGGTAGGTCGGTAGTGGTCTACAGGTCGGTAGTGGTCTACAGGTCGGTAGGTCGTAGTGGTCTACAGGTCGGTAGTGGTCTACAGGTCGGTAGGTCGTAGTGGTCTACAGGTCGGTAGGTCAGTAGTGGTCTACAGGTCGGTAGTGGTCTACAGGTCAGTAGGTCGTAGTGGTCTACAGGTCAGTAGTGGTCTACAGGTCAGTAGTGGTCTACAGGTCGGTAGTGGTCTACAGGTCAGTAGGTCGTAGTGGTCTACAGGTCAGTAGTGGTCTACAGGTCGGTAGGTCGTAGTGGTCTACAGGTCGGTAGGTCGGTAGTGGTCTACAGGTCGGTAGTGGTCTACAGGTCGGTAGGTCGTAGTGGTCTACAGGTCAGTAGTGGTCTACAGGTCGGTAGTGGTCTACAGGTCGGTAGGTCGTAGTGGTCTACAGGTCAGTAGTGGTCTACAGGTCAGTAGTGGTCTACAGGTCGGTAGGTTGTAGTGGTCTACAGGACAGTAGTGGTCTACAGGTCGGTAGCTCGGTAGTGGTCTACAGGTCAGTAGTGGTCAGTAGGTCGGTAGGTCGGTAGTGGTCTACAGGTCGGTAGTGGTCTACAGGTCAGTAGTGGTCTACAGGTCAGTAGCTCGGTAGTGGTCTACAGGTCAGTAGTGGTCAGTAGGTCGGTAGCTCGGTAGTGGTCTACAGGTCGGTAATGGTCTACAGGTCAGTAGTAGTCTACAGGTCAGTAGGTCGGTAGTGGTCTACAGGTCAGTTGTGGTCTACAGGTCAGTAGCTCGGTAGTGGTCTACAGGTCGGTAATGATCTACAGGTCAGTAGTAGTCTACAGGTCAGTAGGTCGGTAGTGGTCTACAGGTCAGTAGTGGTCTACAGGTCAGTAGCTCGGTAGTGGTCTACAGGTCAGTAGTAGTCTACAGGTCAGTAGCTCGGTAGTGGTCTACAGGTCGGTAGTGGTCAGTAGGTCGGTAGCTCGGTAGTGGTCTACAGGTCGGTAATGGTCTACAGGTCAGTAGTAGTCTACAGGTCAGTAGGTCGGTAGTGGTCTACAGGTCAGTAGTGGTCTACAGGTCGGTAGTGGTCTACAGGTCGGTAGGTCGTAGTGGTCTACAGGTCAGTAGTGGTCTACAGGTCGGTAGGTCGTAGTGGTCTACAGGTCAGTAGTGGTCTACAGGTCGGTAGGTTGTAGTGGTCTACAGGACAGTAGTGGTCTACAGGTCGGTAGCTCGGTAGTGGTCTACAGGTCGGTAGTGGTCTACAGGTCAGTAGTAGTCTACAGGTCAGTAGCTCGGTAGTGGTCTACAGGTCAGTAGTGGTCAGTAGGTCGGTAGCTCGGTAGTGGTCTACAGGTCGGTAATGGTCTACAGGTCAGTAGTAGTCTACAGGTCAGTAGGTCGGTAGTGGTCTACAGGTCAGTAGTGGTCTACAGGTCAGTAGCTCGGTAGTGGTCTACAGGTCGGTAATGGTCTACAGGTCAGTAGTAGTCTACAGGTCAGTAGTGGTCTACAGGTCAGTAGCTCGGTAGTGGTCTACAGGTCAGTAGTAGTCTACAGGTCAGTAGGTCGGTAGTGGTCTACAGGTCGGTAGTGGTCAGTAGGTCGGTAGCTCGGTAGTGGTCTACAGGTCGGTAATGGTCTACAGGTCAGTAGTAGTCTACAGGTCAGTAGGTCGGTAGTGGTCTACAGGTCAGTAGTGGTCTACAGAACAGTAGTGGTCTACAGGACAGTAGTGGTCTACAGGTCGGTAGGTCGGTAGTGGTCTACAGGTCAGTAGTGGTCTACGGGTCAGTAGGTCGGTAGTGGTCTACAGGTCGGTAGGTCAGTAGTGGTCTACAGGTCAGCAGGTCGGTAGTGGTCTACAGGTCAGTAGCTCGGTAGTGGTCTACAGGTCGGTAGTGGTCTACAGGTCAGTAGCTCAGTAGTGGTCTACAGGTCAGTAGGTCGTAGTGGTCTACAGGACAGTAGTGGTCTACAGGTCGGTAGGTCGTAGTGGTCTACAGGTCAGTAGTGGTCTACAGGACAGTAGTGGTCTACAGGTCAGTAGGTCGGTAGTGGTCTACAGGTCAGTAGCTCGGTAGTGGTCTACAGGTCAGTAGTAGTCTACAGGTCAGTAGGTCGGTAGTGGTCTACAGGTCAGTAGCTCGGTAGTGATCTACAGGTCAGTAGTAGTCTACAGGTCAGTAGCTCGGTAGTGGTCTACAGGTCAGTAGCTCGGTAGTGGTCTACAGGTCGGTAGTGGTCTACAGGTCAGTAGCTCAGTAGTGGTCTACAGGTTAGTAGTAGTCTACAGGTCAGTAGGTCGGTAGTGGTCTACAGGTCAGTAGCTCAGTAGTGGTCTACAGGTCAGTAGTAGTCTACAGGTCAGTAGGTCGGTAGTGGTCTACAGGTCAGTAGTGGTCTACAGAACAGTAGTGGTCTACAGGACACTAGTGGTCTACAGGTCGGTAGGTCGGTAGTGGTCTACAGGTCAGTAGTGGTCTACGGGTCAGTAGGTCGGTAGTGGTCTACAGGTCGGTAGGTCAGTAGTGGTCTACAGGTCGGTAGTGGTCTACAGGTCGGTAGGTCAGTAGTGGTCTACAGGTCGGTAGTGGTCTACAGGTCGGTAGGTCAGTAGTGGTCTACAGGTCAGCAGGTTGGTAGTGGTCTACAGGTCAGTAGCTTGGTAGTGGTCTACAGGTCAGTAGCTTGGTAGTGGTCTACAGGTCGGTAGTGGTCTACAGGTCAGTAGCTCAGTAGTGGTCTACAGGTCAGTAGGTCGGTAGTGGTCTACAGGTCGGTAGTGGTCAACAGGTCAGTAGGTCGGTAGTGGTCTACAGGTCGGTAGGTCGATAGTGGTCTACAGGTCAGTAGTGGTCTACAGGTCGGTAGTGGTCTACAGGTCAGTAGTGGTCTACGGGTCAGTAGGTCGGTAGTGGTCTACAGGTCGGTAGGTCAGTAGTGGTCTACAGGTCGGTAGTGGTCTACAGGTCAGTAGTGGTCTACAGGTCAGTAGCTCAGTAGTGGTCTACAGGTCGGTAGCGGTCTACAGGTCGGTAGCGGTCTACAGGTCGGTAGTGGTCTACAGGTCGGTAGTGGTCTACAGGTCAGTAAACAATAAGCAATGAGGATTTCTACAAAATAGTGTTAAAAACCTCACATCTTATTCTCTTGATATCTATAGGCTCTATATATAAAAAAAACTCCTGGAGAAGGATGCACCCAAATTTCTGTTGCTTCCAAACCCCATGTGACATTACAGTAACTTATGCTGAACAGAGGAGAAATGGAAGAACAGAGCATGTCTGTCATTTCTTATTTGATTACATCTTGGCTTCTTCACTGGATGTTGACATAAGCGTAGTTCCAATACAGTAACAAAAGATGCAAGTGACGCATACTCTGGGGGCTAAGCCCCCCCTGTCTTTCATTCCTAGAGACGTCCCTGGAGAGGAGTTTCTAGTTTTGAAAATGTATTTTAATGGCTTATTTAGTTATGTACTCTAAAATTCTCAAGAATACAGGAATTAAGGTCTCTAGAGCTCCGATGAATAATTTGTCTGGAGAGTGGGCAAAGTGGCCCATGACCATCCTTGACCTTAAAACTTGCATCCTGAGGTGTGTATGTGTCTCTGCTACATGTCAAGAGGACGAGCTTGTTAAGCCCAGTTCACACTACACCGAGCTCGGCGACCGTCAGGCTGGGATCAGGGGTAAATCAGAGACTGATCAGTGGTCGCCAGCAAGTACTACTCAACAACGCATCAAAACGGCTCTTTTTTCATTTCTCACACATCGCCGACGCCTGACAGATATCTAGCACGCCAAATATTATAAATATAATCTAGCACGTGAGATGGTCTCTTCTGTTGTTACAGAAGATTTGGCGAAAGTGCTGCAGACCAATGAGCTGGGACTGTGTGGCGGCGCAAAACGGACTGGGAGTCGTTGCAAAGTAAACGGCGACATGCACAGTATAAGTGTAGGCTATAAGTGTTATTTGCACGGTACAGAATATTTTCATAAAAGTATCAAGTCAAAAACTGTCAGTAGCATGGTGTGTCTGCTTTGCATGACTTATGACACCTAATCAGAGAGCCAAGCGTGAGCGGCTGTGTCATCGTTTCTAAAGTCCTCCGTTCTTGCCTGTCAGCACTTCAACGACCTCCGGAGTTTCAAAACAAAAAATGGGGTCGGCAGCGTTTCTAAACTTCTCTCTTTTAGGTCTTCGTTATCGACGTTTTAGTCTGGACGGGAGGTGCAAACGTAGCAAAAGGTCTCCGTTTTGAACGAAAACGCAGCAGTGTGGGCGGGGCCTTAAAGAGAAATGTAGGATTATGTTGGCAATGTTAGAAAATATTAATAAGAGAGAGAAATGAGCTAGAACTGCCAAACTGTTTCAGAAATGAATCTACATTCATGTCTGTCACCGTAACATTAAACACGCTGCTGAGCCTGGAGAGGGCAGTGAAAAACGGGAGGGTTAGCAAGTCTGGTCTCCAAAGAGGAGAACACCTGCAGAAAGTGATAGGAGGAGAGAGGAGAGAGACCTACTATAAGGTGTTAGTGCAGTCTTGCTGTGTCTGCTTTAATGTCTGTCTGTGTGTTTCCTTTTATAGCAGACATCCAGCAGCTGTCGGGGAGCAAAGAAGAGCAAGAGTGGAGCCCCAGTCTGGACCAGGAGGACCCAGATCCCCTACAAAATAAAGAGGAGATGAGTCTCAGTCTAGACCAGGAGGACCCAGAGCCCCTACACATTAGAGAGGAGTGGAGCCCCATTCTGGACCAGGAGGACCCAGAGCCCCTACAAAATAAAGTGGAGATGAGTCTCAGTCTAGACCAGGAGGACCCAGACCCCACACACATTAGGGAGGAGTGGAGCCCCAGTCTTCACCAGGAGGACCCAGAGCCCCTACACATTAGAGAGGAGTGGAGCCTCAGTCTAGACCAGGATGACCCAGAGCCCCTACACATTAGAGAGGAGTGGAGCCCCATTCTGGACCAGGAGGACCCAGAGCCCCCACACATTAAAGAGGAGTGGAGCCTCAGTCTAGACCAGGAGGACCCAGAGCCCCCACACATTAAAGAGGAGTGGAGCCTCAGTCTAGACCAGGATGACTCAGAGCCCCCACACATTAAAGAGGAGTGGAGCCCCATTCTGGACCAGGAGGATCCAGAGCCCACACACATTAGAGAGGAGTGGAGCCCCAGTCTGGACCAGGAGGACCCACAGCCCCTACACATTAAAGAGGAGTGGAGCCCCAGTCTAGACCAGGAGGATCCAGAGCCCCCACACGTTAAAGAGGAACAGGAGGAACTCTGGACCAGTCAGGAGGGAGAGCAGCTTCCAGGACTGGAGGAGGCTGATATCACCAAGTTCCCATTCACTCCTGTCCCTGTGAAGAGTGAAGAAGATGATGATGAAGAGAAACCTCAGTCCTCACAGCTTCATCAAAGCCAAACTGAACAGGTGGAAGCTGATGGAGAGGATTGTGGAGGACCAGATCCAGCCAGGAACTCTGATCTAAATAGACTTTTACCATCCGAGACCGAAGACAGTGATGACTGGGAGGCAACCACAGAACCTAAGTCAGGTTTAAACTCTCCTAATAATAAAGAAGTCCTAGTCAGTCGTAGGACACACATTACTGACAAAAAATGGTTTAGCTGCACGGTGTGTGGGAAAAGATTTACCATAAAAACAACATTGCGAATACACATGAGAACGCACACTGGAGAGAAACCATACAGCTGCTCTGTGTGTGAGAAAACATTTACTCAAAAGGGACATTTGCAGAGACACACAAGAACGCACACAGGAGAGAAACCATATGGCTGCTCTGAGTGTGGGAGAAGATTTACTCAAAAGGGAGATTTGCAGACACACATGAAAACTCATACAGGAGAGAAACTATATAGCTGCTCTGAGTGTGAGAAAAGATTTACTTTAAAGGGACATTTGCAGACACACATGAAAACTCATACAGGAGAGAAACTATATGGCTGCTCTGAGTGTGGGAAAAGATTTACTCAAAAGGGACATTTGCAGACACACAGGAGAGCGCATACAGGAGAGAAACTATTCAGCTGCTCTGAGTGTGGGAAAAGATTTCCTCTAAAGGGAACTTTGCAGACACATATGCAAACTCATACAGGAGAGAAATTATACAGCTGCTCTGAGTGTGGGAAAAGATTTACTTTAAAGGGAACTTTACAGAGACACACGAGAACGCACACAGGAGAGAAACCATTCAGCTGCTCCGAGTGTGGGAAAAAATTTACTCAAAAGGGACATTTGCAGACACACAAAAGAACGCACACAGGAGAGAAACCATTCAGCTGCTCTGAGTGTGGGAAAAGATTTACTCAAAAGGGAGATTTGCAGACACACATGAAAACTCATACAGGAGAGAAACTATATAGCTGCTCTGAGTGTGGGAAAAGATTTACTTTAAAGGGAACTTTGCAGACACACATGAAAACTCATACAGGAGAGAAACCATATGGCTGCTCTGTGTGTGGGAAAAGATTTACTCAAAAGGGTCATATGCGGGCACATCTGACAACGCATACAGGAGAGAAACCATATGGCTGCTCTGAGTGTGGGAAAAGATTTACTCACAAGGGAGATTGGAAGAGACACACGAGACGCCACACAGGAGAGAAACCATTCAGCTGCAATGTATGTGACAGAAGATTCAATTGGCATAAACTCAAAAAACACAAGTGTGTTGGTGAGTTCTTACATGGAAACTACACCGGAGAACAAAGAGGCAGAGCCTCGAACCAGCAGCTCAGCTGAACAGATGAGAACAGGTGGAAACAGAAGCTGATAGAGAGGACTGTGGAGAATCTGAACCAGCCAGGATCTCTGATCCAGATAAACATTTACAACCTGAGACTGAAGACTCTTCTGAGACTGTTGACTCTGACAGTGAAGACGACTGGTCGTCTACTGAGAAGTGTTAGAGTGTGGTCAAGCTGCAAAATGGGCGACAGGGCTTGACGATAACGATGGCTCGGGGCAAGTAAAAAGTAACGTCGGGACAGTTGAACTAGCAACTCACTGGCCCGATCGGGCCACTGCAAAAACATTAGTGTTTAAAAAAAATAAATTAGAAACTCAACATCCTGCAGTTGCTTTGCAGCTCATGGCGTGCACCATTGTCCAATCCAGATTTGTAGTTACGTGACGAGTGGTTGTCAGATGTTATTTCTCTAATCTCAATCAAGTGGCAACCTCGGGGTCTGAAAGTGAAACGATGCAGACAGAACTTAAACCTGCATTCTCTCTAAAAGCCAGCAGGGGCGAGGCCGCTGGCTGTTATGGTCCTATTTAGGGGAAAATAGACGATAATGGAACATATGCTTTTGGGCGGGACTACCTTGTGATTGACAGGCCGCTACCATGGCGACCTGTAAAGTAAATTGTTTTGTTAACCTTTTTATTTTTTATAATTTTAATTGTGATTACATTTTTGTTTAGTTTTATTATATCCAGGATGTATTTAATAACCGCTTAAACATGTTAACAGAATAACATAACTTATAAGTCTTTGGTTTTGCTAAAACACTGATAAATAACTTTTGGAAGGAGGGCCAGTAAGTTTCAAACCAACTGGCCCAGTGGGGCCAGTTGCAGAAAAGTTTAACGTTGAGCCCTGGGTGACTTACTTTTCTCTTACTTATACTACACACATGAAAAGATGGAGGGATTACTGGGTCAGAACTAAAACTAGAAGTCTAAAACTGAAACTAAAAGTCGAAGTCAAATGAATTTGGTATTTAGGATTGGGATTTGGGGATTGAGGATTTGGGATTCAGTATGTTTCAACACTTTTTCTCCAATCTCATTTCATTGTGAAAGCAGTAAAGTCCTGTAGTAATAAAACAGTAAAATGTAGAGCCCGACCGATTTATTGTTTTGCAGATATCAGCCGATATAAGCTACTTGCTGATAAATCTGCATCAGCATATATAACAGCTCATTTATAACTATTGAAAAAGAAACAGTCAGATCCTTCCCTCAGATCATGAGTGTTACATAGTTTGCCCACCAGAGGGCGCTCTGCAGCTTCTCTTATTTATTTATTTTTTGCTTAATTTTTTTTAGTTTTATCCCCAACGATATAATATACACACCAGTTTCTTTGACAGTTGTATGTAGCATTTGTAAAATAATAATAATTTGTGTCCATTGGAATATACTGTATATACCCATATATATACATGTATATGTACACACATGCATACATATACACTCACGCACCTATACCTACATACATGTATACAAATTTGCATAAGTAAATACATCCACACATAAACTAGATCAATCAGACCTCATCAGTGCAGGAAGAGAACAAGGAGCCTTTCACCCCAAGGTGTTCATCCTGGACAAAAATGCAGATGAAGTATGTACTCCTGGAACAGATGGCGTGTACACTAGCGGTGTATGCACAGGAAGTGTGAAAGGTAGCCTAAACTTGGGGGACTTGAGTCAACAGGACTCCATCATTTAAGAAAAGTGGATCTTTGGAGCCTTAATGAATATGTAATTTGCTCCATCTAATATAGGCTCCATACTTTTTGGGTCCATACATTGTATGTGGGAGGATCTGGTGTCACCCACTTAATGGTTTATACATTTTAATGCCGCTATGAGCAATATATTCAGTAAATATTTCTCAGCCTTCCTGTCCATACCCTCAGGTACTGCTCCCAACAACTGTAGGGCTTTGAGGAATATCCTGTTTGAAAACCTATTTGAGGGCATCAAATACTTCTTGCCAAAACAAACTTCCAGAAAATATGAGTGTGGTTGGATTTTTGTATTCCACAGTTACTCCAGCACGAACTGGGTTGTGTTGGGCCCATTAAGGCAGTTATTTCTGGTGTTCTGAAAAAAAAAGTTCCAAGTGTATGAGCTTCTGGCTAAGTGTGCTTCAGTATATATCTCCCTCCAAGCGTAAATTGATCCTTCCCTCCCATCTTTGCTTTAAATGTATAGAGTCATACCTATTCATAGACAAAAATATATGAAATATTTTACTGATTTTTTTCTGGTTTCCACTGTCCATTTGTATTTCTATTAAAAAAAATGTATGTGTTAGGAAAGTGTTTAGCTGTAGATATCTAAAGAAATCAGTCTTAGGAAGATTGAACTCATTTTTCAACTGTTCAAATGTCTTCAGATTGTCATCCTTAACAAACTGGTGCAGTTAAATCAGTCCACGATCTGACCATTTTCTAAAGCCAATATCTAAGTTGTTAGGTGTGAAGGTCTTCACAAATCCCATGCTAGTTAATAGTGACATTACCTTTTGTAGTCCAAAGACTGACCGTATTTTATTCCAAATTCTTATAGTGGTTTTCGTCCAAACTGCCATTTCTTTTACTGGGGTATCTAGAAAAGGTGGAATTTGCAGGGGCTGTGGGCACATATTCCTTTCAGTATTGTGCCAGCGAGTGTATGAACTATTTTGAATCCACACTATCAAACGTTTCATTTGTGCAGCCCAGAAATAATATTTTAGATTCGGAAGTTTAAGACTAATCCCAGGGGTTTTTTTTGCCATACAAATCCCAATATGTTGTTGAGATTATCAAAGGTTGGTTTTGGAATTTCCACAGTTAACATCTGAAATAAATAGAGTAGTCTGGGCAACACGTTCATGCGGATGCTTTCGATAATATAGGTTATGTAGAGACTGAGGAATGTAAATGCCAAGATATTTAAGGCCTTCTTTTGGTCACTTGAATACGCTCTGTGATTTAACACTTTCTGAGATTGTGCCACTTACATCCATAGCCTCTGTCTTGTCCACATTACCTTGTATCCCGAGAGATGCCCATGCCAAAGAAATTAGTCCTTTTAAATGTAATATTGTTGTCTTGGGTTCTGTCTGATACAATAATACATCATCTGCATATAATGATATTTTTTGTTCTTCTCTGTCTATTACAATTCCTTTTATGCTACTATCAATGCTAATAGCTGACAGTAGGGGTAACAGAGAACAGCCTTGTCTGCAACCTCTTTCTAGAGTAAATCTCTTTGATCTTTTTCCATTAACCTTGACAGCTGCCTGTGGGGAGTGTTTGTATCCAATTTATAAAGTTAGGGCCAAATCTAAATAGTTTTAATGTTTGAAATACATAGATACTCGATCAAATGCCTTTTTTCCGCATCTAGGGACCGGGAACTTGTTTTAACAAGCTAGATAAAAGATAATGCCCTGGCAGTGGCAAATAGCTTTGGTTTAATATTTTATTTGATTAAATTAATGATTAAGTTGAAATTTACAAGAAATATTTTATTGCCACTGTGTAAAGGGAATACTGCTGGTAAAAAGCACCTTATTTGTTTAAAGTGTTTGCAAACCACGTTATCGCACTTTTGTGTATATAGCAGTACATTTAAATCAAAAGTGTGCAATACACTACTTTAGAATTCATTATTCAATTTTGTGCGTAACAATGCGATTAATCGCGATTAAAAAATTTAATCGTTGCCCAGCACTAATTATTATCCAACTTATAATTATGGGAAACATTGCTTTCACCCCCAAACAAAGCAGTCTCTCCCAATTTTATTAACTAATATTATATTCGGATCAGCAGCAAGGAGTTTCTTGTTCATGAAAAAGTAGCAGTAAGAGTCTTTATCTATATCATATGTCACTTAAAGATAGACAGGAACTGCTATCTAGCTTACGCCATGTCTTTCGCTTGTAGGCGTTTCCTGTCTGCTTCGAGACACCAGTTCCTGAAAGTGTATAAGTTTATTGAAAATGTTAAATGCTTCACCTTTCAAGTTTTAGACAAGTTTGCAACAGTTTAAAATACTTAAGCATAGCACATTTTTCTAACAAACAGTGTCATAATAAATCCAGGCTAGTCACCTTCATTTGCATAGACATTTATTAAGGATGTTTATACACCATCGATTCATCCGTTAACCAGAATATATCTCCCCTCTGTGCCTTTTTGTAAAAATGTTTCTGTGAAATTAATTTGTCTGTTTATAAGTATTGAGACTCCTTTCTGTCTCCCAGAGCTGTTGGAAGAATAATATACTTTTTCTGCCCATGACTTTTTTAACTTACTAACTTAATTTTAACTTCATGTTCTACATCAGGTAGGTGGGTTTCCTGTCGAAATGCTGACAATAAGCTTGTTTTAACTGGAGTAGTATTTTCTTTTTCTTAACAGGATTGTGGAAGCCCTTCACATTACAGCTTATAATGTGTAGTGTACCCATTACTCACAGTATTTAGAATATGCCTTGATTCCCTAGTACTTGGAGCTGGGGAGGAAGGATGGGAGGTGGAAGAAAACATATTTCACAAGGGCTGTGCTTTGTTACATAAGACTTTAAGGAGTGGGGTAAACAAGAATAATAATTACAGCTGTGCCAAAGTTTGTTACCTTCATCCAGAGCTATGAAAATGTGAATTTAAAAAAAGGGGGTTAACCTTATCATGCTAATGTTTAACACAGGATCCCGGGGGAACAAAGGAATCAGGACAGGGAAACACATACAGCGTGTGAATACTTTGATCAACTAATATTACTAACAGTACTTGGTAGCTAGTACCTAGCCCCCCCGCCGCTTAGTCAAGCAGGAAGGATGCACAGTCTAGTTTGACTGCTTTGAGCTAAGGGAAAAAAAGAAAATGAAATAAAATGAATAATTACTGCAGAGCCCAAGACAGGAATATCAAATCACACAGCTCCTTATGGCAGTAAATCCTCTCAATTACCCGCGATATCATACTGTAAGAATGTTTTCAGTCGCTTCTCATGCTAGCTACTGATGAAATGTCAGTGGTAAAGAAAATAATTAAATGGAAAATGATAGCCAAAAGGAACTAGGTTCCCGTCTCATATAAGGAGCGTCGTATTATGTCAGCTGTGTGCTACATTTCACCCTGTTTATTAAACCCATTGGAATTCGAATAGTAAACAGGGAGTTGTCGCCCATGGAGTTCCACAAGATTCAGTCCTTGGACCTATATTATTCACCTTGTATATGCTTCCGCTAGGTAATATCATTAGGAACCACAGTATAAACTTTCATTGTTATGCTGATGATACTCAGTTATACCTTTCTATCAGACCTGATGAAACCAACCAGTTAGCTAGGCTTCAAACGTGGACGTGGACGTGGATGTCTTTTAATTTCTTGATGTTGAACTCTGAAAAAACTGAGGTTGTAGTACTTGGACCCAAACTCCTCCGAGACACATAGTCTGCAGACATAGTTGCCTTGGATGGCATTGCCTTGGCCTCCAGCACCACTGTGAGAACTCTGGGAGTTATTTTTGATCAAGACCTGTCTTTTAACACAAACATAAAGCAAACTACAAGGACTGCCTATTATCACCTTCGCAATATTGTGAATATTAGAAATCTTCTGCATCGAGTTGATGCAGAGAAACTTGTCCACGCATTTGTTACCTCAAGGCTCGACTACTGGAACTCTGTGCTTTCAGGCTGCTCAAAAAAATCGCTCAATACAAAACACTGCTGCACGCATACTGTCAAGAACCAGTAGGAGAGATCATATCACCCCTGTTTTAGTAACTTTGCACTGGCTCCCCGTAAAATTGAGATTTGATTTTAAAATACTCCTTCTTACATACAAAGCCCTTAATGGTCAGGCACCATCCTATTTGAAAGAACTCCTTACACCATACTGCCCCACTAAAACACTGAGCTCCCTAAATGCAGCGCTGCTTGTAGTGCTGAGGGTCTCCAGATGTAGAATAGGAGCCAGAGCCTTCAGCCATCAGGCACCTCGGCTGTAGAATCACACCCATGTGTGATCGGGGAATATGGCGATCCGATTTCCATGGGTGATCAGTGGGGCTCTGTCCCGGGCTCTCCTCAAGACCTCCGCGGCGTCTTCATCATAATGTAATTTAGCGATGAGCACCCGTGGCTTTTCCCGGTCTCTCAGGGTTCTGGTGATGGGCGTGCGTGGCGAGCGATCTGGTCAATCTGTAATACGTCTCTGATAACTTTAGTAACCGTTTTATAGGAGCTGGAGTCCGATTGCTCTCCTGATGTTGCTCCGTCTCATTCTCTCCCCTCCATGTCTTCGCATCGATCTTTGAGAGTTCCCACCTGGTTTTGAAGTGTTTTCATGTCCCGAATGTCAGTCTTCACGTGGTCGACTTCCACTTGGATTGCTTTCTTGCTGTTTGCGATTTCAGACCTCACTTGTTGCAGTTCCGATTTAAGTGCATCAAAATCCGCTAGTGCACTTTTAAGCTCATCCCTTATTATTTTAGAAATATCTCCCCTCGAGGAGGACAGAACCTCTGCTGCGATATCTTTAGCAGCCATACCCAGGCTTTCACTCCGGGCAGGCGAGGGTTGGTCCGAGTCATGTGATGCACGCTGCGTTGTGCTTCTTGAAGGCCGTGGGCGAGTCCTTGTTACTGACACACATCATGGCTGGATTAGAGTTGTATCTTTGTTTTACACAGAACAGACAGAGGACTGTGTTTTTTATTAGAACTGCCCCCTTTAAATCAATATTTACTTTTTCACAATTTATTGGCTCCTGTAGAACCCAATGCACATTTTAATTGCCTTCTGGCTTCCTCTTACTGCACCTCTGCTTCCTAAACATACAAACATACAGCGTTTACTCAAGGAAAGACACGTGAAATCTCAGACGAGCTACATTAATGTTATCCACATCTTTGTGTGTAAAATGTAAGCTGGTTTTTATGTCCTGTAGATCAGCGGAGTATTTACTGTTGGGTGAGGTTCACATTTAATGACGACTTTAGTTTACAAGTGTCTCTACAGGCAGGTTATCCCGTTCCAAGTGTAGCTGCCTGGTTGCTTTAGACCAAGAACACAGACCAACTATTGTTTGTCAACTTCAACAGCTGAAACCCTTTGAGAGGGGAAGGTCCACAGCCTAATTGCATTTCTTCTTCCTCACGGAGCAAAGATTTCAGACAATAGTCCATGTTAAAGTTGCTTATCCTTGTTGTCCACCCTCCTGACAGCGTAGTTAGCACAGCTCCGTGATGAAACGGTGTGCTCTCTGTGACCCGTCTCCCATGGGTCACCACAGAAAGCAAAGATGCTGGGTGTGGTGATGGGGCAGTTATCACAACATGGCTCAACAGTAAGTGACAAAGGCGGGAAACCACACAGTCTGAAAATAATAATAGATATTTTAATAAGTAAAATAACCACCAAGTCGCAGACGCTAACCCAGATGGATCAGAGTTCGCGACAATAAGCATCCACAGGTTTATGAATGCGGATCAAATGCTGGGACGCACACACACTGTGAGCGTGTCGGAAAGTGTCCTTATAATCAAATTGTTAAACAAGGGTGAAAAAAAATCGGTGGGAGTCCCGCACACTACCGACTGGGCAGAACATGCACGCGAATATCCAAGGGTGGGGAAAAAATCCACCATGTTCTGGCCCGCCATGTAACGGCTTAAAACTATTTGGCCCGATGCCACACCTATTTGGCGACCCCTGGAATATGAGGACCCCGTGGGGCCAACAGGTCCAGAGGCTTGTTGGCAGAACATTGAGTAAATGTGTGATTATCTGTTTAGTATTGATGGAATCTTTATTTAGGTACAGCTGTAATAAAATCTATGGAGCCGGGGAATAAACTCAGTTTATAAAAGAGTGAGTTTGATGCACTTAATGAGTAAATGTCATGTGGCCACTTTATTAGGTACACCTGGGTCCAGTGGATACGACACGTGACATCCACCATCGTGTCCCTGAGCAGGACCCTGAGCGGAGTTGTTGTTTTGGAGCAGACTTGAATTCTCGGAGGAGTAGACTGGATGATTCACGGCTAGGAGGAGTTGTACGGTTTGGAGGGCGATTCAAATTACTTTGTGACTCATTAATCTTACAAGGGACAAGTATTTGATATCTCAATTGGCATCTCCTGTGAGAGTTTGTTTTGTGAGCTGAAGCAGTAGGCAGCTCCCCAACGAGGGATGGGCTATGCCGCCGAAGGGGAAAACTAGTGATGGTGCTGGGAGTAATGACAAAAAGTCCAGACAATCTGAAAAAAGAGATAGATCTGACAATGGAAGTGGAAGTGAGAGTGACGAGTCCCAAAGCACAAGGAAAATGCCATGATCTGAAGAGGAGGGTGGATTTAGGATGATAGTTAAATTCAAAGATAAAAGTGACAAAGCCTTAAACCCACTCAGACTATCGGAGGAGCTAAAAAACAAAATGGGAAAAGTTCTAAATGTTAAAATGATGATGAATGGGAATATACTTGTTTTTTGCAGAAATGATAATCAGAGGTTGAATGCCCTTAAAGTTCGGCATTTGCTTAACAGGCCTGTTGAATGTTTTATTCCTGGTCAGGCTAAAAATGCTAAAGGAGTGATCCATGTAAGCCTTGAGATAGAAGAGAGTGACATCTTGAAGAATTTAAAGGGAGCTGAGGTTGTAGCTGTACGGAGATTCAAAGAAACCGGTACTGCTGTGCTATTAACATTCAAGCAAGATATTGTGCCAGCAAGGGTCAGCCTTGGATATATTAGCTTGCCAGTGAGACAGTATATTCGTCCCCCACTGCGTTGTTACAATTGTCAACGCTATGGCCATGAAGCAGCAGCATGCGGAGGGAAAAAAAGATGTGGGAAGTGTGGAGGAAGCCATGACTTTATTCAATGTAAAGCTGATATAGTCAAGTGCTGTAACTGTGGCGGAAATCATGTATCTTCATTTAGGGGGTGTGAGCATCATGTTAGAGCTGTGGGAGTAGAGAAATTGAGAGTTGAAGGCAAAATATCATATGCAGATGCCCTGAAGAAAGTGAGGGGAACGGGGGAACCTTCCAGACAAGTGGTAGTTGAAGTACCTTCTGATTCCCAGCCTGATAGGGAGAAAGTGAGGCAGATTGTGGGAACCCAGTCATTCCTGGCATTCATGGTAGATGTTCTGTGGGCAGTTAGAGACCAAACCAGAAGATCTGACGTTATTAAAGTGGTGGTGGATGCTGCAGAGAGATTTCTGGAAGAGGCATGTATGGGTCCTGAAGAGTTGCACAAGTATATGAGACAGAAACTGGAAGTTTATGAAAGAGGTAGGGGAAAACAAAAGATCACTGACAGTAATGAGGAATGTACTGGGGAAAGAAACATGGACATAAATGATGATAGTTAAATTGCTGATGTTTTACATCTTACAATGGAATGCACGGAGTTTGATGGCTAATGGACAGGAACTTAAGAGATTTGTTGATGAATTTAAGGATCTACCAGAGGTGATATGTATTCAGGAAACTTGGCTTAAACCATGCTTAGATTTTGTGATTCCTGGATATGAAAGTAACAGATATGATAGAAAAGGAAAGTCTGGGGGAGGGTGTGCAACATTTATAAGATCAGATGTACAGTATCAAAATGTAGAGATAATGTCTAAACTAGAATGTGTTATAGTAAGAGTTTGGGGACAGCACAGGTGGATTAACATAATAAACATGTATAATCCTTGTTTGCAAATAAATCTAAGCGAGTTGGAGTGGGTTATGGAACAAATAGGGACACCGGTCATTTGGGTGGGGGATTTTAATTCTCACAACCCTCTTTGGGGTAGCAGAATAAAAGATAATAATGGGAGCACTATAGAGGAATTTACGGACAGGTGGAGATTAGTTTGTTTAAATGATGGCAGGCCAACTAGATTTGATATTAGAACAGGAAATGTTTCATATATAGATTTGGCATTAGCATCCAGTGAACTAGCTAGGGTTGGAGAGTGGGATTCTTTGGACAGATATACAATAGGGAGTGATCATTACCCAATATTATTGAGGTTTGGGAAAACTTTATTGAGTGAAGAACAGGGTAACCAAAACTTATTTAATTATAGTAAGGCAGATTGGGCATTATTTTCTGAAAAGTGTAACAAAACTATAGAGGAAGTAAATGAGGAAGGGACAATAGAGGAATGGAATAGCAGCTTATGTGAAATAATAAAAAATGAAAAGTGCAATTGAATCTATCCCGATAAAGAAGTGTTCTAAAAGGAAAATTAGTGTGCCATGGTGGAACAAGGACTGTGATAAAGCAGTAAGAGACAGGAATTGTGGGTATAGAGCATTGAGGAAACATCCAACAGAAGATAAAGCAGTAGAATATAAAAGACTGCGAGCCAAAGCACGCAGAGTGATTAAGACTGCAAAAAAAGAGTGCTGGAGAAAATACTGTGGAAAACTAGGGGCAGAGACTGCAGTAACAGAAATATGGCGGGCAGTACATCGTATGGCAGGAAGTAATAGGAAAAGGAAAATGCCAGTTTTAGAGGAGGGAGGATTGTTTGCTACAAGTGATTTGGATAAAGCAAAGCTATGTGAAAATAGCTTTAGAGCTGTTCACAGTGGAGCTAACATTGGTGAAGCAGGTATAAGGAAAAGAAATGAGATATTAGAGCAAAATCGATACAAACTTGAGATAAATAATGATAATTCTGATGTGGGTAATTTATTTTTCTCATTAGAAGAATTGCACAGGGCAATTGGAAAAGGAAGGAAAACAGCCCCGGGAAAGGATGGTGTTAGCTATGAGATTGTTAAGAATCTTAGTGACATAGTTTTGGAGGAAATCTTGACCTTAATGAATCACATATGGCAAGAGGGAAGTCTACCTAGCACATGGAAGCATGCACTGGTGGTTCCAATATTGAAACCAGGGAAAGACGCTTATAAGGCAGGATCATACAGGCCCATTGCACTGACATCAGTCCTATGTAAAATAATGGAAAGGATGGTTACAGACAGATTGGTTTATAAGTTAGAGAAGAAGGGATGGTTTACATCAGTACAAAGTGGATTCCGTAGAGGGAGAAGTACCATGGATGCCGTTACGTCCCTTGACAGTGATATAAAGAAAGCAATGGTGAATAGAGAAGTATTAATGGCGGTGTTTATTGATATTGAAAAGGCGTATGACATGCTATGGAAGGAGGGGCTTGTCATAAAACTATATGAGGCTGGAGTCAGAGGGAGGATGATTAACTGGATACAAGACTTCTTGAAGGACAGGAGAATTCAAGTTAGGGTTGCAAATGCTTTATCAGCTGGTACAGGTATCGATAACGGAACTCCTCAGGGTAGCGTGATAAGCCCAGTCCTTTTCAATATTATGATAAATGATATATTTGAAGAAATCGGGAATAGTTTTGGAAAATCTCTTTTTGCAGATGATGGGGCCATCTGGAAAAGGGGCAGGAATGTCAAACAAATAACTGAGCAAATGCAAGTAGCTCTGAACAAAGTAACTAGTTGGGGTAAAAAGTGGGGGTTGAGGATATCAGTGGAGAAATCAAAGTATATAATATTTGGTAATAAGAAAACTGAATGTGGTGGTTTATTTTTGTATGAACAAGCAATTGAGAGGGTTAAAGAGTTCAAATTTTTGGGTGTGCATTTGGATGAGAAGCTAACATGGAAAAAGCAGATAGATAATGTTGTAAATAAGTGTGAAAAGGTAATAAATGTAATGCGTTCCCTCTCAGGTAGCACATGGGGTGCAGGCAGAGATACTCAACTAATGATCTACAGGGCAATGATAAGATCTAGACTGGATTATGGATGTGTGTGTTATGGGACAGCCGCTGATACACATTTAAAGAGGCTGGAAGTAATACAAGCTAAGGCACTGAGACTATGTTGCGGGGCCCTCCGTACAACTCCAGTCCCAGCTTTGTTGGTAGAGATGGGGGAAATGCCATTGTCAATTAGACGGGAGAAATTGGCAATGCAGTATATTGTTAAATTATGGGCACATAAAGGAGAACACCCTACAAAAATAGTTCTAATTAATGCGTGGGAGTGGGGATCAGGGAAAAGGAGGAAGGAATGTTTTATGTTTAACATCAGAAAAAAAATTGAGGAACTGGGACTGAAGGAGGAAGGGATGGCCCCGCAAGTGTACTGGTCAGTTGTACCACCGTGGTTGATGTCCATACCAGAAATAGATCTTAGTATAATGGATAACATCAAACATCATGAAGGCACAGAGTATCCCAATATGGTAAAGCGAAGACTGGAAAATCAGTGGGGAACTTACCTTCAGATATATACAGATGGATCCCAAGATCCACAAACTGGGAAGTCAGGCTTTGCTTTTTATATCCCACAATATGAATATGTAAAGCTTAAACGACTGTCTGAGGGGGTATCGGTGTATACAACAGAACTTCTAGCTATTATATGGGCACTAAAGTGGATAGAGGAAGTGCAACCAAGGAGAGCAGTAATATGCTCAGATTCGGCTTCAGTGTTAAAAACTCTGGGAGATAATAATATGGGAGCTCGACCAGATCTGGTTATGGAGCTGATGGTTCTGTTGTATAAAATCGAAAAGGCTGGAGGGTCAGTGGGATTTCTCTGGGTCCCTGCACATGTTGGGGTAGAAGGGAATGAGGTGGCAGACAAGGTAGCAAAAATGACTCTGAAAAGAGATATTGATTTAGCAGTTTGTATTGGGGTCACTGAATGTAGATCTGTCATTAACGAAAACACTATAGTAGTATGGCAGAGGCAGTGGGAAAAGGAAACAAAGGACCGGCATTATTATGCAATACAAAACAAAGTAAAGACAGAGCAGAGTTACTTGGGTAAATCCAGAAGACAAGCTGTAATTATGACAAGACTAAGGCTGGGACACTGTGGATTTGCATGGGATCTAGCGAAGATAGGCAAACATGAGGATGGGCTCTGTAGAACCTGCAATCAACAACAGACTGTTAATCATGTGTTTATGGAATGTCAACAGTATAAAAGGCAAAGAGAACAACTTTATTCTGAGGTATCAGGAGATGGATTACAAGCAGTGACATTGAGAGATATTTTGAATCCTCATGAGAACCAATCAAGGACAGTGGAAGCAGTCATGGATTTTATATCTGCAACAGGATTAGCCCTCTGAGAATGAAGGTGCTATAAAGCGATACCGAGACTGAACTGTGGGTGGCAGCAATATGCCGTAAGGCATCTAGTCTGCCGGAAAGCCAGTAGAAGAAGAAGAAGAGCAGGACCCTGAACCCCTTGTTGCTTCGGCTTCGGGTTCGGCTGCTGTTCTCCCTCCGGTCCAGCAGGGTTCGCTGTTCGCTTCCCTCAGCGAAGCGTCGTCGACGCGGAACTCCGCTCCGTGTTTACGTCCCCGCTCTTTGTCCGCAGAAAGCAGTAAAATGTGCGCCGTGCAGCTGCTGCGGGTGTCGGTCCACGAGCGGATCAGCGCCGCCGCTGAAGACGTTCTGCTGCGGGTGGAAACGGGAGAAGAACCGGCGGAAGTCCCGGCGCTGAGAGCGCTGCTCACCGAGCGGCTCGCGGCGGCCGCGGAGGAGATCGTCGGTGTGTTCGAGGAAACCGTGGCGGAGTACGAAGCCAGAGCTGAGCGGGCAGAGCGGGAGGTCTGCCGCCAGAGGAGGCTGCTGGAGGCCGTGCTGAAGCCCGAAGTCCGGCTGCACAGAGCAGGTCAGTCCCGGAGGAAACCCCGGACATGCTAACGCTAGCTGCCAGCGGCCCCCCCAACATCCAGGTTTCCACTAAAACCTGGAACTTTTTCTGAGGTTTTCTGACTCAGTCTGAGAGAAAGTGATAAAAACTACAAGTTCTGGCTTTGAACTGTGAAAACATCTTAATTTAAACTGAAATAAAACAACAAATACTTTGTTAGCGGGTAGAAACCACAACTCCCATGAGCCTTAGAGCCTCAGCAGCGCCAGCAAAGCCTTCTGGGAGCTGTAGTTTTATCCTGCACTCTAATAACCTGAATGATCACAGTGGAGTGTTTCATTAAAGGGGCTATATGTTCATTGCCTTATTGTCAGTGGGCTCAAAACTCACTCAGAAATGAAGCACATGCCTGTTTTCTCGCTTGCATCAGTCACTGTTCTGCTTTTAATGTGAGGTCTCCGGGTCGGATTCAGCCCTGTTCGCGCTCCCGAGCGTCTCAGACTACAGCGACAACACGGCAGCTAACGACATGCAGCCCACTAACACCGCAAAACAACCGGCTCACAGCAAAACACAGGCTCCACGTAAGGATCCAAAACAACAATAAAGGTTTATGTGCTGAAGCCCATCAGACCAAACAGGTTCAGATGATGTCGAGTAAGAACAAAGTGAGCATTAGTAAAGCTGGAGAAACACAGACAAAGTCATGTTAGCTCGCCAGCTAACACAGAGCATGTTATCCTGTGAAAAGTTATATTGTTTTCCGCATTACTTCAACAATTAACGCGACCCGTGTTACCATCCTGAGTACCGCTGTTGATTTAGCCTGCAAGAAAGGATGTAAACGGTAAAAAGAAAATGTGGAGCGATTTGTTTCCTAACGTTAGCCTATAGCGATGCAGCCAGGAGCAGCAAGCTAACGCTGTGGGAGGTTACCTGAGTTTCCAGCATGTTGTGTGAAGCTGTCTCCCTGTCTGTCTATAGCCGCCGTCACTCTGCCTTTTTCCGGGAGGATTGCGCCAATATGCGGCTCGCCGCGCTGAATGAAGTAACGTTACGGAGCCGGTGTTGATCTGCCTCTGAGACGGGAACGTTGAAGTAACAGAGCCTGAACATGTCTGAGTGAAAAGCCACAGCCTGCATGCTGGTGTTCCTGCGTTTATTTCAGGATTTCTATATTAAAGTATTTCGGATTCTGCTCGCTCATGAGTTAAAGCGAGCGCAAGGACGAGCACACGCCTTGTTGCAGTCTTAAAACTGCACCGCTAGTGGGTCAGTTTGTCATATTTGTTGAAACTGTCTTTATACACATATTGAAAAGTTAGGTGCTCTGAAAAAGAGAGTATAACAATCAGCTGTCTGAAGTCCTCTCAGGGCTGCAGTAAACACAGCCACTCGTTCCATTCACACCGAATGCACTGATTGGCTGGCTGACCTCGCTGCCATGGCTACCAGCCGTGCTGCTACAGGAGCTGCTCCCGTACGCGCACCCTGTCAACTCTCAGACCTGACGAGCGAAGCGGTCAGACCGGTGGGTGATATCTGCATTCAACAATAGTGACAACTGAGGAACACCGAGGGGCGGTCACAGCGTGGTGGCTTTATTTCTGCTGGACAGGTAATCTGGCTTTTATCATGTTGATGGGAATTTACTTTCATTGCTAGCAGATGTAGCTACCTACGTAGCATTCAGCTAACTGTAGCTACCTACGTAGCGTTCAGCTAACTGTAGCTACCTACGTAGCGTTCAGCTAACTGTAGCTACCTACGTAGCGTTCAGCTAACTGTAGCTACCTACGTAGCCTTCAGCTAACTGTAGCTACCTACGTAGCGTTCAGCTAACGGCTGCTATGAGTGCAGACTGGTGGAGCGAGCCAGAGTAACATATAAGAGATGATGAATTCTCTGTAGCTGCAGCTGACTTCGAAAACAGCATCGCAGTGCGAGCTGGGTTTTCCAATGCTAACATTAGATAGGACAATGCGGGGGTAGACTGCGCCAGTTTAGTTATTCACCATCTAGGGTTACTATGTTTACACTTATCTTTACCTTGTATCTAATCTGTTTGTGTGATTATCTTGTGTCTGCAGTTGATGTTTGACTGAATGTTACTTTTACAAATGTGCTGATGTAGCTGTGTAGTTATATGAGAGACATTTCAACGTTAGTGTACATAAACAATGATGGCTAAAGTTCCCCAAGTATCTGTGTTTCTGGTATATAAGCTACCTGTAATATAGTTTGATATTGTTCGTAGCTAAACCTACTGTGTGAAAACCTTTTACTGTAACTGGTGCTGTTACTATACTTATTTTACCCGAAGTAAAAAATCCTGTATGTTTTATTTCTACTGCGCCCTCAGGTCACCTGCAGTCTTCCAACACCCGGTGCTTCTCACCAGTATACGCTGATTGGACCATGCTGGCTGGTCTGGATAACAACCACCGTGTCCACAGACCAGCCAGGAGAAAAGCTGATGACACAGTTCAGTATGTTGCATTATGAGAACTCTTGTGCGTTTTACTCAATACATTTATAAGTGATGAGTCAAAAAATATTAAACAGCATGAGGAATACTGATAGATGGTGCTGATTTACGGTTTTGATTGCATTTTATGTGGAAATGCAAACTACTGTATGAGAATAATGTCAGGTGTTAGAAACATTTCGCTAAGCTGATCCTCCTTTCTGTATTATCAGGTGCAGCAAGGTGTACAGCAAAGTCCAGGAAGAGGAGCTTGTACTCATTGAAGGTGGAGAAGGACTAGAGTTACATCACAGACCTCCAGAGTGCCGCCGCCGCCTCCTCCTCCTCCTCCTCCTCCAGTTGTCTACTACTGAGGAGATGCCTAGAAGCAGAACCAGGAGACTTGATGATCCCTGTCAACATGGGGTTCAGTCAGGTGTCCCTGCCCCAACTGTGTTGCTAGATACAGGAAAATATAAAACAAAAAGTAATATGGTTGTTTTGAAATGTGGTAATCATGTCAGAGAGGTGACTGTGATATATTTAATCTCCACAGCAGCGATACGATGCTACGAGTAAAGTCTGAACTGTCTTCATAATCAGTCAGGACACCTGGACACACCTCGTCTCTTCCTGTATATATTTATTTTTAATGATGTTTGATGAATGATCTATTTGTGATTTAGGTTGTAGTTTTAGTAGTATATAATAACAATAAACAAGTGTTATACCACATTTGGATGTCATTATTGGAGACATAAGACATCAATGTAGTTGCTTGATTGTTTATGCTGCAGGTGTAAAGAAAAGGCATTTATCATTTTCAATGTTTTATTTAAAAAAGAAAATATTATCCAGAACAGGGAAAAATATCTTTGTATTTTCTCTACCCTCCTGGCACAACAATGTACAGGTATTCATCCACACAGTGGAGGGGATTATTTGTGTAGCAGTTGGTGACATTACATCTTCCACCCTGCTGGGATTAAACCTCTGTATTGTCCTGGTGGATCAACAGTTGCATATCTTCCAGAAACAGCAACTCAGAATCACGACTCTGTGTCTAAGTGCTCCACACTGCAAACTGTCTGTCTGCTGCCTGACTGAACTGTCTGTTACTCTGTCCTGGGTCTGAAGATCAGCCTTGTGTGGTGCATGGAAACACTGTAGTCTGGATGTTGTCCACAGATTCTGGTCTGTAAAGGAATATATAGCTGTTAGAACCCCAGATAGGAAAGCTCTGCTTTATAGGACAGAACATTCATCAACATGATCAGATATTTTTATTGAACAGGGCTTTATTGTTCTCTAACAGGACTTCTGTGTCCACATTACACACCAGTGGTCTGTACTTCAAAGCGTGGTAACCGGCTTATCCAGGTAACTTCAGGTGTGACTTCCTGATTAACCCGTACTACGAAAGGTGGATGGGTGTTACCCGAGCTCTGTTGCCATGGCAATTTACGCCACATCTCTAAACTGCTCCGAGCAGGTTTTGTTCATTGTTATCTCGAGGTTACCCTGCATGTGGACTACACACCTCATCTGTACTCAGTGTTAATGAAGTATTAATACACACAGCTTCATAAAATACTTTCAGATTCCATCCTGACTTGTTTCTCTTCAGCTGACATGAAGTTATTCTGAACACATCAGCATCCTGTTCAGACAGCGAGCCCTGCAGCCGAGCTGTGATTTTAGGGAGGCGATCTTAATAAATTAATGGGACAGTTTCTTAGATGTATCATTGAATTCTCCTGAGTGTTTTTTACATATTTAGACTGTAGACTGTTTTACCTGTCCAAAAATAGGGAGCCAGGGGTTAATAAACCGAGAAACAAATCCTAGATGAAAGTGTCAACTTTACAGGAACAAAAATCGGAAATTCCCTGAAATTAATGTTACAAAAAAAAATCAAAACTCACTCTGGTGTTTTCTTCTAAATACAACCAATCCAAGGCAAGGTCTCTGAGGTGCATGATGGTGATTGTGGGCTAAACTCAGTATTTCCTCACTGATAAATCTGATTGTAAAGCATATTACACATAAAAGAAGAGCCCATAAAACACATAATAGAGAAAGAGAGAACAACAGTGAGAAGATAATTAGGCTACACATTAACTCCATGCGATGCCAACAAGCCTCTCTGGCTTTGTCGTCCGCCACGATATTAGATTTAGCCGTTAACTAGTTCATTACATTCATCATATCCTGACACAATCAACGTGAGAAATACGGAGCATGCGCCGCTGTGAAGAAAACTACCTGCACGGCCGAACACGCCCCTTTTATGCGAACGTGCACCAACTCCTGTTAATACGGACTCAACTAACCAACATCTTATCCACAGTCATAGTTTAACTCCAGTGTAGCGGTCAGAGTTTGTTAACCCTGAGTTTGCCTGATAACCCCGAGTTAACTCTGAGTAGGTTGAACTTCCTTCGTAGTGCAGGCCACAGGTCATTGTACATTACATAGATGAGCCGATTGCTGAAGCAGAGCTGCAGTTAGTAATTAGTAAACAATAAAAAAATAACAATAGTGATGGATTACATTTATATATCACTTTATTTTTGACACCCAAAGGCCTTAGGGGAAAACACCAGAGAAACTTTGAGACAAGTACACTGGGACATAATGTATAAATGTTAAAATATATATGTGTATATATCAGAGTGTCCGCGGGGTCTTAAAAAGTCTTAAAAGGTAATAAATCAATTTTGCAAAAATTAAGGCCATTAAAAAGTCTTAATCGCCATTTAACTAGGTGTAGGTGAACGTATTTATATATAATGCATAGCCAAAAATTCTAGACAGACAGAGAGTAGCGACTGTGTGATTCGTTTCTGTAACATTAGGCACAGGGATCTACCGAGTGCCTATTTCACTCTTAAATGCTCCAAAAAATAGATCTGTACAAACCGTGAAATGATTTGCGAGTAGAACCGGCCGTAATCCCCCACCCCGCCGGACCCTCAATGCTAATCGTCCAAAACATAGTCAGAGTGGCGATCAGGAGAAACGTTATTAACCCGGTTGGCCGGTCGCTCTGTGGCCACTTGAACAGCCCCGTTCCTGAAAAACAAGAGCGAGATGCGCCGCCAGCAGCTGAATTGGTAAGACAGAAGACAACAGGAAGAATTCAAGGAGCGTGTGGGTTTGGCTAACGTTAGCTGGCTAATTAGCTAAATCGCTGCCTTTTATTGAAACATGTTCAACTTCTCATAAAGCCGATGCTCTCGTCAGTGTCACGGTTTGTGAACAGATCAGTCACAGCCTGTATGGAGTGGGATTTAAAAAAGAAGTTTGATGTGCTGCAACAAACTTTATAAATGTTGAACTCAGTGTTCTGCATAAACGGTTCTGATTATTGACGAGTTAGTAGCCTAAAATCAAGGTTGGATACTCTCATGTAGCCTTGAGCATTTTTCTTGCACAAAGTTAATGGGGAAAAAAAAAAACAACCCCAAACTGAAACAGCTGTAATTTGAATTAATATTTTACTTGTGGTAATATATCTTATATTCTATTATAAAATTAAATTATATTGAATATCAAGCTTAAAGTTTATTATTACATTAACAATATACTTTTAATTTAATGTTATAATATTATACTACATAGTAGTATTCAGACTAGTTCCTCACTACTTACGTTATTCATTACTCAATTTATTCTCTCCATCTTTGTTCCCTCCTGACCTGTTTGAATGTTGTTAAACTAACTAAACACAAAATTACACTGTGTTTCACATGATCTGCTGTAATGTTGCGTACATAAACGTCACAGCTTATGTAAGACAGTTTTCACAGGAAATCTGACCAGTCCCTCACACACAAAACAGTTGGCCCATACAGGATGTTATAGGCAACAGAGAAAGTTGGTGAAAGCCTCAATTTTTAGGTGGCATAACAACCTGATGACATATAGGCAATAAATATGTTAGAAATGTACTTACATTCCTTTTGAAGGTGTGTGGCTGATTTAATCGGTTAGCTCAAAGTGGCGCGGCAGTCTTAAAATATGTTGAAAGGTCATAAAAAGGGATTGAATTTTACTGGGATTTAAGATTCCCGTGTATATACCCTGATATATACACCTGTTCATGTGCCGTTGTTGGAGTGTAAAGCTCGACGCAGGTCCTAGAATATGTACTCCTTAGCTTACACCTAGTCCTCCCCGTCCTGCCTCTTCTTCCTCGGACCCTAGCTGCCCTCCCTCCTCTGCTTAGCCTCGACACCGGGCCATTCCCGGTCCTGTCCTGGTCTGTGCTTGGCTCTGGAGTCCAGTCCTCATCAGAGACAGTAATACTGTCACCGTGGAAGCTCTAACATGCAAAACAACGTACATGTTAGGAGTCTAACACGAAATTCACGTTTGTGTAGTGTAACTGATGGAAATGGGAAAATGTGTATCCGCCTGTTTGTAGCTTTGCCCAATGTTACCGCAGCTGTTAGCACGGCTACCTGTTGCTAACAGTTAGCTAGCCAGCTCGTTACTGAATCAAAGTCAGTCTTTTTAAACCTATTCAATATTAACATGCTAGCTTGATAGTGAGCACTAACAGCCGGGTTAGTTGTTTATTTTCATAATGATAAAGTTAAATGTTTTCTTACCCCCGATGTGAGCCACTGCACTGTGCTACTCTCCGTTTGTCACACTGTGCTCGTCCACCAGTGGTGTCGGCAACGCCCGTGTACGTGTTTTGGGGGCGTGGCTTTGGAAGGAGCCCAGAAGAACCCTGCCTTTAATGTTAAGATAATTCTTTGAATAGAATGAGACTTTAATATAAAATGTTTTCCTGACTTTTTCCTTTGTAAGGAGCTCTGTGACCAGACATTTTAATTACTCTGTTGATGTGATCAGACAGCAAACGTAGAGAGTCATTGAAAAATAATCTTTTTATTAAACAGGAGTTTCCCACCTTTTTACATAAAATACAACAAGGGATTAAACTAACAATGTTTCCTCATTGACATGTGATCACAAATCTCTACTGATTGTTTTGTTTGAATTCTTTATAACTTGCATTACATAAAAAGGTGAAATGTGGCTTAAAGAGATTTGATGAGACTCTACTGGATTAAAATTCAATAGAATACTAATGAACCCGACCTACTGTAAGGTATTAGTGTAGTCTTGCTGTGTGCTTTAATGTCTGTCTGTATGTTTCCTTTTATATCAGACATCCAGCAACTGTTGGGGAGCAAAGAAGAGCCCAGTCTGGACCAGGAGGACCCACCAGAGCCCCTACAAATTAAAGAGGAGGGGAGACCCAGTCTGGACCAGGAGGACCCACAGCTTCCACATATTAAAGAGGAACAGGAGGAACTCTGGACCAGTCAGGAGGGAGAGCAGCTTCCAGGACTGGAGGAGGCTGATATCACCAAGTTCCCATTCACTCCTGTCCCTGTGAAGAGTGAAGAAGATGATGAAGAGAAACCTCAGTCCTCACAGCTTCATCAAAGCCAAATTGAACAGATGGAAGCTGATGGAGAGGACTGTGGAGGACCAGAACCAGCCAGGAACTCTGATCCAGATAGACTTTCACGATCTGAGACTGAAGACTCTTCTGAGAGCAAAGACAGTGAAAACTGGGAGGCGACCAGAGAACCTCTGTCAGGTTTAAACTCTCATTGTAATGATGACGTCCCTGTCAGTAGTAGGACACACATTGCTAACAATAAACGGTTTAGCTGCTCTGAGTGTGGGAAAAGATTTCTTCAAATGGGAGATTGGAAGAGACACATGAGAACTCACACAGGGGAGAAACCATTCAGCTGCTCTGAGTGTGGGAAAAGATTTATTCACAAGTCTTCTTTGAAGACACACTTGAGAGTCCACACGGGAGAGAAACCGTTTAGCTGCTCTGAGTGTGGGAAAAGATTTACTCAAAAGCGACATTTGCAGATGCACATGAGAACTCACACTGGAGAGAAACCATTCAGCTGCTCTGAGTGTGGGAAAAGATTTACTCGCAAGTCATCTTGGAAGACACACTTGATACTCCACACGGGAGAGAAAGCATTCAGCTGCTCTGAGTGTGGGAAAATATTTACTCGAAAGGGACAATTGCAGACACACATGAGAACTCACACAGGAGAGAAACCATTCAGCTGCTCTGAGTGTGGGAAGAGATTTACTCTAAAGGATAATTTGCAGAGACATGTGAGACTTCATACAGGGGAGAAGCCTTTCAGCTGCTCTGAGTGTGGGAGAAGATTTATTCAAAAGTCATCTTGGAAGACACACTTGAGAATCCACACAGGAGAGAAACCATTCGGGTGCTCTGAGTGTCGGAAAAGATTTTCTCAAAAGTATAATTTGCAGAAACACATGAGCCTTCATACAGGATGGAAACCATTCAGCTGCAGTGTTTGTGACATAAGATTCACTTATCTTTATCAACTCAAAAAACACAAGTGTGGTGATGAGTCCTCACATGGAAACCAACCTGGGGAGAACAAGGATGCAGAGCCTCGAGCCAGCAGCTCAGCTGAAGACATGGAAACAGATGGAAAGAGAAGCTGATGGAGAGGACCGTGGAGGACCAGAACCAGCCAGGAACTCTGATCCAGGTAGACTTTTACAACCTGAGACTGGAAACAAGACTGAAAACTCTTCTGAGACTGTTGACGCTGACAGTGATGACAACTGGTTGTCTACAGAGAAGCATCAGTCAGAGTGTGATCAACTATTTAGACAGAGAATATCTGCATTGTGGGGTTAAAATTTTACTGTACCCAGTACTAGGGGTGGGAATCTCTGGGCACCTCACGGTTCGATTCGATTACAATTCAGAGGGCTGCGATTCGATAATAAAACAATATTCGATACATCTTGACGCATAATTTTTTTCTAGACAGGATCTCTGGATAATTACTAAGTAATTGATTTGCGTATTAAAATCCAAAAGAAACATTAATTAATTAACATAATTAGCTTAAAAGGACTGGTTTGCATCCCTAATTTACTTTATTAACCTCAACTCCATGGTCCCTCATTTCATTAACAGCCAGTTGTCAGACTCTGAACACTGAAATATAATAATTATGATGTACAGTATGTGTACAGGACAGAGCTGCACACCAGTTTAGTCTAAGCTTGTGCCTGATGTGTTCAGTCCTTGACTGGTAACCTTAGCTAAGTTAGAATGACATACAGCTGAACTAATTAACATTACTTTGTTGCTAATTTAACTAACCGTTATAAACAGCAAAAACGTGCTAGCGCTAACAGCCTTAACTTTTCCAGCAGGGGAAAGACTTTTATTATCGGACACACAGTGACCTACGCTGCACATTTACTACCAGACAGAAACTTAGTGCAAATATATTTCACCACT
This sequence comes from Micropterus salmoides, assembly GCF_014851395.1. Lineage (NCBI taxonomy): Eukaryota > Metazoa > Chordata > Actinopteri > Centrarchiformes > Centrarchidae > Micropterus > Micropterus salmoides. The sequence continues at coordinate 5,801,543 of NW_024040817.1, read as the reverse complement.
AACTTTCACCGTCACGTTCTGCGGCTCGCTCTCTCTCACTCGCTCGGCCTCACACACAGGAAACGCAGAGAGCTGCTGAGCGTCGAGTGTCACCATGCTCGCAGTGTGCGAGTTAAAATCATTACTTGCGCATTGATATTAATGATATTGTGACATTTTAGTGGGGTGGTTATTCATTGTGTGGTTATGGTTAATACAGGAGAACACTGGTCTCTCTGTGTGCGCTCCACAGACGGTCTGGGCGCTGCTCTTCCACGAGTTCCGCCTTACCCGTTCCGTCAACATCACGTTATCAGTTAACATTTAATAATCGATTTTTAGACATTTGTTAATCGAGCCAGAATCTTCCACGTCCGCATTGTGATGCATCTAAGAATCGATTTCTTTCTCCCACCCCTAACCAGTACCGAAACCATTACCCTTAAAGTGATACAGATACCAACAGAGTACTTCATGCGATACCTTGCTGTAAAATGCCACCTGTTGAAGCCATTGTAGTTAAATGGGAACCCAATATTATTCTTTGTTTGGTTGTTTATTGGCTAGCAGGGATCATACAAAGAAAACACTGTTGCAAATAATTTGTTACATGGCTGTTTTTCCTCAAAAGATTTAAAAGTTCAAGTCAGATTTCATTCAAATGAACACCAATTTTGATATGGGGTTCTAACCATTTGCGAGTTTTGGCTTTTTTACATGCAGTCAGCAGAATTGCCAGGAGAGTTCTATCCTTTGAGTGTATCTGTGGAGGGACACTACACAGGTAGAGAATATCAAACCGAACATTTTCTCTAAATTTCGTTGGATGGAAGCCTCAGAAATGGACATTCTTCCAATAAGTTGTTAAGACAGGGCACGCCCAAAGAATATGATAGTGACCTGCGTAACTGGCCTAACATTGTCTCTGACAGTCGGAGTTACCAGTCTTATGTCGTGTTTGTAGAGGGGTGATAAAGAATCTAGCCATTTACTTCCAACTGAATTCCCTCCAACTAAGAGAGCTTGATGTTTTCCATTGTATACGACAGACAGTCCGCCATTCTTCCCCAGTGAGAACTCCATTACTTTCCCTGTCCCATTTCTCTTTAATATATTGTGATTCACCTGTGTATATGTCCAGGAAGCATTTGTATATCTTGGAAATAATTTCAGCAGTAGGTTCAGAGTTATAAGCAGATCGAAAAAGTTTCATCAGTCCTACCTCTAGGTTTAACATGTCAACACCCTTTAGGGTTTCTCTCAAATAGTGTCGTATTTGGAGAAACCTATAGAAGTCCTGCTGTCCCAAATTACTCCTCCCTTCTGCTTTTAAAGCTTTTTAGAGCACCCTTGTGTATCAACCTACAATACGTTGTCACTCCCTGCCCTACCCACCTACCAAATCTTTTTTGTCTGAAAGATTCTTGGCTAGTGTTACGTCGGAAACTATCGCCTGGAGTGGGATCCTGTCAGACATTGCCAACTCTAGTTCCTTCCACCTGGACAGATACCCAGAATCACACCAGCATACAAGGGGTCTCAGCTGGGCTGGCTAATAATATTCCAAAAAGAATGGAAGTCCCATTCCTCCATCTTCCTTTTATAGCTGTAAGGTTTTACATTTAATTCTAGGTTTTCTGCCATTCCATGTATACCTAGACATAAGTTTGTGCCATTCCCTAAACTGATCAGCTGGCACCACAGGGAACAGATACAGCAGCTGCGGCAGGATATTCTTTTTCACTGATTCTACTCTACAACCTAAATTGAGGAGTGGAATAGCATTCCACCTTCCCACATCTACCTTTAATCTGGAATTCAGTTGTGCAAAGTTGATATTGAACAGGTTAGCCAGGTCTTTTGGTAAATGTAAACTTAAATATTTACTTGAGACTGCGTCCCACTTTAACTGGTATTTTTGAGTAATATTCATAGGGCGATCATAATTAAAAGCCAGAATCTGTGTCTTTGACACATTATTTATTTAACAGGGACAATGCACAATATATGTACTGTACCAGATTTAGCTAAAAGCTGATTCCCATCTGCAGCCCCTGGGGGGGAATAGCGTGCAAAATATTACAAAAAAAAAAAAACAACCAAACACATTCATAAATAATTAGATAAATGCCAACCAATTCAAATAAGCCAAATTTAACAAACTAAAAACAGACTCAAATATACCAAATCTCCCAAAACCATAATAAACACAACATCAACAATCCAAATAAACCAAACACACAGATCAATGACATCATACCTGACTGTCCTTCAAATATATTTTCACACTACCTTTAAAAGTTTTAAATGTACTGCATTCTCTGACACTCAGTGGTAAAGAATTCCACATCCCAGCTTCCTTTACTGAAAAACAGTTTTGTCCAAATGTCGTAGACCGTAACTTAACACAACAGTCGGGAAGCTCTTGTTAACCTGGAGCCCGGTCTGCTTATTGTTACATCCTGTTTGAGAGGTAGTGGTGCTAAGTCATTATTAGTCATTACAGTCTTATATACTAACCCAACATTGGACATAAACAGGAAGTCAACATGTTATGCTTTTTGACCATATTACAATAATGATAAGAATTAGGGTTTTTTTTTATCCATGACTTTCAATGCTTGTTTGTACAGATTCTGAAGTAGTTGCATTAATGTACCAGTTGTTTGAGACCAGGTTGCGCTACAGTATGAAAAATATGACAGTATCATTGCATGCATGTACAGTTTTGCTGCATTTGTACTCATTTGATTTCTTATAAATCTGAAATGAGCCAGATTATACTTGACTGTTTTTGAAATTTTTGTAATATGTTTTTTGAAGGATAGACTGCTATCAATAATCACACCTAAATATTTAACCTGCTGAATATCCTGTACATTTTGTCCTTTAATACTAATCTCAGGAGGAGTGCAATTACTTCCTCTAATGGAGAAATGCATACTAACGGTCTTGGACAAATTTAGTGTCAAACAGGAATATGTCATCCAATCTGCGATTTTCTCCATAGCTCCAGTGATTAGAGATGCAGCTTGCTGTTTAGATTTAGCATGGACATAAATAACCGTATCATCTGCATGCATTTGAATATTAACTTCTGGATAGATGGATGGTAGATCATTTATATAGATACTGAATAAGAGAGGGCCTAAAACTGAACGTTGCGGAACACCAGTAGGACAATCTAAGAATGAAGAGGTTGTTCCTGTAATTCTTGTACAGTGTTGTCTATTACGCAAATATGAAGCCATCCATTCAGTAGCATTTGCTGAGACATTATGAGTTGATAATTTAGATAACCACATTATGATTGACTGTATCGAATACCATTTTAAAATCTATAAAGATGGCTCCTACCACCCCTCCTTTATCCAACATGCCTTTTAACTGTTCCACAAAATAACAGAGGGCTGTCTCTGTTGAATGTTTCGGTCTAAACCCAAACTGCATTTTGTTCAAAGAATAGTGACCCAAGTTCAGTTGGTTAATTAGCTGTTTGGTCACAACTTTTTCAATTACCTTAGATGTTATTGGAAGGATACCAACTGGTCTGTAGTTGGCAATTTCAGAGTGGTCTCCTTGAAAATTGGAGTGATAACTGCAGCTTTTAAACTCTCAGGTAACACAGCTTGTCCAAAAGAGTTATTTATCAGCTGTGTAACTGAGGAACACAAAGTTATGGCATTCCTCCAGGAATCCATCCCATATATATCCTGAGCTGTTGAGTTCTTTAAATCTTTAAAATATTGGCATTGGTTGGCACCGATGATCTTTTCTGCAGTCCTGACTGTCCGTTGTAGTCTGCTCCTGTCCTTTTTGGTGGCAGATCCAAACCAGACAGTGATGGAGGTGCAGAGGACAGACTGGATGATGGCTGTGTAGAACTGGATCAGCAGGTCCTTAGGCAGGTTGAGCTTCCTGAGCTGACGCAGGAAGTACGTCCTCTGCTGGGCCTTCTTGATGATCATGTCAGTGTTGGGCTCCCACTTCAGGTCCTGGGATATAGTGGATCCCAGAAACCTGAAGGATTCCACAGCAGACACAGGGCTGTTGAGTATGGTGATGGGGGGCAGAGTGGGGGGGGCTCCTCCTGAAGTCCTCGATCATCTCACAGTTTTGAGAGTGTTAAGCTCCAGGTTGTTCTGACAGCATCAGAGAGACAGCTGATCAACCTCCCGTCTGTAGGCCGACTCATCACCGTCCCGGATGAGGCCGATGACCGTTGTGTCGTCAGGGGCATTTCTCATTTAAATGCGACATCCTTCTGATTACATCCTGTACAGTTTGGGTTTCCAAAACATCATTCCACTGAAACTCACTGAACTAAAGAACATTCCATCCCTTTACTCCTTTTCGAAAACTACCAAACAGTGGTTACTGGATTATCAAATGTGCTGTCATCATCTGCAGTGGTGCTTCTTGTTTTCACTGATTATTTGTGCTTATATGATGTCTTTTATGTGTCATGTGGTCCTGACATGGGAAGACATCAGTATGCTGCTTACGTGCCCTTATTTGTGCTCCTGTTTCAGCCTGAAGCAATATTTTACTCACTTACCAACAACAGAAAGAACACATTTATTGCCAACCCACATTGCATCTGAATTTAAACAATAATTGTTACATCTTGATTAACTTATATAAACGAAGGGCTGCACGATTAATCTAATCGCAATTATGCCTGGATGGGGTGAAACATTACACAAAGTTTGACGTGCTACAGCAAACCTTTAAATTATGATTATTGACAAGTTAGTTCTTAGCATTAACACATTAGAGACCGATGTAGAGCCTTTTGCTGCACAAGGATTTAATAAATAAAAACAGCTCACAGAAATGAAACAGGTGGAACTGGATTTAATATTCAACTAATGGTAAAATAGTAGGCTATTATATGAAATTATAATGAATGTTGTAATTTATATATTTACATTAAAAAAAAGTATACTATTACCTGAACATTATACTCTTTATTTAATGTTATATTATAATAATACACATGTATACTAGGTCCTCCTCCAGGTTGTGGATGGTTTCTCTGCAGTGGACGGATGTAGATTTAGCCCGGATGCCAGTGTGCCAATATGAGCTCCTTCTAGCCGCCTCCTTGTGAGCGCAACACCTTGTTCTGTTTTACTAAAGTTATTGTTAGAAATATTATTCAGTAATCTTGTTACCATTAAGTGTGGTGTAGGTGCTGCTGGTGTATCGTGTATCCGTCCCTGGTTCAAAAATTACCCATATCCATTCTGTGATGAGTGTCTTTTTTTAAAAAACTGTTTACAATGTGGCAAAATCAGTATTTTTGGACTGGTAGCCAATAAGCTACATTTCTTATATTCTTTTGATTGTTGTGTTGATACTAATACTAGCTCCTGGATTTCAGAAACCAAAGAAAAATTACAAAATTCCCCCCCAAAAATTTGATCTCTTGATCTCTTTTTTTAAAGGGGCATTATGTAGTTTCTGGCGGCCACTAGTGGTGCGGTTCAAAGATTGCAACCAGTCGTGTGCTCGTACGCGTGCTCGCTTGAGCTCATGAGTGAGCATAATCCGAAACACAACCGCTTCCATACAGAAATCCTGCAATAAATGCAGGATCACCTGCATGCAGCTGTGGCTTTTCTCTCAAACATGTTCAGGCTCTGTTACTTCAGCGCTCCCGTCTCAGAGGCGGATCAACACCGGCTCCGTAACGTTACTTCATTCATCGCAGCGAGACGCATATCTGCGCAATCCTCCCAGAAAAAAGGCCGAGTGACGGCGGCTATAGACAGAGCTGGAAACTCAGGTAAACTCCCACTGCAGCGTTACAGTAATATTGTTATCAGCTGCAAGTTGAACTAATCCACACTCGTTACATGATCACAGTACATTTACTGCATTTAGCCGACATGCTACATCGTTGGCTCGCCTGCTGCTTTCAGTAACTATCTTTACTATCTGTGAATCTGTCACTGGAGGCTCAGCAATGTCAGCAAACAGGCGTGTGCTTCATTTACAAGTGTTTTGAGCCCACTGACAACAAGGCAATGAAAATGTGATTTATTAAAATCTAAAACTTACATATAGCCCCTTTAAGTTTTAAGGCTAGTGATGTCCTGAACTTACAGTTTAATTGACATGCGTGCAACTGGATAAAAGTAAAAGAATGGAAAAACAAAAATTACATACAAAACACAGAAGACTATAAATTTTAATATGATAGCACACACAATATGGAAGTAGTATGGAAATGGCACACAGTTTATCAATATACTAATTATTTCTACTACTTGTCACAAGATGTTTCCAGCTTCACTGAAAAGTCCGTTCTCAGTGTGTTTGCACTGGAGCTTTCTACATCACATTTGTGTAAATTGCATACTGCACTATGATTGGCTTCCAAAATAGTTACACATTTATATATGTTAAACTGAGATTTAGGGTTAATACAGAGTAATCAAGCATAGGTTTATATTTATATTCGATTAATTAAATTCATTAGACACCCCCCACCCACCCGTAATCAAACAGACATTTCTGACATCAAGTGTGGCTTTTTGCATTTCATGGGCAAGGCTTGGCGTCTGGGAGAGGTTCACATCGTTCCACATCGGCCCTAATTTGTCCCATCTGAACGCCGTCATACGTCCCAGTGATGGATGTCGTGCGGGTCGCCCCGTCACTGTAGGTATGCGAGAGTCTTGCTGTGAAAGGGATTTGAAGTTTGTGGTCACTCCGCATCATTTTAACTATGCAGGAGTGGTTTGGTGGGACTTTGACAGTCACAGTAGTAGTATCAGTGACCTCCTCTGTCACTGTGGTTCCACTGGAGACTTGGTATGTCGTCTCTGCGCTCAATGTTTTCGGAGACTAAGCTGGGGAGGCCAGCAGTGATACTCATTTTAACACCAACTTTGATAGCAAAGGTGGATTCCCACGTATACTCCACCTTGTTTGTCTTTGAGATGGTATCTGTTTTAATCACTGTGTGGCATTCATAGTTGCTGACGCTTGATTTGTGTATCATGTTTGGAGGATAGCTTATTATTGTAGGATCAGCAGTATTGTAAATGACATCATAGATCTGCTGGCTGATTATATCATCATGTGTGGTCAGGGCTTGGTAGTATTTGTACCAAATGTCTCCACCGTCCCAAGCCAAGAAGAAGGCCTTATCTTTAGTAACTATCTTACCAAGTCCATATTTGTTCTTTCCTACGTATATTTCCTGCCCAGGGCAGGTTCTGACTGAATTCTAGGGCACGTGGCCGTATGAATCATCTACCCGCTCCAGAATATCGAAGTTGTCTTTGTTGACTAGGAGCTCAAAGTCGGTTGTTTTTGTGCCGCGATAGAAGCAATAAGAACCCCTGCTGGGGGTATAATAGCCAGAGTTACACCCGTATTTGCATACATAATCAATGCGGTTACCAGCGTAATTATTGACAATTGAAACGGCATCGTTTGGAAGAATGTTGTTCCAGGTCACCCACTCCAGGTTAGAGCCATCATCAGACTTGATGGAAGAAGACTGAACATGCATCTTCTGCCTTAGTGTATAAACACTCAGGAGAGGTTGATCTGTTGTCATCCATCTGTCAGTCAGGTCAGATCTACTATTTAGATCTGAGTCTGTGAAGGAGAGAAAGAGAAAAGGGAAAAGACACAGACAAGAACAGTGTTTGCTTTAATACAAGATACAGGGCTTGTTTTAAAATAAGAAACAAAGCAGTTAATTGTTTTGCTCTATTCAGTTTTTTAAAGATTGAGGTCATTAACTGGTCTCTTCCTGATTCCTGGTGTTTCTTTTTTTATCATTTGGACTGGGCTGCAACTTTTAGCCTAGAGGATGGTTAGCTATGTAGTGGGTTGAAAACAAACACCCTGTTTGGTTTGATTTCATGACTCATACTTTTATTGCATTTTAAGTCACCACACAGTGATTTCACATCCATGCCACTAGAGGGCGCATCACACTTTAGTGGTAAAGGATTGTTTCCCGCCCTGAAGTTAACACCAGCTCAACTTGTGTGTTTCTTCTATTCTTTATTTTCAGTAAATATGCTTTAACTTGATCGTACATGGTGGTTCTGTTGAAGTTGAACGTGTAGCTTATTAAATTGTTTTACACAGGTCGGTTTAAGAAACGTGTTGGAATGCTTGCAGACTTCTGTCGTGTGAAGTCGTGTAGAGAAAGCGGACAATACAGCAGAAAACTGTTTTTCATGCAGTACATTTTTCCTGATTGTTGTATTTAGCCTTACGGACATATTTGTGGTTTATTGGCAAAACCAGGCTTATTGTGATGTAGTTTTTAAGTGAATATGTTTTATTTTCAAGTGAATGAGTTTAAAGCATCCAAGTAGCCTAACTGAGTTGTAGCCTTGTGAAGTAAATGAACAAGTAACTGTTACTAGCTCAGTGCTGTTAAATATCTATGAGAACAGGACTACCAGTGAATGCCAGATGTAACCACTGACATGTTTGATACCTTTATATGTTTTGTGAGGGAGAATAAATCCTACTGCTCTGAAGTTAACACCTGTTCAGTATGTGTGTTTCTTCTTTATCAATGTCAGATTGAGGACTTACTTCCACCTTGACCGTCAAGAACACTAGTTAGTTACCTCAAATGACATTTGATTGGATTTACAATTTTACATGATTACAAAAGAGAGGGAAGTAAAACGCTCAAATGGATTATTTTTGCTTACTTGCATAGAACAAGTGATAACTGACAAAAGGAGAGGATTAGAATGTAGAATATATATTTTAACTTTCAGCTAGAGTTGTATTTTTTTCCAGTTTCATTCCTCTAAATGCATTCCGCTGCTGAATCACGACCGCCGCGCCTAAAATTTCCCACGATCATTAAACTATGCGCTACAAATGTTTTCACTGGCACAGTGAGCGAGCACGGAAGCACTCAACGCTTCCTCTCCTCGTTCTATGCAGAACACACGTGACAGATGGCGTTATAAGAGCAGCGTAACTCTGAATCAGGAGGTGCGTAGCGAGCAGTAGTGTAGTCTAGTTTTTCTAGTGAGTATACTGTGATTTTTCCCTCCCAGCCTCATACTCCCCCGTCCCACCGTGACGTCCCGTAAGCGCCACTACCCTCACTAACAGTATGCATGTACAGGTAATAGAGAGCATTCTGAAGTACTGCTTAGGCTATGTGTTGTCAACAGCGCAAAGACTTTAACAGCCAATGACATTTACAGGTGCTGAAAAACTCCTAGAGGAAACACTGTACTGGGGTAGAGGCAGAAGTCTCAGAGCTCGAGAATCTGCTTGGCTGCATAGCACAAACAGGTAAGTGAGAAAACATATTTAGCTTGTGACTTAGGTTAAGAGATCCTTTAAAAATCAACGGTAGTGATGAAATACCAACATTCAATGTTTATCTATAAGCCATTTTTTTCCATTCCCCAAATTCCTAAAACCAGTTTGTGTTTACCGTTTCTTTGCTCTGCGTTATTCCCAGTTTCTAGAGTGGCCGAAGACAGAGCCGGCAGGGCCAGCAGCAACAGCGCTGACAGCTTCATCTGAGGATGAAACGCAGAACAAAGTCACTGTTAATTACCAGCAGTTTATAATACAGCATTAAACCAACCCTAAAACAGAAGCTTGTTAAAGAATTCAGCACCTCAAATGTTGAGCCATCAAAACATTCTGAACATGGCAAATTTGTTTTGAAGAAGTAAAGTAATAATTAAAATACTTTGACTGAAAACTTTAATATTGAATGGTACCAGGAGAAATAGCTTGAAATGATAACAAAAAGTATTTCATGATACAGCTATTAATTTCATCATGTTTGATCTTTTGAGATTACTCTTAAATGTATTCATCATTAATAATAATTAATTATAATTTGATAATTTAATGATCTTGAGGTGAAAACACAATAAAAAGTACTCACCTTTCCAGTGTCCCAGTATCACTTGATGTACCTCCAGTCTCCCTCAAGTTTATATAGTGTAGCTGCTTCATACTGCAAATACCTTTATTGCGTCTTGGCTCTGACGTTGACCAATAAACAGCAACGGGTCCAGTGGTGTGATAGAAGACATCTTAAGAAACATTTTTCTCTTTATGTTTCACCAGGTGTGCTTCTTCCAAGAAGGTTGTTTTATTGCCCATTTTAATGTATTATAAAGATCATCAGTTTATTATATAGCTTTTAGCAAAAACGGTCTATACTAGCTAGTAAACTCCAACTTAAAAGAATTAATTTAAATTAAATGATTGTTTTAATTTTTAATCCATAAGATGTAATTCCTATGAACTGTGTGTCACATAAAAAGCCTATTTATATAGTACATGTCAATATAACTTATGAACAGGAGAAAAGAGCAATATTTTTGCTCTTTGAATAAGGGAACATTGTTTATATTGCTATTTAATAATGACAGTAACAGCAACATGTGTTTTAACTAACTATCTTAAACGTAGCTGCCTGACTTTCTAAGGACTCGCCTTTACACCAAATTGTGACTGCAGAGGAATGGTTGCTTTTCAGCGGTAGGGCAGAGCGGGGTAGTTTGTCACACTGTTCATAACTCCAACACGCTCAGTCTCAAAAATCGCCACTTGTTGTCATGACTTGTTTTAAGGTCAATTTCCTGTTCACATGTGGTCACGGTCACTTTAATCTGAAGTTAACACAATTTTCCTAATTTTCTGCTTCTGATTTGGAGAAGCAGCTTATTGAATTTATTTCTAGGTCAGCAGAGATTTATTGACAGGCGTATGACGGGCGTATGACGGGCGTATGACGGGCGTATGACGGGCGTATTACAGCCATATGACGGGCGTATTACAGCCATATGACGGGCGTATTACAGCCGTATGACAGGCGTATGACGGGCGTATGACAGGCGTAGGACAGGCGTATGACAGGCGTATGACAGGCGTATGACAGCCGTATGACGGGCGTATGACAGCCGTATGACGGGCGTATTACAGCCGTATGACGGGCGTATGACAGCCGTATGACGGGCGTATGACAGCCGTATGACGGGCGTATGACAGCCGTATGACGGGCGTATTACAGCCGTATGACGGGCGTATTACGGGCGTATGACGGGCGTAGGACAGGCGTAGGACAGCCGTATGACGGGCGTATGACGGGCGTATGACAGGCGTATGACAGCCGTATGACGGGCGTATTACAGCCGTATGACGGGCGTATTACAGCCGTATGACGGGCGTATTACAGCCGTATGACGGGCGTATTACAGCCGTATGACGGGCGTATGACAGCCGTATGACGGGCGTATGACGGGCGTATGACGGGCGTATTACAGGCGTATGACAGCCGTATGACGGGCGTATTACAGCCGTATGACGGGCGTATTACAGCCGTATGACGGGCGTATGACGGGCGTATTACAGCCGTATGACGGGCGTATTACAGCCGTATGACGGGCGTATGACGGGCGTAGGACAGCCGTATGACGGGCGTATTACAGCCGTATGACGGGCGTATGACAGCCGTATGACGGGCGTATGACGGGCGTATGACGGGCGTATGACGGGCGTATGACGGGCGTATGACAGCCGTATGACGGGCGTATTACAGCCGTATGACGGGCGTATTACAGCCGTATGACGGGCGTATTACAGCCGTATGACGGGCGTATGACGGGCGTAGGACAGCCGTATGACGGGCGTATTACAGCCGTATGACAGGCGTATGACAGGCGTATGACGGGCGTATGACGGGCGTATTACAGCCGTATGACAGGCGTATTACAGCCGTATGACAGGCGTATGACGGGCGTATGACGGGCGTATGACGGGCGTATGACGGGCGTATGACGGGCGTATGACGGGCGTATGACGGGCGTATTACAGCCGTATGACGGGCGTATTACAGCCGTATGACAGGCGTATGACGGGCGTATGACGGGCGTATGACGGGCGTAGGACAGCCGTATGACGGGCGTATTACAGCCGTATGACAGGCGTATGACAGGCGTATGACGGGCGTATGACGGGCGTAGGACAGCCGTATGACGGGCGTATTACAGCCGTATGACAGGCGTATGACAGGCGTATGACGGGCGTATGACGGGCGTATTACAGCCGTATGACAGGCGTATTACAGCCGTATGACAGGCGTAGGACAGCCGTATGACAGGCGTATGACGTTTTAAGCACTTTTGACAAACAGATGAGTCAGATGGGGAAAGTTTTGAGTGACTCTCTGCAGGAACCTCTCTGGACGCAGGTCTGTGTGACGACCTGAACAACAGAGTTTAAAAGTAACTCATGCATAGATATGTTTAACTCTCTTCATGCAGTCTGACTGACAGAATACAGCTTATTACTGGTCATCTGGAAACTTCAGACGCAGAAACAGACAGCTTTGAAGTTTTGCATGCTGTTCACAGAAACACTGGGAGGAAAACGTTTAATCAGCTGAAGAGAATCAGCACTAATTAAACTCTGTCCCCAAGTCATCATAAGTGTAATGTCAGCAGCAGCCAGAGCGTTTACTAAATGCTTTATGGTCAGAATAAACAAAACTCGCAGAGGCTTTTATTTTGAAGCCACGTCCCGGAAGTGAGGCGGGTTCCCGGGCTCGGCCAGTGAGCGCGGAGCTTCCAGCCTCTTTGGGACGGATCAGCTTTGTCCCGTTGTTGTGCTGAGAAAGAGTCTCTGGCACCAACAGCGAGGAGCCGCCAGAGCCTCCGTGTGTCCGGATAAAGCTGCTGCTCTCCGGCTTCACCTCGGACTCATCTCCCGGGAGCCTCCGGAGCTACTGGAGGTAGCTTAGCATGCTAACCGGAAGTTAGCCTCGCAGCGCAGCTCAGAGTGAAAACAGAGTTCGTGGAGAAAAGTTTCGAGCGATGGAAATGAGTAAAGTCCAGGTGCTGAGAGCGTTGGTGAAGCAGCGACTGAGTGCGGCTGCTGAAGAGATATTCGGGCTGTTTGAAAGGACGATATCAGAGTACGAGCAGGAACTCTGTCGGTCCAAAGAGGAGAACCAGAGACACCGGAAGCTGCTGGACGCGGTGTTCCAGCCTGAAGTCCGGCTGCACAGAGCAGGTCGGTTCTCTCTGCTGCTGCTGGTCCTGGATCATAAGACAGATCATCAGTCTCTTATAATATATTAATAAACACAGTAGGTAGAAATATAAAGTACTGCGGGTTAAGAATATAAATATTAAACATAAAATTAACAATAAGATCAAAGAAAATGTTGAGACTAACCATCAGCATTTTAATGCTTAAGGATTTAATGAATGAAAACAATCTGCTGTATCTGAAATAATATTATACCAGTGTTAGATTCTATACTGTTATTTTACATTATAATCAATATAGTAACATTATATAATTATGCTAATATTATTAGTCTCACAGTATACTGTTAGCGTTATACTATTCGTTTAATGTTATAATTATATATATATATTATACTAGTACACTCATTTGTACTAGTTCTATATAATGCACGAGCAGTCGGTGTTGATAAGCACTTAACCTTGACAACCCAGCTGTGTTCTAACGTTAACATAGCTCTCCTTATTAGCTCGGCTCCTTACATGCCTGCTAAGAACTTGGGTGGGTCTCTGACAGTGACAGCGTTGTGCTCAGTCAATTTGAATGCTTTAGTTTTGCACAAGTTTGTGCAGCAGCACTAACGATTCAACTACAACTTGATTCTGCTTAAAGCCTGCAACATTCCTTCCTCCAGCACATGATCAAGTTTTCATTCAGATTGTGCAGGAAGAGGAGGAGCTGTTCACAGAGGGAGCATAGTTCTACAATTAAATACAATTTTACCCATTTTAAATAAAGTAAAAATTTGATATGCGGCGGTCAGCATTGATTGGATAGAGTCTCTGCAGTGGACAGATGTAGATTTAATCAGGAAGCCAACATGTGCTCCTTCTAGCCAGCAAGGCTTAAACATGATTAACAGACATTATTTCAACCTAAATGTCAGGTGTATTTCTTAATATCAATTCATTTATTATAAATTAATAAATGTATAATTAATAATACTTAGTGTAAACACTGTCTTTGAGTTTTTTTCAATGTGAGTATTTTCCGCTTTTCTATTATATTATGGTTTATGTGATATCTTAAGGTGTTGGATGACCATCAGAACCTGAGTGTATAATTCTATAATATTTTATTGAATAAAAATGACAACACAGATCTCATTAACATCAAAGTTTATCTACAGTAGCTTTGGTTAACCTAAAGACACTTTCCATAATGTGTCTGTTTCAGGGAGTCCTGCAGATGTCCAGCAGCTGTTGGTGAGTAAAGAAGAGGTTCCCCCAGACCAGCAGGAGTGGAGCCCCAGGCTGGACCAGGAGGACCCACCAGAGCTGCCACACATTAAAGAGGAACAGGAGGAACTCTGGACCAGTCAGGAGGGAGAACAGCTTCCAGGACTGGAGGAGGCTGATATCACCAAGTTCACATTCACTCCTGTCCCTGTGAAGAGTGAAGAAGATGATGAAGAAGAGAAACCTCAGTCCTCACAGCTTCATCAGAGCCAAACTGAACAGATGGAAGCTGATGGAGAGGACTGTGGAGGACCAGAACCAGCCAGGAACTCTGATCCAGATCGACTTGTACAACCAGTTAGTAACGACGATTCTCTGGACTGGACTGAAACTGACAAGAGTGATGGAGACTGGGAGGAGACCAGAGAACCTCATTCAGGTTTAAACTCTCACAATAAGGATGAAGCCCCAGTCAGTCGTAGGACACACATTACTGACGACAAACAGTTTAGCTGCTCTGAGTGCGGGAAAAGATTTGGAAACAAGAGAAATCTGAAGATACACATGAAAATTCACACAGGAGAGAACTCTTTTAGTTGCTTAGTTTGCGGTATAATATTTTCAGAGGGAGGAGATCTGAGACGACACATGGCGGTCCACACGGGGGAGGAACGATTCAGCTTCAGTGTTTGTGATGAAAGATTCACTTTGTTCACAAAACAGAGCAAAAGCCACAAGTTGGTCGGTCATCAGTCCGTAGGGTTAGAACCAGAAAGGAACTCTGATCCAGAAAGACTTTTACAACCTGCTGATTCTGGACTTAAGGTTGAAATCAGTGATGGTTGGAAGAAGGCCAGAGGACCTCAGTCAAGTTTAAACTTTCTGAAAAATAACAAAGCACCAGCAAGTAAAGTGAGACGTAATGCAGGCGGGAAATCATTCCGCTGCGCCGAGTGTGGGAGACTATTTAGTCAGAAGTCAAATCTGAACACACACATGAAAATCCACACAGGAGAGAAACCCTTCAGCTGCTCGTTCTGTGGAAAACAATTTAGAGAAAAGGGAAATATGAGGCAGCACATGGTCGTCCACACGGGGGAGAAACCTTTCAGCTGCAGCGTTTGTGACCAAAGGTTCAGTTGGCGTAGACAGCTGAAAAAACACAAGTGTGTTGGTGAAGCTGCAGCAGGAAACGAACGTCCTTCTTCCAGTTAGGTTGAATCCAGATGTTCGGATGTCTCCACACAAACTGGCAGACTTCAAACCTGCTGAAGCTGCGACGCTTGATTCAGATGAACAACAGCAGGTGACTGATGGAGACCGAAGCTTCAAAAGTCTCTGCTGCTTCAGAAAGATTCATCCAGCTGAACTCTGTGACCGAAGATGTTGATGATGTTCACAAAGACAGAATCGGCGCTGTGAGAACATTTAGGGCTCATTTAATGGATCCCATCCTCCAGTCACATCACACCGAGACTCTGGAAATGTTCCATAAACATCGGCCATCAAGTTAAACACGAGTCCACAGCGGCTGTGACCCTCAGCAGGAAGGTCCGTTCATCTTTTAGATCTGCAGTCATTATTTCACTGGAACATCTTTCACTGGAAAATCTTAGAGCTGCTATAAGCTCTACAGACCTGCAGGTGTCGCCGTGCTGCTGCGTTTGAGGCTCCATCACTAGAAGAGGTGTTAACAGCCTGCAGCGTTCACGTCTTTGCACGACTCCAGATGTTTGGTTGTTAAAGTTACTGAACTTCGGTAATAAAACACTTCAGTTATTAAATATTTAAAGTTTAACCAATTCGGACACATCAGAGCTTTCTGAAGAGTTTCAGGACTAATTAGGATGACGGTGTTTGAAACCTGACGTGAAGGTGGCATCGTTCTACATCTGTTCTTTCCTCATTCTTAGTGACATGTTATTCTTCAAAAGTCCATTTTAGATTTGTGTGAATTGTTTAAAATAAAATGAAACAGGTTCCTGCACAGTGTGTTTGTGACTGCTGCTAAGATATTCCCTCATTTATGTACAACAGCTTTATTTAATCATCTGACTGAGATGCAGAGAGAGCTGAGGACCGCAGAGAGACATCACTACAGGGACCTGAGAGGTGAGTTTAGATTATCTGGTCTTATAATAATGCTGCTGGAGAGAGTTTTTCTGAAATCAGGTGATTTTATTCACTTCCTGTTCATCCTCACAGCTCAGTGCTGCACCGAGCTTCTGCTTCTCCTCAGCTTCTTCCTTTTCTGTGGCCCCCCACAGAACATTTAAATAGTTTTTACTGCAGAACATTTCTATGACCTGATGAAAACCTTTAGAGCTGACATTGCATATATATATATATGTGTGTGTGTGTACAGTGGGGGGGGAAAAGTATTTGACCCCTTGCTGATTTTGCAGGTTTGCCCACTTACAAAGAATGCAACAATCTACAATTTTAATCATATGTACATTCTAACAGTGAAAGACAGAATCCCAAAGAAAATTCCAGAAAATCACATCATATGAATTTATAAAAATTGATAACCATCTGATGAGGAAAAACAAGTATTTGACCCCCTGGACAAACAGCAAGTATTCTGGCTCCTACAAGCCAGTTAGTCTTTCTTTAAGACACAGCCCCAATCCCAACCAATTATCTACATCAAATACACCTGCCTCACCTCGTTACCTGTATAAAAGACACCTGTCAACACCCAAACAACCAGCATCCAACATCAGCACCATGGGCAAGACCAAAGAGCTTTCTACGGACATCAGGGACAAGATTGTTGATCTGCACAAGGCTGGGATGGGCTACAAGAGAATCGGAAAGCAACTCGGAGAGAAAAGATCAACTGTCGGTGCAGTTATCAGGAAATGGAAGAAGCACCACACCACCGCCAACCTCCCTCGGTCTGGGCCTCCACACAAGATCTCGCCTCGTGGGGTGTCCCTGATCATGCGAACGGTGAGGAATCATCCCAAAACCACAAGGGGGGAACTGATGAATCAACTGAAGGCAGCTGGGACCACAGTTACAAAAGAAACGGTTGGTAACACACTACGCCGTCATGGATTGAAATCCTGCAGCGCACGCAAGGTCCCCCTGCTCAAGAAGAAACATGTACAGGCCCGCATGAAGTTCGCCATTCACCACCTGGACGACTCAGAAGAGGCCTGGAAGAAGGTGATGTGGTCAGATGAGACCAAAATAGAACTTTTTGGCCTGAACTTGTCGTGTTTGGAGGGCAAAGAACACCGAGTACAACCCAAAGAACACCATCCCCACCGTCAAGCATGGTGGTGGCAACATCATGCTTTGGGGGTGCTTTTCAGCCAAGGGGACGGGACAACTCCATCGTATTGAGGGGAGGATGGACGGGGCCATGTATCGTGGAATTCTGGACCAACATCTCCTTCCCTCAGTGAGAGAGCTGAAGATGGGTCGAGGATGGGTGTTTCAGCACGACAACGACCCTAAGCACACCGCCAAAGCAACAAAAGAGTGGCTGAAGAAGAAGCACATCAAGGTTCTGGAGTGGCCTAGCCAGTCTCCAGACTTGAATCCAATTGAAAATCTTTGGAGGGAGCTTAAAATTCGAGTTGCCAGGCGACAACCTCGGAACCTGAATGATTTGGAGGCTGTCTGCAGGGAGGAGTGGGCCAACATCCCTGCCGAAATGTGCACAAACCTTGTCACCAACTATAAAAACCGTTTGACATCTGTGCTGGCCAATAATGGCTTTTCTACAAAATATTAACATGCTGTTTGTCCAGGGGGTCAAATACTTGTTTTTCCTCATCAGATGGTTATCAATTTTTATAAATTCATATGATGTGATTTTCTGGAATTTTCTTTGGGATTCTGTCTTTCACTGTTAGAATGTACATATGATTAAAATTGTAGATTGTTGCATTCTTTGTAAGTGGGCAAACCTGCAAAATCAGCAAGGGGTCAAATACTTATTTCCCCCACTGTATATATGTGTGTGTACGTGTGTGTACGTGTGTGTGTGTGTGTGTGTGTACGTGTGTGTGTGTGTGTGTGTACGTGTGTGTGTGTGTGTGTGTACGTGTGTGTGTGTGTGTGTGTGTATATATGTGTGTGTGTGTGTGTGTGTATATATGTGTGTGTGTGTGTGTGTATATATATGTGTGTGTGTGTGTGTGTGTGTATATGTGTGTGTGTGTGTGTGTGTGTGTATATGTGTGTGTGTGTGTGTGTGTATATGTGTGTGTGTGTGTGTGTGTATATGTGTGTGTGTGTGTGTGTGTATGTGTGTGTGTGTGTGTGTGTGTATATGTGTGTGTGTGTGTGTGTGTGTATATGTGTGTGTGTGTGTGTGTATATGTGTGTGTGTGTGTATATAAGTGTGTGTGTGTGTGTGTGTATATAAGTGTGTGTGTGTGTGTGTGTATATATGTGTGTGTGTATATATGTGTGTATGTATACGTATATATGAGTCTACTTGCTTAACTATCACCCCCCCCACACACACACACACACACACACACATGCAGGTAACTACTATCAAGTTGTTAAATGATAAACCAAACTGCCTGTGCCACCGTGCAAAACCCCTCTGATACACATGAATCAGCATGCTCATCGATTAGATGCATTTCTTTTTTTCTCTTCTGAAGTAAAATGATAAATTTTAGGTGTACAAAAGATAAGCTTGTGCTGTGATTCTCTCGATGGGGGAAGAGATGAGAGGTTATTATCCGCAATATCATAACCTTTATTTGTAGCCATCATAAAAAGCAAACAGAAAAAAAAGGTCATTATACAAATAATTATTAAACTGTGAAAAGGACAAAATTCAGTGAAAGACAGTCACTGTGGGTCCGGTATATATTTATTTAAAGATTACAGAACTGTAGGCGTGCTGACAACTCAGTCCAGTTACAGCAGAAAGCACATTGTTTTAAACTTGATGACATTATCAGATTTTCTTTTTGAAAGGAACAATCTGTTCATGCAGTGACATTTTAAGTTTATAAACTCTAATCTCTGAGATCCTGCTGAAACTTTAACTGCTCACAATGAAAACAATGATTATATATGATGCATTATACATGATTTTTAAAAATAAGAAATAGCTGTTGTTAGAAATGATAGTGTCACATTTAGTGATGCCACATACTAATAATCACAAGCAGATGTGCTCCCCCTCTCACTTTATTGTTACCTAATTGTGAAACTGAATCACTACTGAATGCTCAAAGTTTATGTTCAAATGTAACAAACACTGAACAGCTGAAAGTTGAAAATACGAGTTTTGAAGAGATAAACTTATGATGTCTGTCTGTAGTTTCATGGAACCTGTAGTTTATTCTGTTCTAAGGAATCTGTGGTGGAGTTTATATGTGAAAATATTTTTCAGGAAGGCAGATGAAAGAAATGTGAGACTGTTGAGTTACAGAAGCTGGTGGAAGTATCTAATATTTGAAAATTAAATACAAGTTTTAAATTATCTTTAATAATTCAGGTAGGGCTGCAGCTAACGGTGATTTTTGTGAGTATTCTACAGACTATTTCATTTATTCATTCGTTTAAGAAGTAAATTTCATTTGCAGGTCTTCTTTCTTTTAGCTTGAAATAATCCCAGACTTTGGACACTTTCTTCTTCGTCCCTCGCTATTTTCTCTCTTCCTCCACTTTGCAAACAGCGCCATCATAATCACATCGTGTTCACACAGCGTAAGCGCGATGTGCGACAGTAATAAATGTCTGTGCGAAACATAGTTATATGGATTAAACAACGCGTCGATGCTTTATAGTAATCAAATTAATTAAATTAATCGATGAATCGTTTCAGCCCTAAATTTAGGTGAAATTAATTCAGACAAATGGTTTTCAAAGTAAAATATTTCCGCATGTAAGTGCAGAGGTATTTTACATTAAAGATTCAGTTGTGCTTAAATTTCCTAATTAGGTGTTCAGCTGCTTATAAGGTTCTAATCTTTACCTTTATACAGAAAAATGACGCACACATTCACCTTGCTGCTCATCTTTTTTACTGCAGACTTGATTCACTCGTTCAAGACAAGGATTAAACACAGGTGTGGTTTTTGACCAGTAGCTTCTTGTTGAATCCTTTGCCACAGATGCTGCATTTGTACAGTTTTTCACCTGTGTGAATGGTCATGTGCTCTGTAAGGTGGACGTTTTGTTTGAAACTTTTGCCACAAACCGAGCAGCTAAATGGTTTCTCCCCTGTGTGAATTCTCATGTGTGTCTTCAGATTGCCCTTGAGGCTAAACTTTTTACCACACTCAGTGCAGCTGAACGATTCCTTGGCAGGAACCTTTTTCTCCGTTTGGCTTTGACGAAGCTGCGAGGACTCACCAACACACTTATGCGTCTTGAGCTGCGTATACCAAGTGAATCTTCTGTCACAAGCAGTGCAGCTGAAGCGTTTCTCCTCTGTGTGAACTGACATGTGCAGTGTCATTCGTCTTTTGTGTGCAAATCTTTTGTCGCAGAACGGGCAACTGAACGGTTTCTCCCCTGTGTGGATTCTCATGTGTAGCTGCAGAGTTCCTTTCTGGCTGAAACTTTTGCCACAAAATGAGCATTCAAATGGTTTCTCTCCTGTGTGAATCCTCATGTGTGCCAAAATGTTTCCACTGCAGCTAAAACGTTTCTGACAAACTGAACAACTAAACGGTTTCTCTCCGGTGTGCGTTCTCATGTGGCTCATCAGATGGTCCCTGCGGCAAAACGTTCTCCCACACTCGGAGCAGCTAAACGACTCCTTGTCAGTATTACAGCTCATATCACTCACAGAGGCATCATCACTTTTCAGAGAGTTTACACCTGACTCATGTTCCTGACTCTCCTTCCAGCCATCATCGCTTTCGTCAGACTCGGAGTCTGAAGGTTTATCATTAGTAACTGGTTCTGAATGACTACCTGGGTCTGAGTTCCCGGCTGGTTCTGGTGTTGTGTGAACGGTACTGTTGATCATGTCGCTAACGTTGCGGCTGGATGTTTTCTTTCCTGTGTGGATTCTCATGTGTCTGCTAACATCTCCGCTGTATCTAAAACGTTTCTTACAGATGGAGCAGCTGAACGGTTTCTCTCCTGTATGAAGTCTCATGTGACTAATTGAGTTTCCCTTCTGAGAAAATCTTTTACCACAAAAGGAGCAACTAAATGGTTTCTCTCCCGTGTGAATTCTCATGTGTGCGTTCAGATGTGGCTTGCGGCCAAACCTTTGACCACACTCAGAACAGCTGAATGACCTCTCAACAGTATTACAGGTAATATCACTAACAGTGACTTCATTATTATTCATAGAGTTTAAACCTGACTGAGGTTCTCTGGTCTCCTCCCAGTCACCATCACTGACTTCAGTCTCAGAAGACTCAGAAGTCTTAGGTTGTAAAAGTCGATCTGGATCAGAGTCCCTGGCTGGTTCTGGTCCTTCACAGTCCTCTCCATCAGCTTCCATTTGTTCAGTCTGGTTTTGATGAAGCTGTAAGAACTGAGGTTTCTCTTCTTCATCATCTTCTTCACTCTTCACAGGGACAGGAGTGAATGTGAAATTGGTGATATCAGTCTCTTCCAGCCCTGGAAGCTGCTCTCCCTCCTGACTGGACCAGAGTTCCTCCTGTTCCTCTTTAATGTGTGGCAGCTCTGGTGGGTCTTCCTGGTCCAGACTGGTGCTCCACTTCTCTTTAATGTGTGGGGGCCCTGATGGGTCCTCCTGGTTCAGACTGGGGCTCCACTTCTCTTTAATGTTTGGGGACTCTGGTGGGTCCTCCTGGTCCAGACTGGGGCTCCAATTCTCTTTAATGTTTGGGGGCCCTGATGGTTCCTCCTGGTCCAGACTGGGGCTCCACTTCTCTTTAATGCGTGGGGGCTCTGGTGGGTCCTCCTGGTCCAGACTGGGGCTCCAATTCTCTTTAATGTTTGGGGGCCCTGATGGTTCCTCCTGGTCCAGACTGGGGCTCCACTTCTCTTTAATGCGTGGGGGCTCTGGTGGGTCCTCCTGGTCCAGACTGGGGCTCCACTCCTGCTGCTCACCAACAATCACTTTTCGGACATCTGAAGGTAAAGCTGAAACAAACAGTTATTCATGTACACTTATGAACTTTTGTTAACCAAGCAGAAAAACACTTCATGTTAAAGCTGCCCTGTGGATATTTCAACCTCTAGCAGCGCCATGGAGTTAGGGCTGGGCGATTACTCAAACTGAATTTGTTTTCCATGCATAGCAGCAATTGCGATATTTAAAAATAAATCCCGTTGGAGTGAACAGTTTTGTAAATTTTATTTTTTAAAGGAGTGAAATCATTTAGATATTATAGATGTGTATAATATATGTGTATTCTGGGAGGTGTGGGGTCCTTTAAAGGGCGGCTGTGGCTCAGGAGGTAGAGCGGGTTGGCCGTTAATCGGAAGGTCGGTGGTTCAATCTCTGGCTCCCCCTGGTTGCGTGTCGAAGTGTCCTTGGGCAAGATACTGAACCCCGATTTGCCCCTGTTCCGCCAGTGTATGAATGAGTGTGAATGCTAGTTTGAGCACTTAGGCTCAGTGTATGAATGTGTATGACTGGTGAATGCAGATGTAGTGTAAAAGCGCGAAAAGACTAGAAAGGTGCTATACAAGTACGGAGCATTTACATCCTTTCCTAAAAGCATTCCCGACCCTGTTAATGCTTGACTCTGACTCACAAGGAGGAATCTGTCTCAGGGGATCAGGGAATGATGCCATGCAGATATGCCAGAATGACCCCTCTCTACCGGATGAACTAAACAACTTTTATGCACGCTATGAGTGCAAAAACACCTCCCAGACAGAAACTCCCCTCATATCGTCCAGTGACCAAGTATTTCAGCTGTCTGCAGCTGGAGTGAAAAAGGCCTTTCCCAACGTCACCAAACGCGAAGCGGCATGGCCGACTAACATCCCTGGATGTGTGTTAAAAGAATGCTCAGTCTCTATTTTTGCAGGCATTTTACCACCTTGCTCAGTCAGGCAGTAGTGCCCAGGTGCCTCAAATGTGCTACCATCATACCTGTCCCGAAGAAGCCAAATCCAGCCTGTCTTAGGGGTGTGGAAAATTATTGATTTTTAGATGCATCACGATGCAGACTTGGACGATTGATTCACAAATGTCAATAATCGATTATCTAGAGGTTAATTGATAACGTAATGTTGACAGAACAAAAAAAAGGGCGAACTCGGAAAAGCGGAAGTGCAGCTCCGGACCATCTGTGGCGTGCACATAACGGAGACGTGTGGTTCTCCCCGTTCGGCACAGACAGGCAGCTTTTGCATGAATGACTGCTGCTACTAAACTTTCACATGATCAATAAAATCAATGTGCAACTAACGTTAATGATTTTCACCTGCCCACTGCGCAGCGCGGTAGCACTTAGCGAGCATCCTCTGCTCATTCTTCAAATGACAGCTACGTGACAGGCGGCAGTAGGTGAGGGTGAAAGCAGCGGCGCAGAGGAAAAGATGAGCGCTACGCTTCAGTCTTTAACATGTCCGTTAATTAAAGTATGTCTGTTGTTTTCCAACTGCTGGATAAGTTAAAGCGCTAATGTTAGCTAACATCTGCTCTTCAGACTGCGGTCTGAAAGCTGAGCAAGACGCTTTTTGGCTGCTCGTTCAAGTTTGTTGTCATTCATCCACATATCGAGGACACAAATGAACGAAATGCTATTTCTCAAGGCCCACGGTGCTCAATACAATATGACAATAATCAACTTTCAAGACAAGACACAAACATGTAACTACATTTACATTTATTCATTTAGCTGATGCTTTTATCCAAAGCGACTTACAATTGCTATACATGTCAGAGGTCGCACGCCTCTGGAGCAACGCGGGGTAAAGTGTCTTGTTCAGGGACACATTGGTGGATGGGTCACAGTGGGGGCTTGAACCCGGGTCTCTCACACCAAAGGCATGTTGTGCATTGTGCCATCACTACACTAGACGAGACAAAAAAGGGAACAGATATATTAAGGTGGAGGGAACGTGGTTTGGCTGGAGCTCTGTAAAGTGCGTAGTTCAACCCCCATCTGACTCTACACTAATAACAGCAGCCTCATAAATAAAAATAGCAGAGGTCAGTAATAACGCTGTAATAATGCTATGCAATGTTAGCTACATTTATATGAAGTAACATTAAATATCTGCATTTCATTACTACCTACTACTTTGGATTGTTCTTAAATACTTTGGTGTAAAAGTACCAAATAGTCACACAGTGAGAAAAATACATCTTTATCCTGTTCGTTTTACAGTCGCATCGTAGCCTCATAATCTTAATGAGGTGCCTAAAAATTCCCACTCTTGAGGTGATGATTGGGATACATCGAGAAATCGAATTCAATCGAAACGTTGACCTGATAAACGTAATCGAATCGTGACACCAGTGAAGATGAACTCCCCTACCGTCCTGTGTCTCTCACACTCGTTGTCTTTATAGACTTCAGCTCAGCGTTTAATACAGTCATTCCACAGCAGCTGGTGAAGGTGGATACTGACACCTGTAAGTGGTTTCTCAATTGCTTAAGACAACGGCAGCAGGTCAGGGTGGGCAGCCGTATTTCAAGAACCATATTACAAGCACAGGTTCACCTCAAGAGTGTGTGTTGAGCCCCCTACTGTTCAGCCTGTGCACCTACGACTGCACTGCCAGACTCAGCAACAACCACATCTTAAAGTTCGCAGACGACACAACAGTGGAGGGACTCAGACAATAATGAGTTGGCATACAGGATGAAGGTGGAGATGCTTACAGCATGGACCAAATCGCATAACCTAATCCTCAACGTGAACAAGAAAAAGGAGATGGTGATTGACTTTAGGAGGGCTAGCAAACACCACCACACGCTGCTGTGGAGAGCCCAACGATACGATATTACCACAATACTTTTCTCACGATACGATATTATTACACTTAGTCCAGGTCAGGTTGTTGGCTATCAACACCACAGCTGTCATCACCTATGGTCAGGATAGGACTACCGTACGAAACATTGTTGTGAGCTTGGCTGCTAAGTGTATATTTCAGTTACTGATCTCTGTTTAGAATAGTGTTTATAGTTTGTATTTTAACTATTTGGTTTGGATTATTGTCCTTTTAAATGCACTACAGTAGTAGCTGATGTGAAACAACTTATTGTTTCTTCTACGTATGGAAATGCCCAGGTAAAATGACAATATCTTATTTTAGGTGCAGCTTTACTACATTATGCCCATCCCCAGCACAGTGTTTGGTGTGACAGGGATCTAATACAGTGGTTCCCAACCTGGGGCTGAGATCACAGGGGGGGCCCAAAGCTTTATCTGTTTTGAGGTTGTCAAATTGTGATAACACACTAGATAATTTATACAAAAGTCTCTATACATTCTTTCCTCACTGAAAATAATAGGCAGACTACTTAGTATCAGGGCTGTAATAGCTTTGAAACCGAAATCGCAACACAAAAGTCCACGATCTGGTCCGAGAGACAGAACCACGACACACCAGCACATTGGACTGGTGAGCTCTCATTAAGACAGAGCAACTGTGGCGGCGGCGGCGGCTGGTGGGCTCGGTAGCGGTGTATATTGTAGGCTATTTGGGTTAACAGCAGGTTATTGTAGGTCATTTTCCACCTTAGATTAGTTTTTAGTCTCTCACGGCAACACGCCGGCTGGCTCCGCCTCTTTCTGTCTCTCTCTCCCTGTTATCTGTCTCGGCTGATTTTCTCCATCAGCAGTACGTTTCATAAAGTCGCCGTGTTTAATAAACTCACCTGTGATTCAGTTTTAATGTGCACCGCCTGCGTGTCTGTTGACATAATACCAGATGACCTCTCCCCCACTGTTTCTCCGCAAAATGCTAAAGTGGGTTGCCAAATATACTGTGGCAGGTACAACTGCCTGAAAATACTTAAGTTAGTGCAAGCTGTAGGTTTATAGGCTATTTTTGTAAATATTACACCTTATAAACCCCTTTTCTTGGTATTAAACAATACCAAGAAACAAAACACCAGTAGACTGTTGGTGAAGGCCGACCAAGAGCTGGCACTGATTTCCACAGAGCCATGGAGGGGTCACTGAACTCCATTTGTTCCTATTGGTAAGTAATTACATCATCTTTTTCTGTGTGCGTGTCAGTTGTTGGGGGGGCTCAGCTTTTCTTAGATAAAAGTAGGGGGGGCGCCAAGGAAAAAACCACTAATACACTGGCAGTGAGGGGGGGGGGGTTAACTTTTAATTGCATATCTGTTCAGGTGTAGACACGTCGCTGCTGGTGACATATACCCATGTCCATTTCATATCTGTGTAATGTCCATTCAGCCGTGCACTTCTGGTACCCTGAAACATCTGTAATAAAACTAAAGTGAAGCTAGAAGAGCTGATGCTGTTTTGAAGGCAAAGAAGAAGAAGATATACTTTATTAATCCCGCAAGGGGAAATTCAGTTTTTTATTAATTATTACTTATTAAATGCTGATCGGATCTAGATTTTTCTTCTGTTCACTCACTTTGCATTTAGTTAATTGATAAATATAATCTATTAACATGTCTGTTTTTTTTATCTTACATCTTTTCCACACCGGCCTAAAACCTTTGCTCAGTATTGAGTATTTATCAGTCGTGTTTTGTGGTTATTAATCCTGTTATGTGTTGGTTATAAAACACGTTACATGTTTGTGTTAATTCTCATGTTATAAGATCCTCAGTCTTATTAAGTGTTATCAGTCACATAACTCGAGTTGTATTAACTGCTGCAAACTGTCAGGCTGTGTGGTTTAGCTAACGTTAGCTTAGCATCATTAGCAGGGCGGTTAGCTTGTCTCCGGCAGCAGAAACAGAACAAACCTTCTCCTCGCAGCTTCGTTTCTGGCTTTAAGACCACGTCCAGCTGTCGGCGGTGCCGGTCCATCTCTACCCGCCCGGGTCCTGCAGTTATTTGTATTTAACTGACGGCGTCAGTCCGCTCGCCGCTGGCATTGTGGGTAAAGCAGTAGGAACTATCACTTCCGGGACAGGTTTCAAAATAAAGTCCTCTGTGACTACCTTTCTTATTTTCATTTCATTATTTTATTAAGATATGTGATGTTAGGCGAACACCTACTTCTCTATTTAATGTGGAGTTGTGTGCTACTGTTGTCACTAAATAAATTAAAACAAAGTTCATTAGATGAAAACGCCACATTTATTCTGAAGGCCACGAGTGCACCGGAAGTCGCGTCTTGTTTTCGGGGCTTTACTTTTCTTTTGTCTTCGGTTGTTTCCGTCTGCGGAAAATGTCCAGACTGCAGGATGTTAGAGACACCGCTGAACCCGAGTTAAAGGACAAACCCGGGGTACTTTACTAGAGTATTTCTATTTTATGACACTGTCGACTTCTGCCACATTTGTCTGCAGTCGTGGATGAAGTATTCAGATCATTTACTAAAGTAAAAGTTGTAATAACTCACTGCAAACATACTACAAGTAAAAGTACTGCTTTAAAAATTTTAAAAAACAGTATAATCAGGAAAATGTGCTTAAAGTACTAAAAGTAAAAGTACTCACTGTCCTGTGGCCAGGAGGTTGACCTGTTTAGTATCAGACTGCAGCTGATGATTATTTTCACTCTGTATTAATCAGCTGATTATTTTTAATCGATTGGAAACCTTCTGAAAATAGTGAGACATGTTGTCGCAGAGCCCAAAGAGACTCGTTCACAGCGTTCGTCTGTCAGTTTAAACCTCAGAATGATTAAAAATACATCAAAATAATCAAATGGAAAAACAGCAAAACTTCACATCAAAGGTTTTTACCTGAAAAATTATGAAACGTTCATCAAAATAGTTTCAAATTAAATTTCTGTCAATCAGCTAATGTACCAGCTGCACTTTATAAATTGTTGGAGTTTCATTTAGAAATAAACATCATATTTGTTCTCTTCATTTGTTTAATGTGTAAAAATCTGACTTCGTAAGGTAACTGAAAAAGTACAATATCTACCTCTGAGATGGAGTAGAAGTAGAAAGCGGCATGAAAAGAAATTACTCAAGTGAAGTACAAATACCTCTAAGTGCAGCTTTAGTTACTACAGTCTCCAGATGTGGTGATTTTAAATGTTTGTGCTACACTGAAGTATTTATTGTTCTTTATGAGACTCAAACTAAAGAAAGTATTTAACTGACGGTAACGGCTCCTACTCAGAGTACAGAGGAGTCTCCTTACCTGTTTAAGTACACGCTGGTCAAACAGAGACTGGAGATTATGACGATCTTTCTGACCATCTGATAACATTCTCCGAAACAGCCTGATAAAATAAATACGTCCTTTTAGTTTCACTCCATACAGACAAGCCAGACTTAAAATGCAACGTACACATTAATGCTGTAGGAATATTAATCCAGAACCATCAGATACACACTGACAGGAACATTTTACTGCACTATGAGTACTTTTTTTGACATACTTACATACTCTTACTTGGTAAAGGTTTTGAATGCAGGAGTATTTTCACAGTGCGGTGGTAGTACTTTTTCTGAAGTACATGATCCAAATACTATGACATCACTTACAGTTTTACGTTGTATCCTTTTGATATACAGGCAATGGTTTTATCCACCATTTACTGATGAATTTGTTGCATTGACAAACACTGGCCAATATTTTAAGAATTTTTAACACCAATCGTGCTTTTTAAAATGAAATAAAGAATCCTGTTTTTGATTTCACCCCTAGGATTGAGGCGACGTCGGCCGAAGGGTCCAGAGCAGGAGATTTGCTTAAAGCATCGTCTGTCCCTCTCTCGGCTCTGTACAGGTGGGTGTCCAGGTAAGTCTGACGGCTGCCAGGATGGTGTTCAGAATCAGCTTCTTCAGGTATCGGCTGGTCTGATCCATCTGGATCCGGTTCTGGAGTGGTCCGGTTCTGAAGGACGGGGTTTCTTCTGTACAGGTGTTTTGGTACAGGATCGCATTAAAACTGATGAAGTGGTTTGAACTATTGTGAATTAACTGCAGGTTTAACTGGAGAATGCGACTCCTACAGAAACAATCTGGTGTCGCAGAGTGGAGCTTCTACCCTCACTGAGAATCTTTGGTCAAGTTCAGACACAAACAGACGAGTTAACTTTTGTTCCGTCATCACGTTTTTCAAGTGTAATTATATAACAGCTGAACATGAGAAGCTGTTTCCTTTATGTTTTCCATATATTCACTACCACATAGTCTAATCACTAATGTCTAGGGAAACTGTTGTTGAACTTGTAACTACTAGCAAACTAAACTTACGTTAGTTAGGCTTCAATATCCGTGTAACTTTAATATTACAACAAACTCTCAGTGCAGCTTTTAGAGGCTGTAGTTAGAAACAGTAACCCAATGGAGTACAGCGCTCATTATGCAGCAGGCGTTGTGCTCTGGAGACATGGCTGTTTGATGGGTGCACGAGAACTGGCATTAATTTAATCCATAATTATCAATAACGACATAATATAAATATATAATCTGTAAATAGTTTATATAGAACTTAATCTGTAAATCATTTGCATAAAGAATCTCTTAAGGAATGACCCTGTCTCTCTTACTAAAAGCCCAGTTATTCACATAAGATACATTTCAGTTTCAGTTATTGTTACACTATATTAACTGTGGATCACAACACAATGTGTATTAACAGGGTCGACATCTGCTCACAACAACTATGTCAATGCATACATTCAAAACAGTCCTTTATCTAAATAAAATTTTTTCATATCCATACATTTCTCCCACAAGTTCTTCTGGTTGACGCTTTTGCAGCAAATTGAGGTTTCTCTCCTTTTTATGATCAGATATTCCTTTTTGACTAAATCTTCTGCCACAGTCTGAGCAGCTGAATGATTTCATCTTACGTCACTTACAGGGACAGAGTTTAAACTTGACTGATGTTCTCTGGTCTCTTCCCTGACATTCAACTCAGAGTCTTCAGTCTTGTCTTCCGTCTCAGGTTGTAAATGTCTAGATCAGTCTATCTGGATCAGAGTTCCTGGCTGGTTCTGGTCCTCCATCAGCTGAGTTTGGTTTTGATGAAGCTGTGAGGAGGTTTCTCTTCATCATCATCATTCTTCACAGGGACAGGAGTGAATGGGAACGTCGTGACATCAGCCTCCTTCAGTCCTGGAAGCTGCTCTCCCTCCTGACTGTCCAGAGATCCTCTCGTTCCTCTTGAAAGTGTGGGGGCTCTGGTGGGTCCTCCTGGTACAGACTGGGGCTCCACTCCGCTTTAATGTCTGGGAGCTCTGGGTCCTCCTGGTCCAGACTGGGGTTCCACTCCGCTTTAATGTCTGGGAGCTCTGGGTCCTCCTGGTCCAGACTGGGGTTCCACTCCGCTTTAATGTCTGGGAGCTCTGGGTCCTCCTGGTCCAGACTGGGGTTCCACTCCGCTTTAATATGTGGGGGCACTGGGTCCTCCTGGTCCAGACTGGGGTTCCACTCCGCTTTAATGTCTGGGAGCTCTGGGTCCTCCTGGTCCAGACTGGGGTTCCACTCCGCTTTAATATGTGGGGGCACTGGGTCCTCCTGGTCCAGACTGGGGTTCCACTCCGCTTTAATGTCTGGGAGCTCTGGGTCCTCCTGGTCCAGACTGGGGTTCTAATCCTGCTGTTCAGGGGGACCTCTTCTTTGCTGCTGGATGTCTGCAGGACTCACTGACACACAGACACACGTCACTTTGATTTGCTGAAAGCATTGACAGCACTGCTTACCTCTGCTTGAAGGAAATTTAAAAGACTGTTGCATTAACATATTTAATGTTAAATTATTAAATACATTTAAAAGGCCCTTTCAAACCAGAATGTAGAAGTGAACCATGTTCAAATTTACATGGAAACTTGGCAGCTTTGGTTGCAGGGGTCGTGACTAAAAACCGGGTCAAAGGTCAGAAAATATATGCAATACAAGTTTATACAATACATATACTTGTCTGACGTATCCTTTGAAATATGTTATTATTCCAGAAGGAAAGGCTTCAAGTACCCAACTACAAGCACTCTTAATGGGATTTACCTTAATTCTGAAATCCAGATGTAGTACACCTCTTCTCTGCTGACGTCACAAACAGTTCAGTAATGATTTCAATGGTTTGTAACAGTCAGTAAACAGTGCGAGAGGCTTGTTGAAGGTGAGAAAGACATTTACTCATTTTATCCAAAGTGACTTACATTTGAGGAACAACATCCAAGCATCAAAAGAGCAGCAAATACAGATCTACAACTGACAATACATACTAGTAAGAGCTCATAGCACATATCACATCAATGGGGTAAATACCGAGGGGAAAGAAGAGTTGACAAAAAGTGCAGTCAAAACGAGAGAATTGTAAGGGGATAGAAGAAGAAGAGCACAGGAAGTGCATGTTAGAGGTTAGGAGTTGAAGGTGTTATCGGAGGAAGTGTTCTCTGCAGAGTTTTCAGGAGCTTCTTGAAGTCAGAGAGGG
Source organism: Micropterus salmoides (assembly GCF_014851395.1). NCBI lineage: Eukaryota > Metazoa > Chordata > Actinopteri > Centrarchiformes > Centrarchidae > Micropterus > Micropterus salmoides. The sequence continues at coordinate 5,769,892 of NW_024040817.1, read as the reverse complement.
ACGGCCCTGCTCTGATGGCGTGCGGTAGCTCGTTCCACCATCGTGGGGTCACAGATGAGAACAGGGACTGAGGTTACTTTGTGTGAAGGGAGGCAGAGCCAGGCGGCGTTCGCTGGAGGAGCGTAGCGGCCCAGAAGCAACGTAAGCTTGGATTATGGAGTTCAGGTAGACGAAATAAAGTCAATTACAGAAACATTTAACTGTTTCAACACTGTGAAGTTACAATAAAGTTTAGAATACAGCTGCACTCCTGTTGTACCGGCGGCTGGTTTGATGTCAACAGAGAGTGAAGAACTAGTAAAGGGAAGAAACCTGCTCTGTGTAACTGGACTTCAGGCGTCCTGCAGTTTCATTGTCAGTCAGAGCAGCTGAAAGGTTTCTCTCTTGTGTGGATTCTTGTGTGTCTTTTCAGATTTGTCTTGCGGCTGAATCTTTTTCCACACTCAGAGCAGCTGAAAGAGTTCCCGCCTTTATTTAATCTCACTTTACTTGCTGGTGCTTTATCACTTCTCAGAAAGTTTAAACCTGACTGAGGTCCTCTTGGCTCCTTACAATCATCACTGACTCCCCCAGGAGTCTTTAGTCTTGTCTTCTGTCTCAGGTTGTCAAACTCTATCTGCATCAGAGTCTCTGGCTCGGTCTGGTCCTACACAGTCTTCTCCATCAGCTACCATCTGTTCAGTCTGGCTTTGATGAAGCCGTAAGGACCGACGACCAACACACTTGTGTTTTTTGCGCTTTTTTAACAAAGTGAAACCTTTGCCACAGATACTGCAGCTGAATCGTTCCTTCCCCGTGTGGACAACCATGTGTCGTCTCAGATCTCCTCCCTCTGAAAATATTATACCGCAAACTAAGCAACTAAAGGAGTTCTCTCCTGTGTGAATCTTCATGTGTATCCGTAGATTTGGCTTGTTTCCAAATCTTTTCCCGCACTCTGAGCAGCTAAACTGTTTGTCGTCAGTAACGTGTGTCCTACGACTGACTGAGGCTTCTTCATTACTGAGAGAGTTTAAACCTGAATGAGGTTCTCTGGTCTCCTCCCAGTCATCACTGTCTTCAGTCTCAGAAGAGTCTTCAGTCTTGTACTCAGGTTTATAAGATTGTGTGGCCTTATCACTGCTAGAGAATTGTAAAAGTCTATCTGGATCAGAGTCCCTGGCTGGTTCTGGTCCCCCACAGTCCTCTCCACCAGCTTCCATCTGTTCAGTCTGGCTCTGATGAAGCTGTGAGGACTGAGGTTTCTCTTCATCATCTTCACTCTTCACAGGGGCAGGAGTGAATGGGAACTTGGTGATATCATCCTCCTCCAGCCCTGGAAGCTGCTCTCCCTCCTGACTGGACCAGAGTTCCTCCTCTTCCTCTTTAATGAATGGGCGCTCTGGTGGGTCCTCCTGGTCCAGACTGGGACTCCACTCCTGCTGCTCAGGGGGAACCTCTTCTTGGAGGTCTCCAGGACACCCTGAAACACAGAGATATATTATATTAAGCGGAGATATTCTTGCTGTGGTCCTCTTTGGGAGGGGGGGACATCTCTTCCCATAACCCACATGTGCTATGGAGTTAAACTTATTCGCTCAGCAGTTCGTCCTGTGCATGACGGCCAAAGTCTTACTTCGGCTTTAAGTTTTTCATAACTAAGTAACTTGTTAATTTCATCCAGCAGACAGCAGGTCTATGAAGCTGACTATGAACTCTGTCACCATTGAGTTTACATTAAAAGCTCTCCACTGGTAAATCAGAAGAAGGCACAGGTGTGCACTCTAACAAGCCCAGCTGAATTAAAAATCAATTAAAGTGTGAAATAGAAGGCGTACAGAGAACTTTCTTCACTTCAGTTCAGACATTTGTAGTCACTGAAAGGGTCGTTTGTTCACTTTTAAAGTAATTTTAGTGGTTGAATCACTTTTCAAATGCACTTCAGAATAAGGCTGGACAATAAAACAATAACAAATGTTTGATTATATTTACTTAAATCATCCACAAATTAGGACTTAATTTTTTAATTAAGATGTTGATTTTGTTGAGGAAAAAAGCTTTTACGTAATGTTATTTATTTGTTGTGACAAAGATTTTATCATAACTGTTTTGAATGTTCTGCCTCAGATTTGTGAAGTGATCCACTGTTTGGAATCAAGTGTTGACCATAAAGAAGAGTTTAAACCCCAATTAAATATCGGGTTTCTTCAAATTTCACTCGGGAGCAAAAATCTGCCTTTAAACTCGAACAAAACAACGATTTGATACTTATCGTGATAATTATCAAAAGATATTAAACTTTATATCGTGAAACCATTTTTGGCCGTATCATCTAGCCCTACTTTAGAATCAGGTGTAGTGCCAAGTTTTTACAGATACAAGGAATATGTGTTGGTGTTTGGATGCGTAACAGCTAACATAGTAAGTAGAACATGGAAAATAAAAAGCAAGTATTTCAAGTGTAGAAGCATAAATAGAAAGTATGAAAACCTATTGTGCGTACAATATCTATTTAATAAAAAATAAGCTGTACAGTCCTGGAGCGATGGTGGATTGCAGCCAGTCACGTTCTCAGCGGAGTGAATGATCCGCTGCAGTCTGCTCTTGTCCCTGGCAGCAGAGTACCAGATGGTGATGGAGGAGGACGGTGGAGTACTGAACACCTGCAGTACCTGCCTGCATCAGCTCGCTCTGATGACACAGTAACAGCTCAGTGTTGGACAAACACACCTGTGAACATGTCAACCTGGGCTTATGATGACATTTTAAATAGACAATAATTAACTGACAGATTATTAACTGATGAAAGACACATGTGGGAGTTATGTGGGATTAGATTTAAGCTTTAGCACATCACGGACAACCACGTGTGCCTGTTGGTTCAGTAATCTAACACCTACAGTGAGTTTAGATTAGCTAAAAGCTGATGCTCCTTATGACTGACAGCTGGGTTCGGCTCGGACCGGTTCGGCTCGGACCGGTTCGGCTCGGATCTCCTCGGCCTGTTAGCTCCCGTTAGCAGGAGCTAGCTGCGTGCGGCCGCTTTAGCTCCCGTTAGCTTAGCACCAGCGACGTTCCCAGCAGCAGAAAGGAAACTGACCTGCTCTCCGCAGTTTTCTCTCAGGCCGCTTCAAACCCACATCCAGCAGGTTCCGGTGGCGGCGGCCCAGCTCCTCTTCATACTCGGTGATTGTTCTCTCAAAGTGGCCGAATATCTCCTCCACAGCCGCAGCCAGCCGCTGCTGGACGAACACCTTCAGACTCTGGAGCCCCGACATGTCGGAGACACCCGGAGAAAAGCTTCTTTAATGTTCACTAATGTTTTCACAATCACTTCCTGCTCGCGTTTCTGATTCTTCTTCTTTGAGGTTTTACGGCAGCTGTCATCCTTTAAAGCATCGCTGACTCCCTCATTTTAAATCAGTCGCCTTCATGAAACTACAAAACCATTTTCCTCCCTTCAACACAGCCTCTGTTCTGTAATTATCATTTATCATTTCTTGTTTCATGTATGAATTTCCTGCCTGTCATAACGACTGTTTCATCCTCCTGCATCGCTCACAAAGACCTGTTGGATGTTTCCTTAGAAGAAAGACCCATCTGTGATGATCTGAACACTTTCTTTATACTTCCTGTCCCTCAGGCTATAAGTTAAATCAGTCTTATTATTGTCTAACAGGCCACACCACACTGTCCCCCCTGAACCCTGAGCCCTGGCAGATTTATAGATAGTGAAAACTGTGACCTGCTAAAAACGTTAATGAGTAAATTAGTATGACATTTAAAATAAAAACAGACAGTGAGCATTAACTGAACATTTACAGAAGCTGGTCCTGAAAACTCATGTATTTTATTACATGTTAATCTTATTTTAAGTAAAAATCTTTTTTTTTTTTCTTTCAATTCAGAACAGAAGTTACGTCATTGCACTTTTTTGTAGGTCTAGGCTGTACTTTGTATTATTATTAATAATAATACTTTTAGGATCTGTAATTAAACGTATGTGGTATAATAATTAAATGGGTAAAATCTAGATTAAAAACATTTGAAACGTTTTTCTTTTATTCTGAAGGCTACCGGAGTGGGCCGGAAGTTATTTTATGTTTCCGGGTCTCAGCGGTTCCTTCTGGCGGAACTCTGTTAGCATGTTAGCATGTGTCGGTGTGCTGGCGTGTAGCAGGAGCTGAAGCAGCACGTTGGCCAGATGTAAACAGCGACAGAACTTCTTCTCTGTCTCCGTTTTCTTCCCCCGTCTGTGGAAAATGTCCAGACTTCCGGGCGTCAAAGGTTCCCGGCGGCAGCAGCGGCTAACGTTAGCTGCGGCTCGGACGGGTCAGACAACAAGACCCGGACCCGGAGAGGACCCCGCTCCCCGACACAGTCTGCTAGGCCTGGTTTCAGCTCCCGAGTTAAAGCTGCGAAGAGGTTTGTTTTCTTCCTCCTGCTGTTTACTGCAAATGTAGCAGGCGGCTGATGCTAAGCTAACGTTAGCTGCACCCATCTTACACAGCCCGTTAGCCGCAGCTAGCTGAAAAGTTTCATCTTCAGGGAGAGGAGATGCGGTGCGGAGCGCTGCCATCAAATACAATCTTACCCATTTTAAGTAGAAACAAAATCAGCGTTGATAATGTGTCAGTAATAAACCAGTGAAACGCGTCCAGCTGGATCTTTGCCTTTATGAAGGAGCGGGAGCATCTGTGACTGAAGGCTGCACATCATCCTCACTTTGATCACGTTACAAGAGCAGTAACAGCTCCACGGGTCTCAGTTACTGTTGACAGTTTAAGATATTTGCATATTAGCGAGTTATGGCATAAGAGAGAAAGGTAACTTACATGGTGATCAACCTCCTTTAACCGTCATTTTTATTGTAGAAAACACTTGATGGCTTATTTCAACAACCCGAAACATAAAACGGCGTTTAAACAGTATCAGATACAAAAAAGCCAAAAGAAAGAAGGTAATTGTGAATCTTATTAAAGTATCATAATGTGCGTCTGTGTTGCAGGATTTTGCTAAATGTGGCTGATGGATTTCATCATTTGAGTTTGAGAACGTGCGCCACTTTAAATGTTGCCGCCGCAAGGAATTGTGGGACGGCGTTCTCTCCTTTCCTTGGGTAAAGGATGGTGCGGTGTGCCCTACGCTAAAGGAGATATGAAAGGAAGCATTGAGGCTCCTTTCCTCAGCTTTTAGAGAACTCGACCAGCTCTCATCACGGCTGCCGCTGAAACACTTCCGGGTCGCTTCACTCAGTCAGAACCTTCCTGAGCCGAAAAGACTTTTCAGACGCAGCCCGTACTGCATTTGGGCACCAGAACAAAGCAGCGAATACACAGGCCGCAATGCATTACCGCAATAATTCAAGAAGATAAATAGATAAATATATAAATCCGGAGCTTTACGATGCCTGGCTAGCAGGTTAGTTTAGCTCCAGAGGGCTGTCAGCAGTATTTAAAAGCCTGATGGCAGACGCAATAAAATAATTTGTGTATCCGGTGAGGTAGCGCCGTCCTGAGGCCATTAAACAGAATTCCTGTCTAAGAACGTGGTCATGACCTGTGTAGCCTTCTGGAGGACCCGTTTCTTCCAGATCAGATCCAGGGGCCTGAACCGCGAAGCGAGTTCAACATACCCAGGATCTCAGACGTTACGCTGCACCTTGACTTGTTGTTGCACAACGGCCTCACAGGCAATGAAAGTAGCGCCCGCCACCCGAGGGACTCCGGTGAATTACTGAGCTTGTCTATTAAACACGAGAGGCGTCACTTGGTTTTAGTTTTGTTAGCCAAATTTTGAACTGAACCTCAAACTGTGTATTTTTGACACAGAAAGATGGACTCCTGGAGATCTGACCTGAGATCAGGACGCAGTAATTGCTGGTTTTGTCGAACACACTGTGGTGAACTGTGTTGTTGTTGTTGTCTGTAGGCCGACCTGATGATATAATTTCATATAAAGTTAATGCCATGACTTGACTCTCAAATTATCTTTCTCATCTTGTTATAATTTGATATTTCTTCTCCACCTTTGCTCATAATAATAATAATAATAATGATGATAATAATTCATGCATCACCTAATTTCATCATAGCACAGGCCCACAAGAAATAACAGTGTAGTTTAATCTAACATTGGTTGGTCAGACTGATTTACCGTCCTTTCTGAATAATACGGGAGGTAAAGAGCTTAAAAATTAATTACATATTAAATCGAAAAAAATCACAATTAGCTTATTTTCCAAAATCTTTTTCAGCCCTAGCCTACGTTGATATTAACATTTAGTATTTCAGTATTCCTACCAAACTGCTCACAATATTCAGCCTCACATCAGAAAGTGAAACCCGTCTATTTTAGCGGCTGCGACAGGCTGTGTGAGACGGACTGAGAGCAGATACAAAATATTAAACTCATTTCAGAGCAGTAAGTGGGTTTACTGTAAAAACCTGCAGGTCTACAGTCAAATCCGCCTCTGTGGGATGATGTCGCTGTAGAGTCTCTCCGTATCACCGCAGCAACATAAAGCAGCCTGCGGGATCTCCTACAGGTGGTGATGTCATTTTCCAGAGAGCCGATTGGTCAGTAGGCGGCGTTGGCCGTTCAGCATCAGTTACCGTGGAGATCCACCCCGGTAAGAAGTGAGCCGCCGTCGTGGTGCCGAAACCCCGGCAGGGTTCAGTTCCCTGGAGAAGCTCAGATCCTGCTTCGTGGTCTGTCAGCTGAGCTCCAGTGATGTTGGAGCAGATTTTAACAGTGCTGCTGAGGCTGTTCTCGTCCTTCACAGACGATCCATAAAAAGGAGCTTCACAGTTTTATATCCGTGTGAGGTGGAAGAAGTATTCACATCCTTTACTTCAGTAAAAGTACTAATACCTCAATGTAAAAATACTCTGTTATAGTTCTCCAACGAAGGTTGAAGTCAAGGGCAACTGGACTTGGTTGAAGATACTGGAAGACGTTTCGTCCCTCATCCAAAGGACTTCTTCAGTTCTGACTGACTGGCAGGGAAACTCAGCTATTTAACCTCAGTGGGGTCGTTATCCCGGGTCATCGATACCGCAGGTTCGTTAGTGTTCCTGGTTGCTGTGACGACAGTCGTTGCGGTCGTTAAGACTACCTGTGGCCGAGACTGAACGACCATCGTTGGTATCTTCACCTGAGGCCAATAGGTTACGTTCCCACTTCCCAGGAAACTCAACAAACGTAACCTATGCACACAGGTCCATTAATCTAACAACTAATTTTGTTTATTCTAAAGAACGTTGCCTATTACTTGATTAACAAACCAATTTATCAAAAAATCTATATTTTATTCAGTCATCCTGATGAAGCAGATCAGAATAATAACAGCAGCATCTTAAAATAAATCCAATTCCCACGTCACTGATGTGTTGTGATAATAACATTTAACTTCAGACTTTAAATGTTTGTCATTCTGAGTAATGCCGTATGATAATCAAATGTATTTCTGCATCAGTGTGGGGCAAAGAAACCCCTGAACCCACTCACAGATCGTCTGTACTGTTGGATTCAGCTGTTAAATAACCAGAAAATATGAAACGGCTCATGCTGCTTCACGTATTCGTGGACAGCAGTTGTGCTGCAGTGAAGCTATTTCCAGTTCACAGAGCTCACGGAGCAGCACGCCGTTGAGTGTCTGTCTGAAATACTCCCAAACTGTAGACGGTCGAAGGCGCCGTCTGGTAGCTGCAGCTTGTCCGGGGGAATCCTACAGACACCGGATGCAGCGACGCTTAGACACAAATTGCAAGTCGATGAAAATAGCAAATATAATGCTTCCCACATTCTTGTTACAATATACAGATAAAAGGCAACAAATACTAATTTTTTAATCACTGAAAACGGAGACTGTAGTTATCGTGTAACTGAGAATTAGGGATGGATCCAATGATAATTTTCATTAATTTGCAATTATCTGACGTCATCAAATGTCTCGTTTTGTCTGAGCAACAGTAGGGCTGCAACTAACGACGATTATTGAAACGAATAATCGACTATCACAAATCACAAAATTACACAATGCCTCTCATTTAGCCATTGGCTTTTAAATTAAAGTAGAGGTTGTTTTAGGCATGTGCTAATTAACAGTCAAGGCAACAAAATGAATACTGCTTTCAAAAATACATATTTCAACGTTTCTGCTGCAGCAACAGAAAGTTTCGCTGAAATCAGCCCCTTCATGGACCAACCAGGTAAATACAGGAAGAAATAACTGTGTGTGTCTGAACAGCTGATCTAGTGACGGAGCAGCTCACACCCCGAGTTCTGTAACACACTGGGACAAACAGACAATCTACGTATACAAAGAAAGGAATAACGTCATGCGTTACAGTTGCCGAATATACAAGAGAGGAACAATAATAACGATTTCACAACGTTTAGTTTCCTCAAACTCAACAACTCACAGAACCCGTGATCTTTTTTAAGGGAGTCTGGGGCAGATTAGCCGCCACCTCACGCACAGACAGGAGAACTGTTTTCTTTAGAAAGTTTGAAATTGTGTTGTTTTAATCTTGTGCACTTAGCAGCAACACGTTGTCCAGCTGGGAACGTCCACGAGCGATGCATCGTTTAAGATTGTAAAGGATGTGAAGGGGGCCGTTGTGTATCATAATTATTTGCAACGCCATTAACAGTCACTTAATTGACCAAGGGAAACTGTATAGAAAACGTGACGGCTCATAACGTGAAGCTAGCTCGCTAACTAGCTTACTGAGACGAGTCATCATCTACAGAGCAACGTTACGCGCCTCCTCTTCAGATGCTCCGGTGTTTCCAGTAAAGTTGAAGAGTGAAATGCTGCCACACTCTGGAGGTTTTAGGTCATGAAGGTGTTATACCAGCGCTAGGGCTGCACAATTAATGGAATACTGATCGCGATTCTGATTTTAGCTCCCCACAATTAAATGAACATGAAATGCGTGCTCCGCTCATGGAAAACTTTGCTGCATATCAAATCAAGCGCTTCCTAAACTTACAGCCAAGGGGGCAATTTGGCTGCGCACACACCCTCCTGCTGCTACGGTCCAGAGGAGACAGCAAAGTCCATGAGTCCGCATGTGTCCGCATGTGTCCGCTGCTCCACGGGCGCCACAGCTGGTCGGGCCCTTCTAGTCAGACGCAGCGTGTGCCAGAAGCAGCTCTCGGCTCCGAAGAATACACAAGTCTGTTTTGACGGAAGCCGCTTCAAGCTGCACAGAGCAGATCGAACTGGGCAGGAAGTCAGACAGAACGGCATAGAGAATCCGGTCAATTTTCAAAATAAAACACCCTGTGCATACTCCCGATCATAAATCCACAAAAAACACAGTTAAAACAAACAAGGTCACTCACAGGTCTCTACGCTAACCTTTTTCCCAAGGAAATAGGAAAGGAAAAAGATAATTAGGAGCACAGTGAAAAATGTTCAAGTAACAAATGCATATTTATGCTACGTGTGGCCTTCTTTCTTGTGTTCAACTGGTGTGAAACCATTGGAGGACTATGGAAGTGAAGACCCTGGTATCTGTACACTCAGCAGTGGACTTTAAAATATTGGAACATTGACACATTGAAAAAAGCTTTAAAATAACTCATCACAAAAAAAACTTTACTGTGACACCAGCAGCCCCCCCACAACCCAGGCCACACCTAATGTAAACAAGACTACTGACCAGTATTATAATAACTTTAGTAAAACAGATGTAAAACAGACCAAGGGGAACGTGTTGCTCTCAGGAGGAGCCTAGAAGGAGCACATACTGCAGGGCTCGACAGTGACGGTGGTCCGATGGCCCGGGGCCAGTAAAAGTAACGTCGGGACAGTTGAACTAGAAACTCACAGGCCCGATTGGGCCAGTGCAAAAACATTAGTATTTTAAAAAACACAACTAGAAACTGCAGTTGCTTTGCAGCGCATGGCGTGCACCGTTATTTAATCCAGATTTGTAGTTACGTGACGAGTGGTTGTCAGATGTTATTTCTCTAATAACAATCAAGTGGCAACCTCTGGGTCTGAAAGTGAAACCATGCAGACAGAACTTAAACCTGCATCCTCTCTAACAGCCAGCAGGGGCGAGGCCGCTGGTTGCAAAAAGAAGTCCGGCTCCATTAGAAAAAAAATGTTTCTACTTGTCAGCTGATTTATTCCCTCAGTAAACACTTTCCTGATGAGTTTCTGGTCTCAGTCGCTAGTTCAAGTCTTCTTCAACACAGCATGATGTTCATTTAGTAAATTATGGTCCCATTTAGAGGAACAGAGAACAGGAAGCAGGGGAGGCTACTCTGTACATTTTGTTATTTGTTATTATTAAATGGCTGTCAGCAGGAGAGGAAGCATGTCATGTTTTTTTTGTTACAGCGGTGGTATTTTAAGGTGTCACACTTAGGGCTGAAACGATTCATCGATTAAATCAATAAAATCGATTCATAAAATGCTTCGACACAAATTCTTTGCATCGATGCTTCGATGCATGTAACTATACAGCACAGTGTTTCACACGGACATTTATTACTATCGCACATGGCGTTTACGCTGTGAACACGATGTGATTATGATGGCGCTGTTTGCAAAGTGGAGGAAGAGAGAAAACAGCGAGGGGCAAAGAAGAAAGTGTCCAAACTATGGGATTATTTCAAGCTAAAGAAAACAACAACTCTGTAACGTTACCGTCCGTCCACTGTAAAATAAAACTTATGTCGCCTCGGCAACAGCACGATGGCACCTTATCAGAAAGCAGCTGGTGTTCTGTCAGCGAACCACAGACAAGATAACAGTAACTTTAGCATTTTACTGAAATCCTCATTGATTGTTGAGTTGAAGCCAAAGTAAGCTGCAGTCCTCAGCTGAAAATGTGCACGTGCGTTTGTTGTTCTGCTTTTTGGGCCGTGAGTTGTGACCTCAGTCAGGAATTAACTGGGTGTCGGGAGCTGCAGCTTTTAACTCCCCTCCAGCTCTCTCTGTAGTGTACTAATCCATCCTTTCACCCAGATTCTTTGTCTTTATAATCGCCATCTTTATAATAACAAACAGCTGTTTCTTGTGCAGGATCGCTCATTTCCCGTTTCACATTTCAGGTGTGTTTTCTTGATAAAAGTGTTTTGGAAACCAGCGTTGCCATAGGTGTTGTCAGCTCCCGTAGTGTGTGTGACCCCCTGTCACCGATCTGTCAAGTAGTGTGAACGCCACAACGACTTCAAGACTGCCATCATATGATGGCAAGTTGTGTGAACAGCACAGCTGTCGGCCGACGCTGAAAATCATGTAGTCTGCATGAACCTTTAGTATAGCTTGTATAGCACTCGGGTGATGTTTGTGTTTGTAAAGCAGCTGTCTGGTTGTTGGTCTGATGTTTGCTGTATGACACACTATGAATTTCCAAAAGGATCTATCACATAAACAAGCACAGCTGATCATGTTACCGGTGGGGGGTGCCTCTACATGATCTTTGTTGGGAGTTGCACATGCTCAGTTCCTAGTTAAGGACTACTAGCCAATCAGAAGCAGAGTAGGGCGGGTCAGCGAGAAGCCGGTAAACAGCTCTGGTTCAGCCGTACGTGTTGCCGAGCCGGTCGGCAACACGGACTGGAGCGAGAGTTTCAGAGCGGTGAGTTATTAATCTGTATCCATAAAGTTTTAACTGAGCTCTGTCTCTACATCACAGGAACAACTTTCTGTCCACTGACTGCCTGGAGGGTAGCTAGTGTTTGGAAGGGAGAGGAGAGCTGTGTGCTGCAGCTCGCTGTTTCTGAGGGCGTGTCGGAGTAGCTGCTTGGCGAGCGTTATGAGGCGCTGGACTATAAATGAGCTTTTTTCAGTTCAGAGCAGAGTTTTCTGTGGGAGATGGGAACTGGACTTTGGGCTTTTTCACTTTGCAAACCTGCTACATGCACAAAAAGGTTTAGAACTCAATAAAGGAGAGGGGAAAAGCCAAAAAGCAGAATACCACCTCTTTAACTATTACCTTAATTTTAACAGAGATCACACTTAGTTTTTTTATATCCAGGATGTATTTAGTAAACATGTTAACAGAATAACATAACTTGTAAGCCTTTGGTTTTGTTGTAACACTGCGTCCATTTGCAAAAAAGTTTAACGTTGAGCCCTGCTATTCTGATTCCATTCGGTTGTGTCTTGTATATAAATATGTAGAATTTTATACTGTGATATCATGCAGTATATTTTATAGAAAGTCATCTGTTTATGTTTAAACCAGAAAATTACTACATGACAAGTGAAATATATAGTATATAAAACTTCAGTATGACCACTCAAACTGAACTCAGTTTTCCATTACGTTTCTGTGTTTCAGTGTGTCCTGCAGACGTCCAGAAGCAAAGATGCAAAGAAAAGGTTCCCCCCGAGCAGCAGGAGTGGAGCCCCAATCTGGACCAGGAGGACCCAGTGCCCCCACACATTAAAGAGGAGTGGAGCCCCAGTCTGGACCAGGAGGACCCAGTGCCCCCACACATTAAAGAGGAGTGGAGCCCCAGTCTGGACCAGGAGGACCCAGTGCCCCCACACATTAAAGAGGAACAGGAGGAACTCTGGACCAGTGTGGAGGAAGCTGATATCACCAAGTTCCCATTCACTCCTGTTCCTGTGAAGAGTGAAGAAGGTGATGAAGAGAAACCTCAGTCCTCACAGCTTCATCAGAGCCAGACTGAACAGATGGAAACAGAAGCTAATGGAGAGGACTGTGGAGGACCAGAACCAGCCAGGAACTCTGATCCAGATACATATTTACAACCAGTTAGTGACGACAGGACTTCAGACTCTTCTGAGACTGATGACAGTGATAAAAACTGGAACGATCCAGACAGAAAGTCATTTAGCTGCTCTGTGTGTGGTAAAACATTTAAACATAGGGGTAATGTTAATATTCACATGAGAACTCATACAGGAGTCAAACCTTTTAGTTGCTCAGTTTGTGGTAAAAGGTTTACTCAAAAAGCAAGTCTGAACTACCACGTGAGAACTCACACAGGAGAGAGACCATTTAGCTGCTCAGTTTGTAGTAAAACATTTCGACATAAAGGAGCTCTAACGTACCACATGGCCACCCACACAGGGGTGAAACCATTCAGTTGCACTGACTGTGGCAAAACATTTAGGGGGACATCACAGCTCAAAGTCCACAAGTGTCTTGGTGACTTATCACAACTTCACCAAAGTAAAAGTGATAAACGCAAGAAACCACTGAACTGTTCTGAATGTGATGTAACATTTCCTAACAATTACCTTCTGACAACCCACATGAGAATGCACAAAGGCAAGAAACTGTTTACTTGCACAGTCTGTGGTCAAAAACGTCAGTTTAGTTCCCATCTGGAGATTCACATGAGAACCCATACAGGGGAGAAACCATACAGTTGCTCTTTTTGTGGTAAACGATTTTCACAAAGAGGAATCATGACCCAACACATGGCCGTCCATTCAGGGGTAAAACCGTACGGCTGCAGCGACTGTGGCAGAAGATTCTTCTGGCAGTTTCAGATCAAAAAACACAAGTGTCTTGGTAAGTCCTTGCAGCAGAGAAGAACTCGCTTTAATGGAAAGGACTGTGGAGGATCAGAACTAGACAGGAACTCTGATCCAGATAGACTTTTACAACCTGGTGCTGATGAAAACACTAAATCTTTTGAAACTGATGACAGTGTTGACATTGAATTTTGGAAAGAGACCAGGCAACATCAGTCAGGTTTCACTTACCGGAGAACAAAAAAAGTCTCTGGAAAAACTGATTCAAAGGCAGATGACAGTGTTAGCAGTGATTTTTGCAAACAGACCAGGCATCTAAACCTCCCAAAAAAACTGGAAGCCTCTGTAAATAATAAAGGATATAATACTGACAGGAAATCATTCAGCTCGTCTGAGAGTCAGAAAAGATCTGAAGACAGTCGCACTCTGCAGACACTCAGGAAATGTCAAACAGGAGGGAAAGCATTTAGTTGCGTGTTTTGTGGGAAAGGATTTGCGACAGGAGGATATCTGACAAGACATATATCTCTCCATACAGGAGAGAAATTACGTAATTGCATTGTTTGTGAGAAAAGATTCCCATTGAATGCTGACATCATTAGCCATACATGTGGTGGTGAATCCTTACAACTTTATCAAAGCCAAACTGAGGAACAGGTTACTGCCAATACATTGTTGAGCTGCTCTCAGTATAGAAAAGGATTTGGCCATAAGCAGCAGCTGCAGGTACACATGAGGTGTTACACAGGGGAAAAGCCTTTCTGCTGCTCAGTGTGTAACACAGGCTTTAGTGACAGTGAGTCTTTAGTTAAACACATGAGAATCCATACTGGACAAACACAATTTAGTTGCTCAATATGTGGTAAAGAATTTGCTTGGAGAAGATGTCTGACAAAACATATGGAAATCCATGCAAAGAAAAAAATGTACAGCTGCAGAGTTTGTGACAAAAGTTTCACTCGAATTTATCAGCTCAATTACCACGAATGTGATGAGTCCTCACAGCTTCATCAAAGCCAAACTGAACAGATGGAAACAGGAGCTGATGGAGAGGACTGTGGAGGACCAGAACAAGCCAGGGACTCTGATCCAGATAGACAACCTGAGACTGAGGAGACCTCTGAGACTGAAGACAGTGATGGTGACTGGGAGGAGACCAGAGGAACTCAGTCAGGTTTAAACTCTCTGAGTGATAAGACATGTGATGCGGGTGGGAAGCGATTCAGCTGCTCTGAGTGTGGTGAAACATTTTACAATAATCGCCTTCTGAATATCCACGTAAAGAATCATACAGGAGAACACAAGGGGGCAAACCAGGAGGACCCACCAGAGCCCCCACATATTAAAGACAAGTGGAGCCCCAGTCTGGACCAGGAGGACCCAGAGACCCCACACAATAAAGAGGAGTGGAGTCCCAGTCTGAACCAGGAGAACCCAGAGACCCCACACAATAAAGAGGAGTGGAGTCCCAATCTGGACCAAAAGGATCCACTAGAGCCCCCGCATATTAAAGAGAAGTGGTTTCTCAGTCTGGACCAGGAGGACCCACCAGAGCCCCCACATATTAAAGAGGAACAGGAGGAGCTCTGGATCAGTCAGGAGGGAGAGCAGCTTCCAGGGCTGGAGGAGGCTGATATCACCAATTTCACATTCACTCCTGTCCCTGTGAAGAGTGAAGAAGATGATGAAGAAGAGAAACCTCAGTCCTCACAGCTTCATCAAAGCCAAACTGAACAGATGGAAGCTGATGGAGAGGACTGTGACTCTGATCCAGATAGACTTTTACAACCTGAGACCGAAGACAAGCCTGAACACACATATAAAACTGAAGACAGTGTTGACAGTGACTTTTGGAAGGAGACCAGAGAACGCTGCTCTGATGAAAAGGCTTCAGAGTCTGTTGGACCTGAGACTGATGACAGCGTTGACAGTGATTTCTGGAAAGACAACAGGAAACCTCAGTTAGATTTAAACTCTTTGAAAAATAATGAAGTTTCTGAAAGTGAAACGATGCCCAATACTCTCAGGAAAACATACAGCTGCTCTGAGTGTGGGAAAAGGTTCCTCCACATTTGCAATATGAACAATCACATGAAATTTCATACAGGAGAGAAAGCTTTTTTTTGTTCTGTTTGTGGTCAGAAATGTCTTTACAAGTCTCATCTGAAGATACACATGAGAACTCATACAGGAGAGAAACCATTCAGCTGCCCAGTTTGTGGTAAAAAATATGCACATAAGGCAAGTATGCAATCTCACATGGTCGTCCACACGGTGGAAAAACAATACACCTGCGACATTTGTGACAAAAGCTTTGCTTGGTATACAGAGCTGAAATACCATCAGTGTGTCGGGGAGTCCTCACATGAAAATCCATGCTGGGGAGAAACCACGTAGTTATACACAAGAGAAATCTGTACTTAACACAGGAGAAATGATGATTGGTTGAGCTGCAACTAGGGCTGGACAATTTTCGTGATATAATTTTCCTTAACAGAATAACATATGTTCAATAAATTGATTTAATTAATTTGTTTTAAGAACGAATTAGCACGTAATTTTTCTACTAAGATATTTATTTTTATTAAGGAGAAGGGACTGAAAACAAATTGTACTTTATTTTCCTCGTGCATATTTGTTAAAACTGAATGTTCTGCATCAGATTAGTTTACTGATCCTCTGTTTGGCATAAAGTGTTTGTTCTGACCAGAAAGAAAAGTTTAAAACCACATTTAACTTTCACTGAGGAGCAAAAAAAATCAGCCTTTAAACTAAAGAAATAATGATTTGAGATTTATTTTGATCATTATCTATATCCAATGACATGAAATTTCTGGGCTATATTGCCCGGCCCTCGCTGCAACCAACAACTTCTTACTGTATCGATTAATTGGTAAATTATTTTCTGATTTCATGTTTAGTTCAGTTTACTGTTAATTTTGACACTATGAAGCTGCTCCTCTTCACATTTGAGAAGCAGGAACAAAACAAAACCCGCCTGCTTTTCTGTTGATTGCTTGATCAACTCATGGTGGCAGCTGTACTGTAGAGTCCTGTCAGCCAAGTATTGAAGCATTAAAACAACAGGAAAACCTCACTTTGAGTTTCTCACAGTTGTATTAAAGAAGTGATTGTGATTTTGAATATGCTAAAGGGATTTTAAAGGTATTTATTTTATTTTTTAAAGAAATGCTTTGTCTTTGCAGCAACACAACAATACAAAACTTCCTGTTTATATCTGCTTTATCCAACTTCCACACACTATTGTACTAAATCATCTACCTGGGTGATCTTCAGTGACCACTGAGTCTTTTCTGACCTTTACAGACAGAAGGTTCTTGATGTGGACACTGGACTGGGAAACATTTACAAGATGATCCTCATTTAGAAACGCAGCCTTCATATCAGATATTCAGATGTTTCTCCTTCGTGCCTCTCAGGTCTGACTTTATTTTGCGATACTTCATGTGAACTGTGAACTAGAGATGCACAGATTCTGACCCGCTGATTCAGATGTTCTTCTAAGATTTATAATCAACAAACAACCAAACATTTTTGGAACTTTGATGGAGAATTATTGCTCCATTAGCAGCAGCATAAGCATTAGCTGTTCCTCTGGTGTCGATTGTCTGTTGATAATAAATTGATTATTAAATCACTTTTATTAAAAATAAAATCCAACAGAAAACAAACTGCAGTGATCAGACAAAATGCTTTTTTTGCAGTGAGAGGTGTCTTTTAAAAAAAAAATTGTTTTCTATTGGCAGTGAGCGTTGTTGCAGCCAGCCAGGAGCCCTCCGAGCGCACAAAGTTGAAAAAATTCTACTCTGAGCAGAAAAGTACCCGACGTCATTCGCGTTTTTTTTTTTTTTTCCATTGTCCAATCAGTTGTGGAGACTCAACAAGCTGGCCCCGACTCATCTCAAAATAAGCCTTGAACCCACCATCATTAAGGCAAAGCTCCTTGTGGAACTACCAGCGGTGTCTCCGCTTTCTGAGGGTCTCATTTACCCACACGGATCTCCGTTTCCATGTCTCCTGCGTGTTTGTACACCTCTCACCTTCCGTTTTTTGAAATCAGATGTTTTTAGCGACTAAACACACAACTTTGAGTTGTGATCAAGTTCCTGCTAATATGACAAAGACTACAGATCGCTTCAACATAAAAAAAAAAAAACAGCGCACTGCTCTTTTCCAAATTCAACCAAAAAAGGCATTGCTGTGTCTGGTTGGGACCTAACGCAGCTTAGTGTTTCCCACAGAATAACAATGATAACTGAGGCAGGGACACGGGGGAATGTTTTATCTGAAAATATATAAAAGAATACATTATGCTTACTTAATTACTATACTTCCAGCAGGTTATTATTATCTTAACTCACCATTTTAATTGTCCACCTTGTCTTATTTAATTTGGCCAGCTCAGGATTGGATATGTGAGGCTGATCAGCACTGGTCACCGATCAGAAATGTGTCAATGACAAATGTTTAATCAACATTTTACGTAGAAATCATCTTCAAAAGCGATAATGTTGTAGCTAGAAGTGCCTCTGAAATGTAAAAAATGATATTTTCTGGTTTCATTTTGTTCACATTTCAATAAAATATGAATTAAAACAACATGATTATCTGTGTTTCTGTAAATGTTCCCATTCAAATATTATTGCAGCACATTGACTAAGAAGGTAAAATACTACACAGTTGTAGGTACTTATACTTTTATATTCATCAACAATTAGATCTCTTGTTTTTGTCAATGAAATAGTCCAGGGTGCAAATTATACTGTGACAACCGGGGACAGCTTTTTTTCCCAGGTCAAAAAGAAAACCTAGTACAGCGTAGGCCTGGGCGAAAAATCGATTGAATGAATTAATTCGAATTTTTTGTTGCGGGCGATTTAAAGTAAAAAGTAAAGTAAAAAAAGTAATAAATAAATCGAGTTTTTGTGTAATAGCACATTTTTGGCTCCCCGGGGTTTCCGTAGTGTTCGTTTCCCATAGCGACAACATCATACACTAAACAACAACAGCAAGCGACAAAATGGCTACCGGTGAGAGCGGGAAGTTTGTTCCCAAGAAAGGAATATAGTCATCTGTTGTTTGGAACTGGTATGGGTTTGCTGCGACAGATGTGGAACAACAGACACCACGCTGCAACATTTGCCTAAAGCCTATCGCAGTGAAAGGCAGCAGCACCACAAACCTATTCCAACACCTGAAACAGAGACATCCAGCCGAATATGAAAAATGACAGTCTCTCCGCGATGAACAAAGCCGCACTGACCAACAAACCTTATTGCTTTCCTTAAGTAGGGGGGGAAATCGGAAAAAATCGTAAATTGAATTAAAAAAAATAAAATCAGAGATTTTATTTTTAGGCCATATCGCCCAGCCCTAGTACAGCGCAGGCGTGGGCTTCAGTAAACTAAAATCTTAAAATGTTAAATGTGTCAGTATGTGTGCAGCCTGTAGATGATGATGAATCAAATTCATTACACCAGTTCATGGGGGCCCCGTACCACATGACAACTTTTGTAATCAGAGGTCACCAAGTATTCTAGAGCAAAACTGCCAGAAAGTCAGACCCACAACATCAAACCATCAGGAACGCTCCAAACAGACCCACACAACGTTGAACCAGAACCAAAGACACTATCATAAAAAACAGGCTGCATTATTATCTCTAATTCAAGTCTCTAAGCTAGAGTCCAAGTCAAGTCTCTAAGCTAGAGTCAAGTCAAGTCTCTGAGCTAGAGTCCAAGTCACATCTCAAGTCTCTGAGCTGGAGTCCAAGTCAAGTCTCTAAGCTGGAGTCCAAGTCAAGTCTCTAAGCTAGAGTCAAGTCAAGTCTCTGAGCTAGAGTCCAAGTCACATCTCAAGTCTCTGAGCTGGAGTCCAAGTCAAGTCTCTAAGCTGGAGTCCAAGTCAAGTCTCTAAGCTAGAGTCAAGTCAAGTCTCTGAGCTAGTGTCCAAGTCAAGTCTCAAGTCTCTGAGCTAGAGTCCAACTCAAGTCTCCGAGCTAGTGTCTGAGTCAAGTCTCAAGTCTCTGAATTAGAGTCTAGTCACATTTCAAGTCTCTGAGCTAGAGTCCAAGTCAAGTCTCAAGTCTCTGAGCTAGAGTCCAAGTCAAGTCTCTGAGCTAGAGTCCAAGTCAAGTCTCTGAGCTAGAGTCCAAGTCAAGTCTCTGAGCTAGAGTCCAAGTCAAGTCTCCGAGCTGGAGTCCAAGTCAAGTCTCAAGTCTCTAAGCTAGAGTCAAGTCAAGTCTCAAGTCTCTGAGCTAGAGTCCAAGTCAAGTCTCAAGTCTCTGAGCTAGAGTCCAAGTCAAGTCTCTGAGCTAGAGTCCAAGTCAAGTCTCCGAGCTAGAGTCCAAGTCAAGTCTCAAGTCTCTGAATTAGAGTCTAGTCACATTTCAAGTCTCTGAGCTGGAGTCTCAGTCAAGTCTCAAGTCTCTGAGCTAGAGTCAAGTCACATCTCAAGTCTCTGATCTAGAGTCCAAGTCAAGTCTCAAGTCTCTGAGCTGGAGTCCAAGTCAAGTCTCAAGTCTCTAAGCTAGAGTCAAGTCAAGTCTCAAGTCTCTGAGCTAGAGTCCAAGTCAAGTGTCCGAGCTAGAGTCCAAGTCACATCTCAAGTCTCTGAGCTGGAGTCCAAGTCAAGTCTCAAGTCTCAGAGCTGGAGTCCAAGTCAAGTCTCAAGTCTCTGAGCTAGAGTCCAAGTCAAGTCTCCGAGCTAGAGTCCAAGTCAAGTCTCAAGTCTCTGAATTAGAGTCTAGTCACATTTCAAGTCTCTGAGCTGGAGTCCAAGTCAAGTCTCTGAGCTGGAGTCTAAGTCAAGTCTCTGAGCTAGAGTCAAGTCACATCTCAAGTCTCTGAGCTAGAGTCCAAGTCAAGTCTCAAGTCTCTGAGCTGGAGTCCAAGTCAAGTCTCAAGTCTCTGAATTAGAGTCTAGTCACATTTCAAGTCTCTGAGCTGGAGTCTAAGTCAAGTCTCAAGTCTCTGAGCTAGAGTCAAGTCAAGTCTCTGAGCTAGTGTCCAAGTCAAGTCTCAAGTCTCTGAGCTGGAGTCCAAGTCAAGTCTCAAGTCTCTGAGCTAGAGTTCAAGTCAAGTCTCAAGTCTCTGAGCTAGTGTCCAAGTCAAGTCTCAAGTCTCTGAGCTAGAGTTCAAGTCAAGTCTCCGAGCTGGAGTCCAAGTCAAGTCTCAAGTCTCTGAGCTGGAGTCCAAGTCAAGTCTCTGAGCTAGAGTCAAGTCACATCTCAAGTCTCTGAGCTAGAGTCCAAGTCAAGTCTCAAATCGTTGAGCAAAAGTCCAAGTCAAGTCAAACTCCAGGAAGCTCATAATGGAGAAATACTCTGTGGTCTTGCGTTCTGCTCCTGCACCACTCCTTCTCTCTCATGGTCTGTCTCGCCTTAATATATCTGTCCCTGAGATTTTTCCATCGCCTTTTACACTCATCCTCTAAATAATAGGAGAAAACGTGTTAATACTAGTATATGAAAGCTATAACTTATATTACTACTTTAGTCCTACTTCAATTAATAAACTAGATGTAGAGCAACTGAGGGAGAGCACACAACAAAACTAAGCTAGGTTTACAAATATTGCCTACCTAGAACAAGCCTGACTGAAAACACACTGGACACGTCTACTTGACTGGAAATGTGTTTCCATGGTACTGCTTTCCTCCCGATGTCCCTGTACAATCGCAAACTTGTGTCATATAGTTTGGGGAATTCAGAAACACAATATTAGCTTTTCCTCAATTTTGCTTCCCAGTCTTTCTTGCCCTGTTTCTATTGGTCACGAGTGTATTTGTCACAGCGTGCCTCGGACAAAGTTCAACATAGTTGACAGAAATGCAATATAAAATCTATAACTATGTTTTTACTTATATAATAAACTTTTTTGTGTTTATTACCTTAGAATGAGACATTTCTACCTGCATAACCGTGGGATGTTGGACGTCGCCATGTTGGGTTGTCATGTTTCTACAGTAGCTGAAAACGGACAAACAGCGCTACAGAGTGCATGTTGTCACTATGTTCTTCTTCTTGTACTTCTGGGAGAATTCAGGCAGAGCAGACACTCATCACTGTGTTGAATACATATGTTCAAAGAAGAACAAGAAGTAGTATTAATGTACAGTGGTGGTGCAACAAATAGGTTTTGCATCGGAGCAATATTTTCAACCATTAGATGGTGAGAATGAGAGACATAATATTGACCTCCATTGACATGGTGTTCAGTTTGCTCAGTCGGTAAGGCGCTGGACTTGCACCTCAAGGGTTGAGTGTTTGATTTCACATTGGAACAACTTTTTTTTTCTCTATCTTCAACAAATGGATTCTGCAGCAAATGTTTCTCAGGTCACGGCATGTGCTGCCGGCCTGTGCTGTCTTTGTTTCGGTGTTTCATCCACATCTGTCAACCTACGAACGCCTTTTCATTTCCCCAGTATCTCCAGGCCGAGGACATTTAGGGAAATCGCGTTCTCTGACGGTTCTTTCAGAGGTGTGTCAAGCAGCTACAGACACTTTTATAATAATAATAATCCTTATTTGTAGAGCACTTTTCAAAAACAAGTTACAAAGTGCTTTAACAAGTGTAAAGAATAATACAAAAAAGATAAGAGCATGAAAATTTAATATAAAATTAGTAAAATAGAATAAAATAAAAGGGATAAAATAAAGTAAAATAAGATCGGGAAAAGCTCTCCTATAAAAGTATGTTTTAAGAAGGGACTTAAAAGAGTTCACTGACTCAGCCGACCTGATTTCCTCGGGCAAACTGTTCCAGAGCCTCGGGGCCCTGACAGCAAACGCTCTGTCCCCTTTAGTTTTCAGTCGAGACTCTGGAACAGACAACAGACCTCTGCCCGAGGATCTCAAGGTACGTGCTGGTGCGTATGGGACTAAAAGGTCAGAAATATAACAAGGCGAGAGGCCATGAAGAGCTTTAAAAGTGATCAATAGAATTTTAAAGTCAATTCTAAAACATACTGGGAGCCAGTGTAATGAAGCTAAAATAGGAGTAATGTGGTCATATTTCTTTGTTCTGGTTAAAAGCCTGGCAGCTGAGTTCTGGACAGTCTGGAGTCCATCAATAGATTTTTGGGTTAAACAGGTGAAAAGGCTGTTGCAATAATCCAGGCGTGATGAGATGAAGGCGTGTAAAATGGCCTCGGTGTCCTTAAAAGTTAACATAGATCGAATTTTAGCTATATTTCTAAGTTGATAAAAACATGATTGAACAAGCTTTGTGGTGTGCTGCTCGAAATTTAAATTACTATCAAACCAAACACCAAGGTTCTTTGCCACAGGCTTAATGTGATTTACTAGGGAACCAGCAGATGGCAGTATTTGATATGCCATTTTAATGTCGTTCAGAATTTTTCAAAGTAAAAGCTCAGTTCAACTTAAATAAAGGAATGCGGCCAAAAAACGTTATCGCACCTTTATTTTGTAGGCAAAACCACTAAAGAGGAAGTGATTATGTGAGTAACTGTTGCTGTCATGACTGAGATCTATTTCAGCACCGCTATCATTTATTTATTTATTTCTCTCTATTTTATGTGGACATGATGTTTCAACCAGATTGTGTTCCTCAGGTGAACACGTGCACAGACACACCTGTATTTACAGACATGATTAAACCTGACATCATAGCCTCCTGATGATGTCATTAGTTAAATATGTATAAAAAATGACCATCAGAATCAGGTTGGTCAAATCAATGTGTGGAGCTCACTTTCAGTTTGTTTCCATCCTGTCTGATCATCCGTCCTCTTTTAGTAATGTCCCCGTCACACGTCTCAGATGTGAACTAAGTTATTATTACTGACAGAAATGATGGAAAAAATATTGAAGATTAGACTCAACGTAGAATAAAGCACTTTCTTTAAATGTAGCTCGTTATTAGCCGCCACTGCAAGGAAGCAGACAAACAAATCTTCAGGTTATATTTTCCCTTTATTTAAGTCAAATTAACAAAATCTGCACAAAAAAGAAAATCTGTCAGCTGTTTGTTCCACTTCTTTTTCATGATGGATAACAGATGACCTGATCAGCTGTTATAGTAAACAGTGATTAAACACAGAGCAATCAGATTTGGGATGTTCAACGAGTGCAAAGAATCATAAGAATAGAACTTCCTAAAACTTGGTTCTGGCACATCAAACCAACAAAATTGAAGGAAAGCTTTGCTGAACATAAACAACATTTTCCTCATTAAACTCACATATTTCTACTGAACCAGCATTTTCACTCAAGGACGTTTACTTGAAACAGAGTACTTTAAAGCGTGGTAGTAGTACTTGAATTAAAGTACTTCCTTTACCACTGGTCATAGAGAAAACATTCAAACATGCTGAATAGTGAGAAAGCTGCTTTATTTCCTGCTCTCCGCTGAACTCTGACGGACTCCTGAGCACGAAGTGTTATGTTATGTGGAACATCAGTGAGTCATACAGTCTGAACAGGTGAAGTGTTTCATGTCTCTGTGCATTTTCATGTGCATAAACATTGTGTCAAAGTCAACAAAAAGTAATCTGTAACTTATCCTGCTATCTACTAGCACCTCATTGTTGTTGTGCTTGGGGAATTTTTTG
Source organism: Micropterus salmoides (assembly GCF_014851395.1). Classification (NCBI taxonomy): domain Eukaryota; kingdom Metazoa; phylum Chordata; class Actinopteri; order Centrarchiformes; family Centrarchidae; genus Micropterus; species Micropterus salmoides. The sequence continues at coordinate 5,745,834 of NW_024040817.1, read as the reverse complement.
GTTTTGTTTAACAAAAAGTAAGTTGATATTTTGCAGCTAAAAGGTTTCTCACCTTTTGTGGTTTTCCTGCAGATATCCTCTACCAGCAAATTTGTGACGCTTGTCTGTAGACGACGTGTAGTCGGAACTTAATTCTTCTGGATCTGACTTCCTGGTTGGTTATACAGTTTTACATCTCTTATCGCTGGCAGAACCTTCCTTATTTAGAAGGTATAAATCTGAAAAAGTTAAGCTGGGCTCAGTCCACTCATCATCACTAATGTCAGTGTCAGAAGAGTCTTCAGTCTTGTCTTCGGTCTCAGGTTCTAAAAGTCTATCTGGATCAGAGTTCCTGGCTGGTTCTGGTCCTCCACAGTCCTCTCCATCAGTTCATACTTCCATCTGTTCAGCTGAGCTGCTGGCTCGAGGCCTCTCTCTTCTACTCAGGTTGGTTTCCATGTGAGGACTCATCAACACACCTGTGTTTTTTGAGCTGATAAAGCCAATTGAATCTTCTGTCACACTGCAGCTGTATGGTTTCTCTTCTGTGTGGATGCTCATGTGCTGAGTCAGAGTTCTTCTTAATGAAAATGTCTTCCCACACTCAGAGCAGCTGAACGGTTTCTCTCCTGAATGAGTTGTCATGTGTCTCTGCAAATGTCCCTTTCGAGAAAATCTCTTCCCACACTCAGAACAGCTGAATGGTTTCTCTCCTGTGTGAGTTCTCATGTGTCTCTGCATAGTTCCCTTTACAGTAAATCTTTTCCCACACTCAGAGCAGCTAAACGTTTTTTTGTCAGTAATGTGTGTCTTACGAAGGACTGGGACTTCATAATTTTTGTGAGGGTTTACACTTGACTGAGGTTTCCTAGTCTTCTCACAGTTACAATCACTGTCTTCAGCCTCTGAAGAGTCTTCGGTCTTGTCTTCAGTCTCAGGTTGTAAAGGTCGATCTGGATCAGAGTTCCTGGCTGGTTCTGGTCCTCCACAGTCCTCTCCATCAGCTTCTGCTTCCATCTGTTCAGTTGAGCTGCTGGCTCGAGGCTCTGCCTGTCTGTTCTCCTCAGGTTGGTTTCCATGTGAGGACTCCTCACCACACTTGTGTTTTTTGAGTTGAGTAGGTCTCGTGAATCTTCTGTCACTGCAGCTGTATCGTTTGTCCCCCGTGTGGATTCTCATGTGTCTCGTCAGCTCGTCACTTCGTTTGAAATATTTCTTACAAACTGAACAGCTGAATGGTTTCTCCCCTGTGTGGATTTGCATGTGTCTTTTTAGCTCGTCACTTCGTGTGAAATATTTCTTACAAACTGAGCAGCTGAATGGCTTCTCCCCTGTGTGGATTCTCATGTGTGTCAGTAAATTTCCCTTTAGCGTACATCTTTTCCCACACTCAGAGCAACTGAACGGTTTCTCTCCTGAATGAGTTGTCATGTGTGTCTGCAAATATCCCTTTCGAGAAAATCTCTTCCCACACTCAGAACAACTGAATGGTTTCTCTCCTGTGTGGGTTCTCATGTGTCTCTGCAAATGTCCCTTTAGAGTAAATATTTTCCCACATTCAGAGCAGCTAAACATTTTTTTATCAGTAATATGTGTCCTACGACGGACTGGGACATTTTTGTGAGGTTTTACACCCAACTTTAGTTCTCTGGCCATGTCCCAGTCAACATCACTGTTCTCAGTCCCAGGTTGAAAAAGTCTATCTGGATCAGAGTCCCTGGCTGGTTCTGGTCCTCCACAATCCTCTCCATCAGCTTCTGCTTCCATCTGTTCAGTTTGGCTTTGATGAAGCTGTGAGGACTGAGGTTTCTCTTCATCATTCTCTTCACTCACAGGAGTGAATGGTAACTTGGTGATATTGTCCTCCTCCAGTCCTGGAAGCTGCTCTCCCTCCTGACTGGTGAGTTCCTCCTGTCCCTCTTTAATGTTTGAGGTTTTTGGGTCCTCCTGGTCCAGACTGGGGCTCTTCTCCTCCTTAATGTGTGGGGGTTTTGGGTCCCCCTGGTCCAGACTGGGGCTCTTCTCCTCCTTAATGTTTGGGGGTTTTGGGTCCTCCTGGTCCAGACTGGGGCTCTTCTCCTCCTTAATGTGTGGGGGTTTTGGGTCCTCCTGGTCCAGACTGGGGCTCTTCTCCTCCTTAATGTGTGGGGGTTTTGGGTCCTCATGGTCCAGACTGGGGCTCTTCTCCTCCTTAATGTGTGGGGGTTTTGGGTCCTCCTGGTCCAGACTGGGGCACCACTCTTGCTCTTCATTGCTCCCCGACAGCTGCTGGACTTCTGCTATTAAATGAAAACATACAGTCAGACATTAAAGCAGACACATCAAGACTGCACTAAACCCTTATTGTAGGTCAGGGTTTAATAGTATTCTATTGAATTTGAATCCAGTACAGAGCAAGGTTATAATCGTTAACAAAGACGAACAAAATAACGAAAACTAGATGTAAAAAAACATTGTTGTTAACTGAAATAAAAATAAAAACGAGGCTTTACAAAAAAACGATAAACTAAAACTGGGTTGAAGGTTTGCAAAACTAACTAAAATGAAAGAGTAAATGTCCTTAGTTTTTGTTTATTTATTTATTTTATAGGACCTAATAAGCCCACATTTCAGGTGGATATGAAGCCGGGGGAACTGACATTCTGGGGCAGTTGAAATGCCAAATTTTGCATGCCTGCCAAGAATTGTATGAAAATACATTAAAGTTCTGCTTTTAAACACCATACTATTCTTTGTGGGGTTTAACAATAGTTATAAGTGATCGGTATATATTTTATGAACGTTAAGAATCGTTACTTAGGAAAAGTACCATTTCTTGAGATTCAGCAAAAACATCTGGCGTTAACCATGTTCAAACAATGTCAACAGCAAAGTGTCCTAAAAGGACCTTAATAAGTGAATGCATAATTCGGCAAAACGGATGCTGTAGGCTACCTGCCGAAATTTGCATGTCTTTTCTCAGTAAAAAAAAAAAAAGCCTTACCTCCCGCATGATGTATGCAATTCACAGCAGGCATGCAGAATTCGGCCAGAGGTAGACTGTGTCTGACTTGACGGCGCAGTTTTTTTTCCCCTATGTATCAAGTCAGCGAAAGTCAGCCAGCTATCTCGTACAGACCTGTTGACTACAGGTTATAGCTTGCTAACTTTCACAGCTGTTTTCGAAAGTTATCATAGCTCTCCTTATTTGCTGGGCTCCTTACATTCTTGCTAATAACTGTTTTGCAGATGGGTCCCTGACATTGACAGCGTTGTGTTGGACAGATTTGTGCAGCGGTGTTTATGATACCAATCAATCAATTATTATATATATATTTAACAAAAATAGTATAGTAAGTATAGATTACTAGCTAATTCAAGACAGTAGTTCATTGCACGTTTCATAAAGAGCAGGTCTAAACCATACTCTTTGTAATTTTATTTACAGAGCCCCAACAATTCCCCCTATGGGCAAGCACTTGGCACAAAATTACGGGAGGGAAAATGTCTAGTTACTAACATGCATTAATGGGATAAGAATGCATACTGATGGAGAAGGACAGGGGGAAAGAGGAGCTCAGTGCATCATGGGAAATCCCCCGGCAGTCTAGGCCTATAGCAGCATAACTAAGGGATGGTTCAGGACTCACCTGAGCCAGCCCTAACTATAAGCTTTATCAAAGAGGAAAGTCTTAAGCCTACTCTTAAATGTGGAGATGGTGTCTGCCTCCTGAACCCAAACTGGAACCTGGTTCCACAGGAGAGGAGCTTGATAGCTGAACGCTCTGGCTCCTAGTCTACTTTTGGAGACTCTAGGAACCACAGGTGCATTCTGGGAGCGCAGTGCTCTGGTGGGGTAGTAAGGTACTATGAGCTCTTTAAGATAAGATGGTGCCTGACCATTAAGAGCTTTGTAGGTGAGAAGAATGATTTTAAGTTTTATTATGGATTTTGACCCCCAATGGCATCTAGTGGTGGAACCCATAGTCAGTTAACTCTTTACCCTCTGGGGGAAATGTTTCAGGGCTTTAGGTGTTGACAGCAGAAATCTGAACAATACAAAACAACGATAGCCAGGCCAAGACTTCCTCTTCTGAGTGCGGGTCATAGTTTACAATCCAGTGTTTCCCCTGTATGCATTCAGGAGCGGTGGTGTGGTGCTGCTGAATTATGACTGCTGCTACTAAAATTTCAAACAATCATTATTATATCAATGCGCTACTAATTTTCACTCACACACTATGTGAGCGCGGTAAACCTCATGCCTTGGCACGCTTCCTCTCCTCATTCTTTAAAGGACATCTAAGTGACTGGTGCTGTTATAAGAGCAGCGTAACTCCTGTAAGGAATCAGGAGGTGCGTAGCGAGTGTTTGATTGTCCGAGCGGCAGAAAGTGATGGTGAACGCGAGCAGAGGAAAATATTCTGCCAGTAAATGTAGGCTACTGTGTCGGTTACAGTGTGTCAGCTTCTCAAGACCATGAAACAAAGTGAAGCCGGTTGCACTACATCCCCTCTTTAGCTGCTATGTAACTCAACATTAGCTCAATTTATAGAAAGTAACTGGACGCTGTATTTTATTACTGCCTACTTGTCCAATGTTGAGAACATCAGGTACAAACTGAGACTAAACTGGTGTAGCCTGCAGCTCTGTCCTATACAGACTGGTTCGCCCTAAATTATTTTAAGTTTTCACAAAAGTCTGAAAAAGTCGTTGTTAGGAAAAGAAAGGATGGAGGACCCTCCCACCCCACTGACCGTGGCCACCACCAAAACATTCATCTGAAGCTCACATTAAACTGGGAAAACACTGAAATTTTAAGCTATTCTAACGTGCATCGCATGCTCATGGACACAGGAGCACTGCTGCTGAGACATGTTGTGTTGGGGTTTTATATTCAGACATTATGCACTACACACACAAATTCTTTTTGCTTCACCTCCACTGCTACAACTCCATTCTAGGAGGAAACACTGCAGTCCGATTAGAAACTTGAAAGCAAGATATCAACAGTTTAATTTAAACTTTTGCAACTTTGAGCACAAAATTAAGCCATTTGTCAAAAAATATTTGGCGAACAATGTGGGTAATCAACATTGTGATGAAATGACTCAGAAAAATATGAAATATCATAGAAATGTCAAAATACACTGGACCAGGCGATATGATAGCGTATACCACAGCCTGTCATGAGCTACTGCTTAAATATTGCATTCCTGTCGACAGATCTTCATAAATATTACACACAGAACCTTTAGATAAATAAATACTCAAATAACGTTAATACTTATTTTTATTATTAATGCATCAATTTGGAGGAATCATACTGGAAAATCCCCTCCAACACTAAAAATTACACAAACACACTTTCTCTGAACTTTCACCAAACTAAGGTTGGTTTTGGCACAAATAAATAAATAAATTCAACTGTGAAGAGAACCGACCTGCTCTGTGCAGCCGGACTTCAGGCTGGAACACCGCGTCCAGCAGCTTCCGGTGTCTCTGGTTCTCCTCTTTGGACCGACAGAGTTCCTGCTCGTACTCTGATATCGTCCTTTCAAACAGCCCGAATATCTCTTCAGCAGCCGCACTCAGTCGCTGCTTCACCAACGCTCTCAGCACCTGGACTTTACTCATTTTCTCCGAGCTAACTCCTGCAGTGACGTCTCCGTCCGCGTCGAGTCCGCGGTGATTTCTGTGAAGCGCGTGTCGAGGCTTGTGTTGGTGACGTATGTGGTGACGTTCGAATCCTCGCGAGCCGGTCGCACCACGTGACCGATTCAGGAAATGGTTCTCGGGTTTGGCGTGCGATTCAAAAGGAGCAGCAAAATGCGACGGACCCTCCTCAAGGTTTAGTGGACTTTTGATTTTAATTGAACACAGATTGCATCTACAGCTTATTTTAAAATACTAAAATATTTGATTGATTTTTTAAAATAATTTCAAACATTGTGATGAAAGAGGAAATTTTAGCTGAGTAAGACAAGCAGCAGCAAGAAAGGGTTGAGACTTTGTGTTTTTTGATTGAAGAATTAAACTGGGGGCTCTTACCCAATATTACCCTAATAATAAAAAACAGAAACCGCCTGAAACTGTGGAAAAGTTTAAATAAAAATGAATAAAATATCTCTATTATCTAAAGTCACAAACCAAGTAACACATTGGCATCATAACCCTCTGCCTTGTTTCCACTTTCCCTTAGACCCTGTCACTGTATCATGAAGACAGACTCCATATTAATAATCATCATTTATGCACCGGCATCACACACATCATTAATTTATTCAGTTCAAAGCTTCACACGCCAAAGCCGAGGCGCCGTTATAATCACTCTGCCTGTTTTACATTTACTGTCCACTTGATGAAGAAAAAAAAACAACTTTGACATGAACTGGCAGCAGAAATAGATGCTCTCTATTAGCTTCCGTTATAAGACGCACGCAGGGTGGATATTTCCCAAGCAGGTAAAGCAACAGTGAACACGCCGGTGCAAATTTTACTGGGTACAACGTTGGTTTCGGTTTTGATAGGCTTCCTTATTAACAAGCTTCCTCTGCGCACCTGCAGCTGAAACCGGAATCGCGGCTGGAAATCGCGAGTGCTGTGTCATTTTGGCCACTTTATAACACAAAGCCCGCCGCTGATGGAGAAAGTCAACAGGGCCAACAAATGCAGGGAGAGAGAAAAAGAGGTCACGCCGCTGTGTTTGCAGCAGAGATGTATGTGCACGCTCGTGTGGGAATATTAGAACCGAAGGCAAAGAAACCCTAAAATAAAGGTGGAGAATGAAGTAGATTTAAAATTTATTTTCTATTTGACCCTTTTAAAAATTATATTTTAATGTGTTTTTTCTTCGTATTTCCCTTTGTTGCTTTTATGTTTGATGTAAAGCACTTTGAATTGCCTTGATGTAGAAATGTGCTGTACAAATAAACTTGCCTTGGCGTAACCCTAAGAAACCAGGATAAACACAACTAACTAACTTTCCTAAATGGTTATTCACTCAGTGGTCAAATGTAGCAAAGAACACTTACTAAAGTACTGCAGTTAACTACATATTGGAAGTGCATGTTCTTTACAATTGGTGTCTTTCTACTTCACTACATCTCATTGTGAAGGTTTGTCTTTGGGCTCTGGGTAACTGTGACGGCAGAGTTTTTACAAACCAAACAAACAAAGTGGATTGATGGAGGAAATAATCAGCAGAGTTAAACAGTTCAGAATGAGCTGCAGCTCAAAGTCTTTGAATGGAGCTCATTATTAGCCGCCACTTTAAGGAAACAAACAAATATTCAGAATAGATTTTCCCTTTATTTTAGTCAAATTAACAAAAATAGTGTGTCAGCTGTTTGTTCCACTTCCTTCTCACGGTGGCTCACAGATGCCCTGAGCAGAATATTGTACTTTTTACTTCACTACATGTATCTGACAGCATGTACTAGTTAATACAAAAATTAAGCTTTTTACACAAAACACATGAAGAGTTTATAAAATATGTTTTGTTATGAATGAAACTTCCAACATTTTGAACCATAGTGCAGCTGAAACGATCAGTCGATTAATCAATAACTGGATGAGTGTAAAACATCTTATGTTTCAGCTTCTCTCATGAAAATCTGCTGCTTTTCCTTTTAATTTATTTGTTAATAACATTGATCTTTGGACACAACAAGTACTTTAATACTCTAGGGACATTTTCACTGCAGGACTTTTGCTGCGGTTACAGTGTTCATAGTGTGGTATTAGTATTTTTACTGCAGTACTTCCTTTACCACTGGTCATACTTCAGCTAGGACACAGATTTCAACAGGAAAGAAATAACAAGGTAAAGTAATGAACCGAGGTTTCTAGGAGAGGACCAGGCAGCCGCTGGCCGACAGAGAGCTGCTTCACTGCGGGGAGCACCCGTAGTCTGACTGGATTCTGCTCTGACAACTACGCCGTTTACTCGTCTGAATGCAGCAGCTCGACTCCTGAGTGTGAGGTGAACCGTCAACTTTATGGTTTCTCCTCTGTGCAACATCAGTGAGTGATCCAGACTGACAGCGGTGGAGTGTTTCACTTCTGTGTGCATTTTCATGTGCGTCAACATTGTGTCACAGTCAGAGAAAAGTAAGTCCAACAGTTTGCAGCTAAATGTATTTTTGTACATGTTCCTGCACAACTGGGGGTTCAGCGTGTCGCTCAGGGACACACTGGTGGATGGGTCACAGTGGGGAATTGAACCCAGGTCTCACAGCTCCCTGTGTCTTTTCCACTGCGCCATCACCATGCTTTTTTAAATCTCATATCACTGATAGTAACTTCCTAATTCAGAGGGTTTAAACAAAGTTTAAGTTAGTTTTCAGCCTCAGAAGAGTCTTCAGTCTTGTCTTCCGTCTCAGTTTGTATACGTTTATCTTGATCAGAGTTCCTGGCTGGTTCTGGTCCTCCACAGTCCTCTCCATCAGCTTCGGTTTCCATCTGTTCAGCTGAGCTGCTGGCTCGAGGCTCTGCCTCTTGGTTCTCCTCAGGTTGGTTTCCATGTGAAGACTCGTCACCACACTTGTGGTTTTTGAGTTGTTTACACCAAGTGAATCTTCTGTCACAAACCCTGCAGCTGAAGGGTTTCTCTCCTGTGTGAGTTCTCATGTGTACCTTCAGAGAGCTAATGTACCTAAATCTTTTCCCACACTCTGAGCAGCTAAACGTTTTTTTGTCAGTTGTGTGTGTCCTACGACAGACTTTGACTTTTTCATTATTATAGTGAGAGTTTAAACCTGAATTAAGTTCTCTGGTCTTCTCCCCGTTACCATCACTGTCTTCAATATCCGAAGAGTCTTCAGTCGCGTCTTCAGTCTCAGATAGTAAAAGTCTATCTAGATCAGATATCCTGGCTGGTTCTGATCCTCCACAGTCCTCTCCATCAGCTTCTGTTTCCATCTGTTCAGTTTGGCTTTGATGAAGCTTTGAGGACTGAGGACAAACACACTTGTGTTTTTTGAGTTGACCAAACCAAGTGAATCTTTTGTCACACAGACTGCAGCTGTGTCTTTTCTCTCCTGTGTGGAATCTCATGTGTCTCTGCAAATGTTCCTTGCGCGTAAATCTTTTCACACATTCAGAGCAGCTAAACCATTTTTTGTCAGTAATGTGTGTCCTACGACTGACAGGGACTTCATCATTTTTGTGAGGGTTTACACCTGACTTAGGTTCTCTGGTCTTATCCCAGTCAGCACTGTCTTCAGTATCAGGTTCAGAAGAGTCTTCAGTCTCAGATTGTAAATGTCCATCTGGTTCATCAGAGTCCCTGGCTGGTTCTGGTCCTCCACAGTCCTCTCCTTCAGCTTCTGCTTCCATCGGTTCAGTTTGGCTCTGATGAAGCTGTGAGGACTGAGGTTTCTCTTCATCATCTTCTTCACTCTTCACAGAGACAAGAGTGAACGGGAACTTGGTGATATCAGCCTCCTCCAGTCCTGGAAGCTGCTCTCCCTCCTGACAGTTCCAGAGTTCCTCCTGTTCCTCTTTAATGTGTGGAGGCTCTGGGTCCTCATGGTCCAGACTGGGGTTCCTTTCCTCTTTAATGTGTGGAGGCTCTGGGTCCTCCTGGTCCAGACTGGGGTTCCTTTCCTCTTTAATGTGTGGAGGCTCTGGGTCCTCATGGTCCAGACTGGGGTTCCTTTCCTTTTTAATGTGTGGAGGCTCTGGGTCCTCATGGTCCAGACTGGGGTTCCTTTCCTCTTTAATGTGTGGAGGCTCTGGGTCCTCATGGTCCAGACTGGGGTTCCTTTCTTCTTTAATGTGTGGAGGCTCTGGGTCCTCATGGTCCAGACTGGGGTTCCTTTCCTTTTTAATGTGTGTGGGCTCTGGGTCCTCCTGGTCCAGACTGGGGTTCCTTTCTTCTTTAATGTGTGGAGGCTCTGGGTCCTCCTGGTCCAGACTGGGGTTCCTTTCCTTTTTAATGTGTGTGGGCTCTGGGTCCTCCTGGTCCAGACTGGGGTTCCTTTCTTCTTTAATGTGTGGAGGCTCTGGGTCCTCCTGGTCCAGACTGGGGTTCCTTTCCTTTTTAATGTGTGTGGGCTCTGGGTCCTCCTGGTCCAGACTGGGGTTCCTTTCTTCTTTAATGTGTGGAGGCTCTGGGTCCTCCTGGTCCAGACTGGAGCTTCCTTCCTGCACTTCTTTGCTCCCCGACAGCTGCTGGACGTCTGCTATAAAAGGAAACACACAGACAGACATTAAAGCAGACACAGCAAAACTGCACCAACACATTATTCAGGGCTCGACAATAATGGTGGCCCGATGGCCCGGGGCCAGTAAAACGTAACGCTGGGACAGTTAAATAGTAGCTCAACAAAAACATTAGTATTAAAAAAAATAAATGAAACAACATCGTGCAGTTGCTTTGCAGCTCATGGCGTACACCGTTGTCCAATCCAGAGTTGTAGTTACGTGACTAGTGGTTGTTAGATGCTATTTCTCTAATCTCAATCATTCAGCAACCTCTGGGTCTGAAAGTGAAACCATGCAGATGGAACTTAAACCTACATTCTCTATAACGGCCAGCAGGGGGCGAGTCCGCTGGTTGTACCTATACCGGTTCCATCAGAATTAATCAAGTGAGGCTACTTCTCAGCTGATTTATTCCCTCAGTAAACATTTTCCTGATGAGTTTCTGGTCTCAGTCGCTAGTTTCAAGTCTTCTTCAACACAGCATGATGTTTATTTTGTAAATACAATAATGCAGCATATGCTTTTGGGCGGGACTACCTAAGTTTTAAAAAGTTTCATGTTGAGCCCTGCATTATTGTAGGTCGGGTTCAACATTATTCTATTGAATTTTAATCCAGTACAGAGTCTCATTAAATGTAAGTTATGAAGGATTCAAACAAAACATTCAGTTGAGATCTGCGATCACATGTTGTCATCGAAAAGGGTCAACGTCAACAACCCTGTATTCTAACGTTAACATAACTATCCTTATTAGCTAGGCTCAGAAATTTACTTATTGGCTCACCTGCTTAAAATGTACTTAAGACATAACAGTAAATTGTTTTATAAACTTACAAGATGCATATTAATCATTCAACTTAAACCTCATTAATTAATTTTTTTTATGTTCTGCTTCAGCCTCATTTTTGGTGGGTCTCTGACATTGACAGTGTTGTGTTAAAAAGTAGATAACTTCTCAGAGTTAACTTTAACACTTTAGTTTTTCTATAAACACATGGCTCTGTTTCAACGTGTTTGTGTGTCTGTGAGTGAGCGGAGATGTTGAGTTCATCTATGCGCTGCGCCATGTCCTTTTAGGAAAGTCCTGCCACTTGGCAGCCATCTTGGCAACGCCACCGGGCAGCTATTTTGGACTAACAAGACCAGGCTCCTGTCTGAATGAAGGGGAGAGAGCCAGAACTGCACTTTCACTGGACACCGGGAAATAAAAACTACATGAGTAGAATCAGCAGTAAAATCTAAAACTGGCTGAAAAAGTTTGACAACTTTGCCCCAAAATAAGGTTTAAAAAGCGTTTTTCCCGACCGGCATGCGCAGTCTAAATGTATCAGACCCTTACTTTGTTTCCCGCTTTGGCTGTTAAAAGCAGACGATTGGCTTTCTAGCGGGAGGGGCGGGATAACCGCCATCTTTGCCATTATGGGCCTTCCCCATAGAGTGATATTGAGGATGTGATTGAATGGCGTGTTTCCTCTATATAAAACGTCTCTGGCTGCGTGCAGCTCCACAATGTATTAGGATTTTACTCACATTAAATAGTATATAGTATGTGGCGTTCAGCGTTGATATTGTTGCCTGGTATATTCTGTGTGAACATGAGGAGTGAAGCTACAGAGGCCTGTATGCAAAAAGACCGACGCCATGTCTGCAAAACCTAGCTAGCGTACGATAGGTACTGTTTGCTTAGAGTGAAGACAGGATGAGGTAATGTGTGTTTAACATCAGATAAAGTGAAAGCACCTAGGTTATATGGCATAGTGTTTGCTTAAGGATCTGATAACATACAATGTAAAAGAAGTAAGGATGAGTTATCGAAGAAGACACCTGCTGCAGGTCACGTAGCAACTGAATGAGATCATTTGCATGTACACTTTGTTGGACACCAAGCCTTTGTGAAAGATACAGCACTGCATACTCATGTTTCATATGTTAACCTATGTTATTCTTTTATTAATCTTTTTAAAAAATACAATTGTGTGTGTTTAAGTTTTAATGGTGTCAAATTATGCATGTATAGCTTTTAAAAAATACGGTAAGACTGAGTTTGAAATATAATGGTGAATTTCCAATCCAGTAATGTTAAAAATATGAAAGGGTAAACTATAATGACATTATGTTAAATAACTGCTAAAAAAGTAGTAACTTTGATGAAACAAGTAGGTAGAGAAAGGGTTAAACGTGTACATGTAAACGGCCACTAGATGGCAGCAGAGGACAAGAAATTCACCATTGGAAAAAGCAAGGAAGGCGCTTTTCGACCAAAAGTACCCGGGACTTTTTAGACATGAATTACCATTACCACCCGCGAGGTGCATGCAATTCTCGGCAGGCAGGCAGAATTCAGCACAACAGAAAGCGTTTCCCCTGCCGCGGGGGCGCGCGTGCATTCAGCGGTGAAGGCGGACCTTCGACTTCATCAAAGTGAAAGTGAGTTTTTATAGGTTTACGTTATGTGTCACCAAACTTCGTATTATTCATTGCACTCAATTGAGAATGTCCACACAAGACGAGCATTTAGTTTCACTCGTAAAGCAAACATTTATTTCGCGATAGTGTGGTGATGTTATAAATGACCACGCAGTCGATCACTTTGTCATCCATGTTACTGTTTAGAAGCTGGATTCAGACAGACTGTCACCTTTTTAAACAATATTTTGTCCTTATAATCCATGTTTCCATTGCATGGCCTTTGGATATTGCTGGAAATTGTCCCCCTCCTTAAAGGGTAAATTATTATCATAACAATTTAATAATGCATTTAAACAGAACTTTTACATACACAAAAAGCCATAACAGCAGCTTCCTACCAGGCTGGACATGCAGTCTGCCAAAATATGTTTCCCCCTCCATAAAGCACAGATGATGGCCTAATGTCAAGTATTTAGTTTTGTGTATACTTCACATCATGACTAATAACAGGGGTGAATTTGGAGAAGTTTCTTTTTTCCTAGCTTTTCAACTTGCCATAAAATGTATCCCCCCCTTTATAATGCACAGATGATGGCCTACTGTCAAATATTTAATTTATAAGAAAATGTATCCCCCTAAGTCACTGCATCTCCCAACAGACCTTCACAGTTGAATTTCAGCTTTTTATAACGTAACTTTAATTAAATTGTATTTCAATTTTATTTTATTTATATAGCGCATATAACAGGTATCTCTGAGCGCTGTTCATAAAGAGCAGGTCTAGACCGTAGTCTGTGATGTTATTTACAGAAACAGTTCCCACCAAGAGCAGCACTAGGAGACAGAGGCAAGGAAAAACTTCCTTTAAGAGGCAGAAACCTCGAGCAGAACCATGGCTCAGGGTGGGCGGCCATCGATTATAACAAGTTGTCGTCAGCTGAGTATTTCACCTGTCACCTGCTCTGCTCAACTCACACACAAACACACGTGTGCGATGAGATTTACGCCCGTGCTCTCCACCATCAACTCAGACACTCCACATCACTTGCAAATCTGCAAAGTAGAATGTATTATTATAATATTGGGTTACTTTTATTTTGAAATCCGGATGTTGTTAAAACCGTGTGTTAGAGGCTGTTTACTGTAACAGCTGTTTGTTGGAGCTGAGAACAGAAATGTGAAGAGAACCGACCTGCTCTGTGCAGCCGGACTTCAGGCTGGAACACCGCGTCCAGCAGCTTCCTGTGTCTCTGGTTCTCCTCTTTGGACCGACAGAGTTCCTGCTCGTACTCTGATATCGTCCTTTCAAACAGCCCGAATATCTCTTCAGCAGCCGCACTCAGTCGCTGCTTCACCAACGCTCTCAGCACCTGGACTTTACTCATTTCCATCGCTCGAAACTTTTCTCCACGAACTCACAAACACCGTTTTCACGCTAACTAGCACTGTGGCTAACTTGCGGTTAGCATGCTAAGCTACCTCCAGTAGCTCCGGAGGCTCCCGGGAGATGAGTCCGAGGTGAAGCCGGAGAGCAGCAGCTTTATCCGGACACACGGAGGCTCTGGCGGCTCCTCGCTGTTGGTGCCAGAGACTCTTTCTCAGCACAACAACGGGACAAAGCTGATCCGTCCCAAAGAGGCTGGAAGCTCCGCGCTCACTGGCCGAGCCCGGGAACCCGCCTCACTTCCGGGACGTGGCTTCAAAATAAAAGCCTCTGCGAGTTTTGTTTATTCTGACCATAAATCATTTAGTAAACGCTCTGGCTGCTGCTGACATTACACTTATGAGTTAATACTTTTAGTTTTTTGCTGATTTTCTTCAGCTGATGAAGACATTAAACAAAAATGGAGGGGTTCAGATTTTTCTACCCTGCACTGTGAATGTTTACACAGTGTGTTCAGTGTTTGTGTGAAATACTATTTATGCAAAAATCCAGGTAATTCCAAAGGGTTCATGTACTCTTTCCTGCAACTGCATGTAAATATATCTGTAAGCCAAAAAGTGAAGGGAGTGACCTCATTTGAGGAAATTATTTTTATTGTTGCTCCATCACAACAAAACTGAAATAACTCAATCCACTCTCCACAACAGTGACGACAATCCAAACAAACAATTTTTGTTATGTGGAGCAATGTTGCGTCCCCAGTACAAATCATGTTGTATTTTGTCTAAATTTGGACAAAGACTATTTCCGTTAATTGTTATTAATTATGATCACAATGAGATTGGCTTCTAAGTTGTTTTATCTACATTTTAAAAGCTTTGGTTTCAGAGGTACTATGGGATTTTGCCATGTCCCCAGTGTTGATCATTCAAATTAGATCTAAAAAATAACTTATAAGAACATATGGATTTCTAAATATTCCATTATTATCTAATTTTACTGTTCAACATCTATTCAATCAAATGTTATTTTTATCAAAATTGTTAACTTGTGGTGGACACTAACAGGGTGGACATTTCTATAGTATATACTGGGGTTTTGTCCATCCTGTTATGTTGGTATTTTTCCTTCATAGTTTATTGAAATGACCAAATATTAAGTGTATATTTGTATTTACATAAAGATATGGAAGGGATTCACTATACAGGCAAGACACACTGAGTAATTCTTATCACAATTCACTTTTCTTGAGAAAAAAAGTGGAACAATATGTCTCCTTTTCATAATGTGCGCTTGTTTTACTCAATATGGGCCTAGCAGACGCCGTTTAACAATAATTTTATTGTAAAACAAATATCTAATAAGAGTGAGGGACATATGATTTCTATAAAAATGTCATTTTAGTAGCATCATACCTTGAAAACACTTTTAAACAGTTATGTCCTTAACAGGGTGGACATTTCCCGCGTGTCACATGTTGTTAATATATCTAAATTTAATTCAATAAAAAGGTGGCTGAGCTCGACCGATATGTTTTTCATACTTTATATAATAGAACTATAAAATAGTTTATCATTTATTTACAAATCTGCAGGTTAGGAAGTTTCTGTAATGCGGCCGCTGTAGATCAAATAACTAGAATAGTGTTACCATGGTTTTGGGTGGGGCCAGTAAGATGTCTGTTACATTTAGACTGTCTAAGATATTAATGATGTTTATATTACAGAAACTTCCTAACTGCTTGGTAACCATGGTAATAAGGATTAGGAACTGATTTAGGAAAAAAACAACCAAAAAAAAACCAGCGACTAAAAGCAGTTTAGCTCGGCGAGATGAGAAAAGTGGCATCGGTTGCTAGGTAACAGACATAAAAGTTGATAACAGATGTCGGATTGAGTATTTAGGATTTCCTAACCTGAGATAAGACAGGATTCCTAAAGTTAGATTTGCTTCTGTAATACCAAACTGGGAAAAATCCTGTAGACTCTTTATGTCTGAACTTAAGACTGAAGACAGGAACTTTCTGTAACTCGGCCCCAGATAAATAGTTAAAGTGGATATTAATATCAGAATCGGGTTTATTGCCAGTTACATTTTCACGAGGAATTTGTCTTGGTATATTGGTGCTCAACAGAAAAATACAAAAATACAAATTAATACTATAACACAAAAAATACAGGATAATTAACAAGGAATGTGCTAAAATCCAGGTGTGGGAGCCTGATGGTGCTTTCAGACCAAAAGCGAGCGTTCGGGGCGGTGAGTTTACATACAAAGTCAATGCAAAGACGCGTAAAGCCGCGATTTCCTGTCGGATGTCGCGAAGGAATATTTTCAAGAGAGATTGAAGCGGGAGCAGGAGATTGAAAATCTGCTGGCCGGCTGAGAGCTGCTAAACTTGGGGAAGAGGAGCAGGAAGCAGCGCTGCAGCTTTCGGACAGATAAACACCCGTGGTCGGACTGGACTTTGCTCGCAACTACGCTGTTTGCTCGAGGGAGGAGTTAACTGCTTTTATTAAATAAGCTTTTTACTTTAGTTTATAGGATTACAACTTGATTTATCTTCACTCGAGCTTCTCAGCAGCTTCCGTGCACATCCGGCTCCAGTGTTGTTGTTAGAGTCGTTTGGCACTACTTCAAATTTATATAAAAACCGGGAGAAATTGCTGGGAGAAAAGAAAGCGAGGAGGTTGAACTACCTGGTCAGAAAACACGTGTCTGTAACTTTATTCCAGCTGTCGTTGTACTTTACTGTGACCAAGTTAGCATAGCATAGCCCTGATCGATCCAAACTCCATTCAGAAAACAAACATTTTAGAAGTTGTTGTCCTGCTGTCTCGCTGACAGACATGACAAAGCATGAATTCATATGTTTAACAAATCTGCATCATGTTGTCGTTATTTCGGCATCAGTTTGATCCGTTTATTGCTCTTTAATCACAGCAACATGTTCACTTTGGGTTCATACAGCTGGAGTAAAGGCGAGTTGTGTTTATTAACGTGATCGCGTTAAAATCTCTTTCTCGCGTTGTTTATGAACACTTGCAGCGAATGTACTCACGCGAGGAAAGCGTCGCGAGGTGAAAATTCGTGTTTGGTCTGAATGCGGCCTGAGAGTCAGGCCGCAGCCTTGTTGAGGAGGTCAGCTGCAACCGGAAAGAAAGTGTTCTTGTAAGCAAATTATTTTCCAACCAGTCAGACACACATTCAAGTTCACTTTGCAGAACGAACGTGTTCGGAGAGTTGAGCTGTGCCGGAGTTTCACAGGTGTGTCGCTAATTGCTTTTTAGAAATAAAAGGGTCTGAGAAAGGCAGGCAGAGGACCAAACCACTGTGAGGCAAACAGATTGGACTCGTAGTAGAAAACAAGATCTGTTAACCGTTTGGGTACCAGGTGCATTGACTAGAAACTGATGGACAACAGTGTTTAGATTAAAACTGTATATTTATATACTTAAATATAAATATTACTTGGGGCTGATCAGTTTCTCCTCTGGTAACACTGGTTTGAAGTTAAACCTACATCTGCTTTTCAGGATACTTTAATTAGTTTTTCTGATCTACTATCAACCTTTTCAATGAAGACGTCATTCTGTGGCGTTGTGTTAAATGCACCATCGGACACTTTGAAGGATAGGGGTGTACCAAAAAATTGATACAGCAATATATAGTTATACATTTTTCCATGATGCTGTATTGATATTCCAGCCCGTCATATCGTAAAATAAAGAAAAAAAAAAAAAAGGTAGCTCAATGCTAACGTATAATGGGAATCTCCATTAACGTGCTAACGGACATTAGCATCGCGATGGCGAAAATATTTCTTAACATCAACTACACATTTTGCTTCACATGCTGAACATCCTGAGTGACACCCTGTGTAAGTAGATATGTTTCCTGAGCTCTGTGCGAAATAAAAAAAAATGCTAACTTCACGGATTCGACCCGCCACTGACCAGCTACAGCAACCCCATGGGGACAAAACTCAAACCCAAAAATCCCGGTGGCCTACAAATACAGCGATCACCAGGTGGAGAAGGTTTGCATTTGTATTTTCAGCCAAAAATTCAGTAAATTCAGTTTATTTGCATTTTGATGTGCATTTTATAAAGAAATGTTGATTATGTTCATTTTTCCACAGTTGCTCTAAATTCTGTGATTTTAATTTACAGACAGAAAAACCTGCTGCAGAATTGTGCTGTTTTCTAACAGTTAGGATTTTCAGCAGAGAAATAGAGAAAACCTTTTGACGGGCATTTTCTATTCATAGTTAGATATTGTGATGATCACTTTAGGATAGCAACATATCGATTATCGCAGCTGTATCGTGATAAATTATCGTATCGTGAGGTACCCTGTGATTCCCACCCCTAATGAAGGACGGAGATTTTGCTTTTTACTTTCCTACTGTGTCAATAAAAGTATTATTTTTTTTCAATCTATTCACGTTTGTAACACTTTTCAGCGACTGATACACAATATAATATTGCTTAAACGGCTCCTAAAAGAGCCGCTTGTGGACAACACAGTGTTTTGTCACGAGACATCTCATTCAGAAGAGACACTCGCTGAGTTGTTGGCAGCCAGTCTTCGCTGACCTGGCAGTTGTCCCACCTCGCCAACTGGAAAGTTACGGAGAACACAAGTTGCCTTCACACAGTGCTTGATGGACCTCCATGGCACGCCTGAGGACAGAGGGTGGTTGAAGATCCGGTGCTCTCTTGGCAGGTTGGGCCCAGGAAATGGCCTGATTGGTTTTCCTGAGTGGAAAGGCCTCATCAGCAACAAAGACGTGTGGCTGGGGTCCTCGGTAATCAGCTGCTGGCATAGTGGCAGGTCAGCAGGCAGTTGGAGGGCTTGAGGAAAAAGTCCCACCATCACTTCATCAATCACCTGAAAACATATTGGGCATCCAATGCAGGAAGCTAAACTTTAAGAATTCACTCACAAATGCATTAATCATAAATTGTACAACCTGCACATAAACCACAATAAAGGTCATTTACAGATTAATACACCAAGAGTAAAGAACTTTTAACTTGATATGTACGAACTGATGATGTGTGGATTTCAAAAACGATGAAGTCATCTACTCTAAATTTGTGCAAATGTAGCCTATTTGAACTGTGATCAGCCTCACGAAAATGTGAAATATCCTGTCAGTCAACCAAATATTTGTTAATGTGTTCACAGGAAACAACTTTACACACTTAGTTTACACCAACTATAAAAGTGCTACTCACCGGAGACAGATGCACAGGCGCTCTGCAGCTGAGGCAGAACGCCTGTAGTTGGTGTCCATCCGTGAAATCCTGGCGCGTCCCAGGCAGCAGGCCATCACGCCGGGCGCTGCTCCGCCTCACGCAGATCCCGCAGTGAAACTCAGAGCGGTGAGGCCTCCAGATGATGCTGTGGGACTTCCACAAAAGGTTGACGGAAATAAACAAGGCTAAGTTATGCGGTATCCATGGAGGAAAGCCCCTCCTCCTTTCCAGAAAGAGTATTCCCATTGGCTGCCAAGGGTGAATATTCGCAGGCTGCAAAATACTCCAAAAAACACACAACTGTATTTGCGTAACACAAGCTGAAAGTTCACTTTGTGTTTGGTCTGAACCTTTAGTGTCTTTGTTGACACATTATCACCACCTGATACTGTGGAACCATTGGCTGGACCGCAACCCCAAACGGGTAACAACAAGGCTCCAGAGCATTACAGTGATCCAGGACGCCACCGAAGTCCACATCATGTTGATAATATCTTAAATAAATATATATTTAAAAACGTCACACCTGCACTTGAAAGTGTTGAAAGTATTTACTGTTGAATTTGTTTTGAAATGTCCTGCAGTGTAAAAAGTCTCTCAATCTGAACAGGTTTTAGATGCATCAGGTGTCATCTGGGTTTCTGAGGCGAGTACCAACATTAACCTTCAGGTGAAAATGTGCCCACTAACCATTTCACTAACTGTACTGTGCGCTACATACAGATCGAAGTAAAGTGCACATCTCCACATGTACAGTCGTTTGTAAGTAGTTCAGGTTAAACCAACAGGCTGACTGTCTTACATTGTTATTGTAAATGTATTATTAGTTCACCCCTATTTCAGATAATAAAGAGAAAGCCAGTATCAGTCGGTCATTATAAACGGCTGTGACGGCTTGTGCCTGATTCATTACGCTAAGAAAGAGAGAGCACACAACTGCCACACTAACACTAATGATTTACACCATTTATATCTACATTATTGAAAAGAACATTCAGTGATTGATCGAGTATGATTTAGAGTCATGAGATGGGCCTTCATAGAAAGCTGCGTTCTGTTTTGTTTCTAGAGCGAGGGCAGCAGGTAAAGAACACATTACTGATTTCTCTGCATTTCATCTGGGTTTTTGGTTAAAATTCACAAAATTAGCAACTAAACGATTTCTTTCCAGGATTAAATCTCACGACTTGATTATTTTTCAGAGTTTAAACATGACTGAGGCTCCCGGCTCTTCTTGCGACCATCAAAACTGACTTCAGTCTCGGAACAGTCTGATGTTTTGTCTTCAGTACCTGGTCGTAAAGGTCTACCTGGATCTGGTTCTGATCGTCTCTTAGTGTTACTGCGGGTGTGATTTGACACTGTGTCACTTACACTGCCGCCGAGTGCTTTCTCTCCGGTGTGGATTTTCATGTGTCTCCAAACATTTCCGCTGTACCTGAAGCGTTTCTTACAAACAGAGCAGCTAAAGGGCATTTCTCCCGTGTGACGCCTCATGTGTTCAGTTAAGTGTGAGCGCAGGACAAAACTTTTACCACAAACTGAGCAACTGATTGGTTCCTCTCCTGAGTGAATCCTCATGTGACTCCTCAGATACGACTTGCAGCCGAATCCTCGACCACACTCGGAGCAGCTGAAGGATTTCTTCACGTTTTCAGCTGAGCTGCTGGCTACAGGCTCTGTCTCACTTTGGCTTTGAAGCTGTGAGGACCGACGTCCAGCACACTTGTGGGTTTTGAGGTGTTTTAACAAAATGAACGTTTTGTCACAAACTGAGCAGCTGAAAGGTTTCTCTCCTGCATGACAGCGTTGTGTGTTTACACCCGATTCTCTGTCCTCCTCCCAGTCAACGTCGCTGACTTCAGTCTCGGGTTCAGAAGAGTCTTCAGTCTCAGGTTGTAAAAGTCGATCTGGATCAGAGTTCCTGGCTGGTTCTGGTCCTCCACAGTCCTCTCCATTAGCTTCAGTTTGGTTTGGATGAAGCTGTGAGGACTGAGGACCAACGCACTTGTGGGTTCTGACCTGATAACTCCAAGTGAACCCTTTGTCGCAGAGACTGCACTTGAATCTTTTCTCCTCTGAGTGGACCGCCATGTGTTGACTCAAATAGCGTCCTTGTGCAAATCCTCGACCACAAACTATGCAACTGAATGGTTTCTCTTCTGTGTGGGTTCTCATGTGAAACTTCAAATTCACCTTCAAGTTGAATCTTCTGCCACACTCAGAGCAGCTAAATGGTTTCTCTCCCGTGTGTATTCTAATGTGTCTTTTTAGATTTCCTCTGAAACTAAATAGTTTCCCACACTCAGAGCAGGTGAGTAGTTTCTTGCGAATGTTACAACTCGTCTCACTTTTAGAGACTTCATTGTTTGAGTTTAAACCTGACTTAGGTTCTCTGGTTTCATCCCAGTCACCACCACATCCTCCACAGTCCTCTCCATCAGCTTCCATCGGTTCAGTCTGGCTCTGATGAAGCTGTGAGGACTGAGGTTTCTCTTCTTCATCATCTTCTTCACTCTTCACAGGGACAGGAGTGAATGGGAACTTGGTGATATCAGCCTCCTCCAGTCCTGGAAGCTGGTCTCCCTGCTGTCTGGTCCAGAGTTCCTCCTGTTCCTCTTTAATGTGTGGAAGCTGTGGGTCCTCCTGGTCCAGACTGAGGCTCCACCCCTGAACCTCTTCCTTGCTCCCCAGCAGCTGCTCTATGTCTGCAGGACACATTGAAGAAAACTATTAGACCATGTTGAAGCCAAGCTTGATGACATTTTACATTGAGACACATGATAAACACAAGCAGGAAGGTTGTCTTGTAATAATGACCACCAGACCCTGAGTGTATAGGAACAGCTGACGACGAATGAAGGGAACACAAACTTTGTCCACATCGGTTAACCTGCTTTTTCTCTCCGTTTCAGTGTTTTCCGGTGATTACGCAGTGTCCGTCTCTGCCCACGAGACTATGGCTGTTGATACACTGTCAACAACCTACCGCTGTTTTGTTCATTTGTAGCTCCTGATAATACGTTCTTATTTGCAGCAGCGTTATTATGGAGGATAAGTGGAAAAGAAAAGGAAATTTCCCAAGATTCAAATATGAATAGAGCTGTACAGCCGGCACAAAAACCCAATGACAGCCAAGCAATCCAACGAGATAACCAAAGAAGATGCAGTTGACCAGGAGAAACAACTGTTCCGACTCGGGCTGCCTCCATTTAGAAAATTACAGTATGTTTGTAAAAAATGGACAGAACTCCTGAGCATGCAAAGAAAGACGTTTCATTCAGTGAGAATTCACCCTGTCATCATTGACGAAGACCCCGATTATTGGGGCACGATGCCCCTACGAAAGTTCAATCAAATCATGTCTGGGACGTGCAGATGTCGCCGCCCGAAAGAAAGAGAGGCGCCTCGCTTTAGGCCGCATTGCAACCAGACTCCGTCAACAGACGGGGAGACAACACCTTCGCAAGCACCAACCAGCCGCACGACCTACAGTTGTTGAGACGAGACAGCTGGAAGCATGGGTGGTACTTTTCTTGTCACCTAATCCACATCTCATCTCACGATGTCTAAACCGGTTTTGAAACTATGTTTCAGTGACACCCCGTGATTAAAATGCACAACTTAACTTCTTATCCTACTGAATCCTGTACAACATAAGTAAAGCTGGAGGATCCACGTGTTCAGCTCCACTGTGTGCTAAATGTGTGTCGAACCAGTAATCACGGGATAGTAGGTCCCATTAACCAGTGCATTACAGTGTAGAAGATTGAAAGGAGGGAATCTTGAATAATTATAATTCCTTTGTTTCATTACTGTGTTTACTTTTGTTTCATTCACTTTGATGGTTTGCTGTGTTTTATCAAACTTTATTATGATATCCTAGAGGTGCTGTATTACTCAGAAGTGCATGTAGTGTAGCCATTGGGAGAATAACGGTGTTCTCATTGGGTAAAGGTGTTGACCACTAATGTTATTCTTTCAATGTGAGGTTTGACTACTAAAGGATTACATTCTGTGTTATTCACGAACCTGTGCTTTCTACATGAGCAGAGCAGCTGCTCAGGCCGCGCAGGCAAAACCTAGCCAACCGTAACCTACACAATGGAAGCAAGGCACCTGCTGTAAGTCACGTACGGCAGGCCTGAGATCATCGCGAACTGAAGCCAAGAATGAGATCATGACACATTGTGATTTATGGCGCCTGGTACTGCAAGAAACCAAGCTTTGCACTGCGGAAACTAAACTTTGTATGAGACGCAGCACCCTGCTGGTTGGAATTGTTGAATAATGTTATGCATTTATCAAGTATGTTATTCCTTATTAATTCTTTTAAAAAATACAATTATAAGTGTTTAAGTTTTAATGGTGTCAAAGAATGCCTGTATAACTTTTAAAAAATACGGTGAGACTGAAGTTGAACCATATTGGTGAATTTCTTTATATTAAAAATATAAAGAAGGATAAATTGTAACAATAAATATGCTGAATAACAGCTAAAAAGTGGTAATTTCGATATTAGCGAAAGTGTTAAATTGGTAAAACAGTACATAAAACGGCCACTAGATGGCAGCAGAGGATAAGAAATTCACCAATGGAAGGTCAGCGAACACTGTAGGTGGAGACCAAGTGTAACGCCCACCTGGAAGGTGGAGTTTAAGGTGAATCTAAGGCGATGACCATCAGCTCAGTTCCATCCTGAGACCTGCTGGGATGTTTCTTGGGTTTATTTGTCCTTTATTGGAATAAACTCTTTTGCACCGACTCTTGACCGTCTCCAGTGAAGTCTTTGACTAAAGAAGAAAGCTAATAGAGTAATTTTTACTGAGTTTGATAAGCTGGTTAGGGTAGGGACCAGGTCTTTTACTGGCCCGGCCGGCCCTTATTTCTGACCCAAAACAGCAGCCGGCGTGCGGCGGTGTGTTTACAGCTGATGGGAGTAAATACTGGGTCCTCAGCTGTTTTCAGTTGTCCTCGTTTAGGAGTTTTTCACAAGGAGGTGAAGACAGTCTCCTCCTCTCCAAAACAAACAGCTGATTTCAGCAGGTAGTAAAGCTCGTTAAAATATCACGTTCCTCCGACACTCTGTCACATGGAAATGCTAATGTCCGTCGGCGGTTGAGGTCAATATACTCACACTGTTTTTTATTCTAATGAAGTCTGACGGTCATATCTACATTTTACTCACGGATTGTGACGTTATTAAATGATGTCTGTCCGTTTGTGTGGTGTTCGAATAACAACATACGTCAGCTGGTTCATTTTCCTAATCCTTGCCGGTTCAGACGGCGGTGGAAACGCAGACGTGGGCTGAAGGAACCTTTTAGTTCCAACGATGATCTTGGTCCCTGGTACTTTTGGTGGAAATGCAGTTTTAGCTAATAGAGTACCGTCAGGCCCAAGTTTGTTTGTTTATTTAGTCTTTTTCATATTTAGTATTAACATGAGTGAAGATTTAAAAGAAACAAGTGAATGGATTAAAGTCGTAAATGGGCTCATATCTGTCTCTGTCTCACTCTGCCGTCCGTTCACATGAGCCGACTTTTGAATCCACTCAGAATAAAAACATTTACCAATGAAATAAATAATTCAGAATACAGACAGTAACTGCAGTTGCGTGACACTTTTTGTGCAAATGTCTGCACATTTTGTAGCCAATGTAGATGCTCAAATACTGACCTGGTGCTCATCGTTCTGTGCAGCTGATAATGAGTTAAGCCTGGACTGATAATGCTGTTGTGACGGACTGAAGCGCAGGAGGAGCCCTGATGGTGCAACAGACTTCACTAAAAACTGGATTATTACTGTTCACTAAAAACACTACACGTGTTTCCTGTTGATGCAGTTATTTATACGCAGCTGATGCTCCTTATGACTGACAGCTGGGTTCGGCTCGGACCGGTTCGGCTCGGATCTCCTCGGCCTGTTAGCTCCCGTTAGCAGGAGCTAGCTGCGTGCGGCCGCTTTAGCTCCCGTTAGCTTAGCACCAGCGACGTTCCCAGCAGCAGAAAGGAAACTGACCTGCTCTCCGCAGTTTTCTCTCAGGCCGCTTCAAACCCACATCCAGCAGGTTCCGGTGGCGGCGGCCCAGCTCCTCTTCATACTCGGTGATTGTTCTCTCAAAGTGGCCGAATATCTCCTCCACAGCCGCAGCCAGCCGCTGCTGGACGAACACCTTCAGACTCTGGAGCCCCGACATGTCGGACTCCGTTAGAGGAGAAGAATTAAAGTAAAGCAGCGACACGAAGCCCTCATTGTAAACACGAGCGACCACTTCCGGGGAGCGATTTCAAAATAAACACAACTCGTCACTTTGTTCGGAGTGTCGGGAAGGTTCCTTTGGAAATGCAAAAGCTTTTTCTTCTTTGGGTTTTTACGGCAGCTTGAGTTGCATTACTGCCATCTTCAGGCTTTACTTTCCCTTTGCTTCCATTCATACTAAATCTGCCCATCTAATCCAGTCGCCCTCAGAAAACCAAATATCCATTTCCTGCCCTCCACACTTACTGTTTTATCTACCCGTCCTATTTTTTTAAACTGTGTTATCATTTCTTGTCTTTCCTGAGTAAATTCCCTGCATGTTGTAAGAATATGTTCTGCTGTTTCAGCCTCCTGACATTGTTCACACAGTGTGCTGTTAAGATTGCTTTGCCCAATTCTCAGCCTGCTTATTATCACCTGCTCTTTATTGTGTACTGTATGATGTGTTATATGGACCTCTGTCTGCAATAAAGTTATTAATTAATTTCCTCTTTGCTCCCCTACTTTGCTTTGGATTCTGTGTAAATGTCTCCCTTTTATTGCATCATCCCAGCTCTGTTGCCATTGTTGATTTACACTTCTCCACACTATGCCTTTCCCCTCTGATCTTGATAATTTAATGTTGACTTCAACATCTCCTTTTTTAACTGCTTCTTTTGCCACCTTATCTGCTTTCTCATTTCCCTGAATTCCTGAGTGTGCAGGGACCCACAGAAATATGACTTTTTCCCCTGCCTAGTTATTCTTGAGTTCATAAATAAGACTTTATACAGCAGGTCCAGCTGGCTTCTAGTTGTGCATTTCTTCATGCTTATAAGAGCTTTCACTACATAATAATAAATGTAAAAGGTTACCTGATTGATTATTGTTATTATTATTTTATCAAAGTACGATTTAATTACTTTTCTCAATTTTCCAATGGATGTTTTCACCTGTTAAACATTTTTCTACAGACAGTTTGAGACGAAGTTTAACAAGAGAACCAATCAGAAGCATCAGAACAGCTTCAAACTTTACAGAAGGAAGGAAGATATTATGCACATGAAAAACATGCAAAGGAACAAAATTAATATTATTCAACACATAACCGAGCATGTTACTGTCATTTAATTACTGATTGTCCCCAGTAACTGTTACAGATTCCAGTTACCTTTATTTTGTTATTAAATTATATGTAACTAGGCTATTTACTTATAAAAAGGTTAATCCCCATCACTGCCCATGTATTATTTTTCTTACATAACTTACATTTTCTATTCCATATTTATATTTCTACATTTATGTATGTCAGCTGCATGTTTGTCTGCGTGTAGCATCGCCAAAGACAATAAAACTCCTTCTGATTCTGAACAAGCCAGACTGATGGAGTGACAGTGTACTTCTACTAATATCTAAAGTCTGCTGAGGAAGTATACTATTTCCTGCCATGAATTTCTTCAATAAAATGGGGTCAGGACCTTTAGAAATCCCGCCGGGGGGGTGCATACATTCTGCCAGTGTTGGACTCTTTTGTAAGCTGGAGATGTTGTTTAGTTCCTCAGCGCGTTTTATCAAAATCACAATGTTTATATGAATATTTCATATAACCTATAACTCTGTTAACAGACGTTGTTTTTAATAATCATTGCAGATGTGATGTCATGTTTAATTTGTTGAATGGACCAAAACTTCACCAAGTCTTAATTTATCTTATTTTGTTCATTTTGTTGTTCTTCTGGTTGAATTATTTTGACGGTCGACACCCGGAAGTGATCGTCTTCACTGCGGCTGAGTGTTTTAGCAACATGGCGTCCATCATGTTTAGCTTGTGAACGAGTCCCGTTGTTGTGCTGAGAAAGAGTCTCTGGCACCAACAGCGAGGAGCCGCCAGAGCCTCCGTGTGTCCGGATAAAGCTGCTGCTCTCCGGCTTCACCTCGGACTCATCTCCCGGGAGCCTCCGGAGCTACTGGAGGTAGCTTAGCATGCTAACCGCAAGTTAGCCTCGCAGCGCAGTGAAAGCAGAGTTCGTGGAGAAAATGTATAAAGTTCAGGATCTGAGATGGTGAAGCGGCGACTAACTGCGGCCGCAGGTACAACCGGAGAGCGGCTGTATTCTGAACATTACGGTAACTTCACGGCCTTGAAACGGTGAAATGTTTCTGTTTGTGATTTTATTTCGCTTTTTTACACCGTCAGCAAACAGCTGTTAACAGCATTCCGCCTCTCGCACAGATTAATAAAACTGTTAGCATCGTTTCTGAGCGCGATGTTCTTGTAACATTAGTAACTCCTGCTGAGGCACCGTGTACATCCGGATTTCACAATAAAAGCACCCCGGGTTAAAAATAACGGTTTTTTAAAACAATTATTTTAACAAGAGATGGTAAAGACAACGATTATGTCAGCAAAACTGAGAAATAATGTAAATGTCAGCGGTATAAAGTTTTCAGGGATCAAGAAATGAGTGAAAAACTTCCAGTTTATTCTGCAGCAAAGGAAGGAAATTAAGCACATTTCTACAGTAACACACTGGAGCAGCCTGTTAATACACCCACAGAAGCTTTATTTGTATAATATTATATGTAAGAGCCCATGTTAGCACATGGTATTTGGTGAATTGTTGTTAATAATGACGTGCTATATGTTCATGGGTCATGCAGAAGTTGATTCTGTGTTTGATGTTGTGTTTTAGCTGATCGGGTGGTGAGTAGTTCTGCTAAAAGGAACATGTGGCAGGAGGTAAAGAGATCTGCAAGGAGGATGGATCCTAACAGGTTTTTGACTGTGTTTTGCTTAACAGGTTTGAGTGGTTTTGGTATACTGCACTGGGCTGGTAATGGATCAGGCCTTTTGTACATCTAAATAAAAGGATCTAATCTTATTTTTTGAAAAAAGATTTCATCATAATTGTTTTGAATGTTCTACCTCAGATTTGTGAAGTGATCCACTGTTTTGCATCAAGTGCTTGTCACGTTCTGACCATAACGAAAAGTTTTACCACACAAATAATCATCTGGTTTCTTCAATTTTCACTTTGGAGCAAAAATCAGCCTGAAAAAAATAAAGATTTGACATTTATCCTGATAATTATCGATATTGAATGGTATGAATTTTTTTCGTCATGATAACATTTTTTTATAAAATAGACTATTTGCAGATTAGTGGCTTTGGACTATGTCATAGTTAAACGGCCAGAATATTTTATTTATATATATAATGAAGAAAGCTGCTTACTGTTTTTCAGTATACAGTAGAAAACACGCTATGGATAATAAATGCATTTTTTGTATGAACTGGAAAAGATACATCTAGTCCCACAATGCCTCTGTCTCTGTGTTTCAGTGTGTCCTGCGGACGTCCAGCAGCTGTTCGTAAGTAAAGAAGAGGTTCCCCCTGAGCAGCAGGAAGGAAGCCCCAGTCTGGACCAGGAGGACCCAGAGCCCCCACACATTAGAGAGAAGTGGAGCCCCGGTCTGGACCAGGAGGACCCACCAGAGCTGCCACACATTAAAGAGGAACAGGAGGAACTCTGGACCAGTCAGGAGGGAGAGCAGCTTCCAGGACTGGAGGAGGCTGATATCACCAAGTTCCCGTTCACTCTTGTCTCTGTGAAGAGTGAAGAAGATGATGAAGAGAAACCTCAGTCCTCACAGCTTCATCAGAGCCAGACTGAACAGATGGAAGCTGATGGAGAGGACTGTGGAGGACCAGAACCAGCCAGGGACTCTGATCGAAATAGACTTTTACCATTTGAGACTAAAGACTCTTCTGAGACTGAAGTCAGTGATGGTGACTGGGCCAAGCCCACAGAACCTCAGTCAGGTTTAAACTCTGTAAGTAACACTGACAGGAAGTTATTTATCTGCTCCGAGTGCGGTAAAACATTTGGCCACAAGACAAATCTGAAAAGACACACAAGATGTCACACAGGAGAAAAACCGTTCAGCTGCTCATTTTGCAATAAACGTTTCAACCGGAGGGAACACTTGATTGCTCACATGAGATGTCATTCAGGAGAAAAACCTTTCAGCTGTTCAGTTTGTAACACGAGTTTCAGTCATGGCTGGTCCTTGGATAAGCACATGAGAGTCCACAGCGGGGAGAAACCGTTCAGTTGCTCATTTTGCGGTAAAAGATTCAGGCAGCGCTCAGATTTGGTCGCACACTTCCGAATTCATACAGGAGAAAAACCTTTTTCCTGCTCAGTTTGTGATACGAGTTTCACTCAGCGTCACACTCTGGTTCAGCACATGAGAACGCACACGGGGGTCAAACCTTTTCTCTGTTCGGTTTGTGGTACCAAATTCTCGCGAAAGGGACATCTGACGAGACACATGGCGGCTCACACAGGGGAGAAACCCTTCAGCTGCAGTGTCTGCCACAAAAGCTTCACTTGGCAGTCACAGTGTAAAAGACATGAGTGTGTTTGTGAGAGCAGCGGCAGTAAAGTAACTGGGGACCTTTGAATTTTGTACCTCCCACCTCAGACTGTGTAATGATCAATGTGTAATAATGCAATAAATAGAGAGATTAGTTCTGGTTTTCTGTTGACCAGAAAAACTAAAGATGTCTTAAAGTGGATGGAACGTTATGGCGCTGTGTTCTGTCTCTGCTGATACATGAACATTCTTCTTTCTTTAACTCTTGTTTACTTTTTGTTTCTTTAAAGAGGGTTTCTAACATTTTGGGAAATAAATATTTACCGCTGCATTAATGTGGATGGTGCATTTTACTACTGCAGATGATTCACTCCTTTATATCCTGTTGGGTAATTTAATCTGCAGCAATGCATCATGGTCAATAAGATCAAGAAAATGTAACTTTTTCCAATGACAGATTTGCAATTTGACATCATTTGGGATCATTGTTTTTACCATATCTGTGAACAAATAGTTGGAAAAGCCAGAGCAGATAATAAATAAACAACAACCAGAAACATAAGAACTAAACTTGCTAAAGAATTCTGGTTATTTAGTTTCCATCCTCTCTCCACAGTGATTTTACATTCATGGCACAGCACCCAAGCCTTAGAGCAGCAGGGAAACCCTGTTAATATGACATCATCGTCATCATAGATAAGAGTGTTCATGCTGTCTTTTGTGTCTCAATTTACAGCAATTACAACTACATGTTGTACAGAACTGTAGTTCAGGGTTTCAGGGTGTCGCGCTGCCATCACTAGTAAACAGTGTAGCTGATGGAGGAGGAGGATTTTCTCAGTTTATGAAGGAAGTCTTCATCCTGCAGGTTCTCACTAAACCTTGGAGATACGGGGTTTTCGGTGAACAGGAAGTGAATGAATAACTGGATTTTGTATTGAGGCCAGTGCTGAGAAGCTAATAGGAGAGAAACGTAGTGGAGCCAGCCTGAACTATAAGCTTTATCAAAGAGGAAAGTCTTAAATGTGGAGATGGTGTCTGCCTCCTGAACCCAAACTGGAACCTGGTTCCACAGGAGAGGAGCTTGATAGCTGAACTCCGGGTGGCTTTTACAGTCTGTTTTATAAACTAGAGGGAGAAGTAGATTTATTATGTTATAATAATGACATGTTAAAGTCTCTTCCACTCACCTCCACACATGCAGTCCGTCCTGTTCTGTCTCTTAGTATATAGTGACTGGTGCTGGAGCTTTTTCTTGGACCAGTACCCCCACTGCGGAGAAGCTAGACTGCGAGCCGGCAGGAAGACACATGGACTGGTCCCTGGTCTGTAATGTGAACTTCAACTCAGGGGGTCAGGCGTGTTTCCAGAGGTAACGAGAGCGAGAGAGGGAACCAGGCGGAGCGTCAGCTTCTGGCCGTGGGGAGGTCCGAGAGAAGAAGCTCTGCTGTTCCAGAGGACAGAACACGTGGGGACGTCTAAAGTATTCTGCCAATACTGTGTATTAATACTTCTCACCATCAACACAGAGTACAGCTGTGTGCCGGGCAACGATTCAAATTTTTAATCGTGATTAATCACATTGTCAGGGCGTTACCTTTTATCTAGAGTCCAGAGCCACGATCAGAACGTCAGAACAGGCTCCTGCTGAGCAGCAGGTGAACACATAGAAATCTGTTTTCAGGTGTCAGCAGGAACGTCTGTCTTCAGCTGTTAGAGGAAGGGGAGGAGATCTCCTCACGCACACGCCCGCCCGCCGCCGAAGTTCAATCATCTTGAACTTTTTGTTGGCGACGCGCAGCACGAATCACGGGCAGAGAGACTGATCCTCGCTGTTCGGGAGTTTCCAGAATCTAAACAGGACACCAGCAGGAGGGACTCACACGGTAGAGCGTCCCCGCAAAACTAGATGAAGTCGATCAGGTGAAGTGATGTAGCCTGTAACTTTAACTGACGTTAAATAGGCTACAGCTGTGTAGCGCACAGAAGCTGTTGCCATGGTTACCCTCACCAGAGCGCCGTCTGTTTCTCCCTCCGCTGCTGGTTTGGGTGGCTGATTCTCAGGCTGATCAACCCCCCCTGTGACCCCAGGGTTTGACTGGATGTGTATTCAGAGCCAGTGGACTTCAAAATAATTATAATTAGAAAATAAAACTGCGTTAAGGTGCGATAATTGTCTGTGTTAATTAATTAATGCGATAACGTGTTAACGTGCCCAGTCTTATTATTAATACTTCTCACCATCAACACCAAGTACAGATGTGTATTAATACATATGCATTGTAAATTTCCACCACAGCAGACGTAAAACGTATCCTGTATGGAACCGGTTAATCAGGAAGTTACACCTGAAGTTACCTCTGAAGTTACCTGGCTTCTTAGTGCAGGCCTCTGGTTCCTCTGCTGCCATGAAGAATCAAAATGATTTAAATCAAACAAAGGATGCAGACGTAGCAACATGTACTCTCTAAACAACGGGAACACAAACGCAGACGCTCAGCACACAAATCCAGCTCTGAACTCCACTACGGGTTTCCTCAGTTCAGTTCTTGAATGTAAACAAAATAAATTCAGTTCATGAAAGCAAAAAAGAAAGGAAATCAGTTTTACTCACAGAGTCAGAGTCAGTCCGGTACGAGAGCCCAGTCCAGGTTTTAGCTGCTGGGTTGTAGATGTTCACTTCCACAAACAACTGAGCACCGTGGGTCTCGTTCTCTCTATAAATCTGGATGAAAAACGGTTCACAGGAATTGAAACTACATCCCTACTATCACCAATCGGCTGTCACACAACCAGATAAACCCAGAACCAAACGTCACCAACAAGGATCATTAAATGAACAGTGATGCAGATGATGAAGGGTTGGAAAGGTTTTCCTGTGTGGAAATCAACGTGTCTCAGTGTGTTAATGCTTAAGAACTCATTTTATTCATCAATGAACAAGATGTTACTGAATATAAAAAAAAGTGTTTCATAATCAAAGGATTGTTTGTGCATAATTTTTCTTTATCTTTGTATTAGATATATTAAATCATTAATCCCTCAAAACACGTTCACAACATAAACATTTTGCATTTTATCATCTGCAGCCCACATTGAACAAAAACAGCACTTCTTTCTAACACTGACTACAGAGGGATCAGCTTCAGATGCTGCTTTTGAAACAATTTTAATGTCATGCGTTTCTGCTCATATGTGA
Source organism: Micropterus salmoides (assembly GCF_014851395.1). NCBI lineage: Eukaryota > Metazoa > Chordata > Actinopteri > Centrarchiformes > Centrarchidae > Micropterus > Micropterus salmoides. The sequence continues at coordinate 5,712,791 of NW_024040817.1, read as the reverse complement.
CAGACGAGTCAAATCCAATGTCTTAATAAATATTTATTTTCCATAAATATCAACTCTCAGCACCAGAATACATTTTCACGTATGCTGGCTGCACGCTGGAGGGTAACTGGGCCGACGTGGGTCGGACTCGTCGTCCTGATAATCTCAGGGCCGTTCCAGATTATCGGCCCGATGATCCTGTAGTGCGAGAGGTTTACAGACAGAATCTGAAGGTCGCAGACTCGATCCGAGGCTCCCCAATTTAAGATATCGACAACCAGAAACTTGCAGCAGCCAATGAGAGCGAGCTGAGCGGGAAGCGTGTCTCTGCTTTATAAAACATATAAACCTGCCGACTCCCTCTTCTCAGCCTCGACTTCATCCAGTTTGATTCTCTTCTTCTCCTCCGCACACACATGGTCGACCAGCTGATGACGACAGTCTGCCTCCATGTTTGTTTCTCTCTGAAGTCACGTTTGATCATGTGAGATTCTATGAGATCCCAAGTCCCTGAAACCGCTTAGTATAAACGCTGAGAGTCTGGTGAGCGTGTTCTCAAGACTAAAATATTAAACATCGGTTCATTCTGTGTTCCGTCTGTGGTGTCCCTCTTTTTTAAAATAAATTTAGATTTTAAACATCCTCTAGTGAGCACCAGGAGGTCACTGAATATCCAACATTTCACTATAAACTCCTGTGCAGAAATCACAAGTTTTACTGACTCCCTGTGTATATTCATGTTCCTACCTCTACAGCAGCAATCGGCAGCGGGCAGCCCGCCAGCATTAATATCCGGCCTGCAGCCAGATTACTTTGATAGCGGCAAAAAAAAAATAACATAAAAAAGGCAACTATAGAAGCTGGTGCTGAAACAGATCTGAGTCATCACAGCAACAGTTACTCACATAATCACTTTCTCTTAAGTGATTGAGCCTACAAAATAAAAGCATGAGAACATTTTTGCAGGAGTACTTTATGTCATGTTTAATTGAGAGCTTTTACTTTGAAAAGTTCTGAAGGAAATTCTAAATAGTAGTCTCTGGCCTGCTTGACAGACCTCTGAAAACATTCCCCTGAATGAGAAAATAAGGTTCCTAAAATGAAGTTCCTCTAATGGAGATGCTGGAGACATGAAAATAAGCGTCCACGTGGATCGATCCTGCACATGCTTAATATTGATCTCTTCACAATCAATTTGTTGAAAAAGGAAGAAAAAAATACAAGCAGCAAGTGAGGACTGAACACACAACCCTTCGAACTGCTCTACACTGAGGTGGGCAGTCAGACATCCAAAGCAGAAACGTCCTCGGTCGCTTCAACGTTTCTTCCAGATGAATCAGGCCGTGTTGCTGCTGCTGCTCTCGCCGACACACTTGTGGCTTTTGACCTGCGACTGCCAGGTGAACCTTTTGTCACAAACACTGCAGCTGAACTGTTTCTGTCCCGTGTGCACTGAGAAGTGGTACGTCAGATTTGCCTTTTGAGAAAAACTTTTATCACACACGGGGCAACTATATGGTTTCTCTCCAGTGTGGACGGTCATGTGTTTCTTCAGACCCCCCTTTTGTGTGAAGCTTTTGTCACAATATAAGCAGCTGAACGGTTTCTCCCCAGTGTGGATTCTCATGTGATTTACCAAAGCGCTACGCACAGCAAAACTCGTGTCGCAGAATGAGCAACTGAAAGGTTTTTCTCCAGAGTGGCATCGCATGTGACGAATTAAATTCGGCCTCTGAGAAAATCTTTTGCCACAAACTGAGCAACTATACGGTTTCTCTCCTGTGTGGAACCTCATGTGTCTCCGCAGACTGTCCTTGCGACCAAATTTTCTACCACATTCAGAGCAGATGAACGACTTTTTGATAGCATTACATTTAACATCAATTACAGGGACTCCGTCATTATTTGTGTTTGAACCTGACTGAAGTTCTCTGGAATCCTTAAAGTCATCGTCGCTGATTTCAGTCTCAGACTCAGCAGAGATTAAAGCCTTGTCTTCAGTCTCAGTTTGTAAACGTCTATCTGGATCAGAGTCCCTGGCTGGTTCTGGTCCTCCACAGTCCTCTCCATCAGCTTCCATCTGTTCAGTCTGGCATTGATGAAGTTGTGAGGACTGAGGTTTCTCATCATCATCTTCTTCAGTCTTCACAGGGACATGAGTGAACGGGAACTTGGTGATATCAGCCTCCTCCAGTCCTGGAAGCTGCTCTCCCTCCTGACTGGACCAGAGCTCCTCCTGTTCCTCTTTAATGTGTGGGGGCTCTAGTGGGTCCTCCTGGTCCAGACTGGGGATCCACTGCTGATGTTCAGGGGGAACCTCTTCTTTACTCCCAGATAGCTGCTGGACGTCTGCAGGACTCACTGAAAGACAGACACATTGAGGAAAACTGTGAGTTCACTTTGAAGCTTGATACAAAATATTTTAATGTAAATGAGATTACTGATGAACATTCATCCCCATAAAATACAGTCCCCACCTCCACTGATTTAAACCAGGTGTTTTAACAGCAGCTATTCTGCTCATGTTGAATAGACATTTGCGTCAGCTATCTCTGTTACTGACAAGATAATGGGAGGATGGCGGATTTAAGTCGGGCTGTGGAGTAAGTGGAGACTTTGAAATACGATTAAGTGTTTTATTAACACAAATACATCATCTGCATAAAGGCAGACCTTATTATAGTGTCTGCTGGTTTCTTAAACTTATTTTATTGTCTTTAAGGGTAATTTGTAATTTTACAGGTTACAGAAATAAGAGGGACTTAAATACAAATTACAATACAAATGTAATACAGTGCTCCTTTCTGTGTGCAGGTTGTTAATAAAAAAGAAAATAATTGTCCCATTTCGTTGCCAAGGACCTTTTCTATTTGCCGTGGTTTTGAAAGAGGGATCGACCATCGTTTTTTTATACTAGTATTGTATCAAGCTTTAAAGCAACATAATGTAATATTTTTATCTTAAATTTCCAACTTCAAAATCATTTTGATGGTACGTTGACTTGCCCGTTATTGCACTACGTAGCACTGAAATCTCAGGCAGGACATTTACCATGACAACAGCGTAACGCTTTATGGCACCAACATGACTCTTCAGCACAAGAGAGAAGAAGAAGCAACAAGTATACAATGTACAACATAAGTTCTTAGGAAGAAGTTAGCTCTGTATTCTCAGTATGGATATCATGACAGAGGCTGAAGAGACCGAATATGATGTCGGAGGAAGCGAGGAAGAGAAAAAAGGAAGTCACAAGCAAGAGATCGGACAAGAGTAAAAAGCAGACTGACTTTTACTCGTTCAGTTAAAAGGACAGACGGCGAGCTGGCCTCCTTTCTGTTGGACTAGCCAGTAATAACTTATTAATTAAATTTTATCTGGTGGAGATTTTTGCAGCTGCATTTTTTACAAAATGAAATAAAGCAGTCTCTTCCTTCTGATGGCTTCTGGTCCAGTCAGATAGTTCTGGTTCTGGTTCCTGCCAGAGAACAATAGAGGGTAATGGAATTTAATTTGTGAAACTCAAGAGTTGAAACACAACATTTAAATTTCACAGCAACATGTGACTATTTCTGAGAATCTATTATTTCTGAGACTATTTCTTCAAGTCGAAAGAAGTTCCTGTAAGAAAAGAAGATCTGGACACAAAAAACCTAAAACCATCTGCACAGCAAAATAAAATAAGTAGGTTTGTGTGTGTCGGACAAACTGTCCACCTCTAACCCTGTAGCTACCAACAAGCAGACAGACTTTCCTTCCACATCTCTGCATATAAACACATTTTAAAGCAGCTGCCATCGCTCTTCTGCGTGTTTTACTGTGGTGACTGAAAGATGAATAAAATGCAGGGTTTTTCCTGCAGAATCACGAGGGGTGCCTCCCTCAGATATGGTCCCGCCTCCCTCAGATATGGTCCCGCCTCCAGTGCCGACAAACTCTGATGGTGTCGTCATGGTAACCTGTTTATGGGTTTCTGTCATGTGTACTGTTGCAGCATCAGGCTGGCGTGGTGTCGTTCTCAGCACAGCACACCCGGAAATACGCTGTCAACATGTCCAGCGAGGGAGAAACGAGCCGTCTGATAGGCTGGACTGCAGCGCTGGGGGAGGAGACAGTGTTTCCCTGGTAACGCCACACAGCAAAATAATCACTGAAGAAACTAAACTGCTTTTCCTACCGTTCTGTTTTTATTTATAGTTTTAAATTGGCGCCAACATCAGCAGATGTTTGTGAACGCTGCCTTGTGGGCTCTACATGTGTGACTGAACGCCTCCGGTACAGAGAGTTTGTTTACACGCCGGCATTTCTCACGTTATCAAATACACATGATACAACAGACCTCTGAGAACATGACGCCGCCGATACTGAAAAAGCTAATAAAATTATAAAAGTGACAGGCTGAGATTTGAGCGCTGCGTCAGAGCGCCAACATTTAGCATCTGTTAGCAACATCATGTTGGCTGGTCGAAGCTCCAATTAAAGATACAGTATCATGTATTATATTTTGGACTGTTCATGTGTTTGCGGTTTCTCATATCAGATATTAATTCTGACTAGTCATAATAATCAAGATATCTTGACTTGAGGGGAATTAAAGATATCTACACCATCCTGAGAAATTTTAACTGGTCAGAATAACATATAACATACTATAACAACAGATACCTGATTCTATTATTCCCAAATTGGAGAAACCTTAAATGGTCATTCCAAGTCAAAATATAATTACAGATATCCTGAGTTTTGACTCGGCGAGATGACGGAGCATCTGTAGCTACGTCAGGAGGAGGATACATGTTACATGGCTTGCCATAGTTGTGGTGCAAATGTACAACACTCAACAGAGAGGAGGAGGCAAGACGGATCACATCATCATTCTGACTCATCGATGCAGAGTAACAGAAAACAGCATTGATGTCACGGAAAACGACCCTCGACTCGTCACCTCCTAAATGACATATCTGCAATTTAGTTTTGATTTCTCCAAATAATAATTGCAGATATCTCAAAAATCATTCTGACTAGTCCAAACTGTTGTGCATGATGTTGCTCAAGCGAGGCTTCTCATTGGATATTGGCCAAGCAAAGCGTTCGAGCCTCAGCTGGAGTAATGGCAGCTGCTGTTGTGGACAAGACACTGAAACAGAAAGGGATTAAGGGATTTGCGGCGAATGAGAGCTTTGGGTTTTCTGTAGAAATGTACAACTCTCAACACAGATGAGAAGGCGGCTCACTCGTTCACTGCTTCCATCATCAGCTCCGGAAAATAAGCTGTGGCTCCGCCTCCTGAGGCTAGCTACTGAAAACTCCAATTTAAGAAATCTGTAATTACATTTTGACAAGGCTGAATGAAAGCTGCAGATATCAGTATTGAGGAATCCCGCACACATGAATGAATCTTACTAGCCCTGCATTAGTCTGACCGTCCACTGCGGGGCCGCTGGGGGGCCACTGTGGGGCCGCTGGGGGGCCTGGATGAGAGACATCTAAACTCTACAACAGTGGGGTGGGCGAGGCTGCAAAGCTCTGGCTCAACTCAATCTGCCATCACTTTCCCTCGTATCGGAAGGTCAAACAAGGTGGTTCAGGTTCGGGTGACGATCAGCAGGAGGCTTTAACTCTCCTCTCTGCGGACAAGAAAACGCGGCATCTAAGTCCAACCTGGCAAGATATGGACGTCCTGGAGTCTGTCAGCAGCTCACTGAGCCCACTGCTGGATTTCTCAGACTATGTTTGAGTCTCCTGTTTGAAGCCAGTCCTTCACACAGACCCGACCAAGTTTGTTTGAAACAAAATGGTTTGATATTTGTTATTTATTACCAGTTTAATTTAACTAATTACACAGCAAACAATGCTTTAAGTGGTATTTTGTAAACCCCTCTCTCTTATATTTATACTTTTGTTTAAAATATGTTTACTGCATTAAAGCTAATGAACGGATGTTTTGCACTCCTCAGGGTAAAAAGTCATTTTTCAGCTTTTTTTTTTTTCCCTCCAAAACCACGGCAATAATATTAGAATGCTTAATTCTTTCTAAATCGAGCTGTTCAGGTCATCGGGTGAAAACTTCTGTATTGTTTTATCTCGCAGAAAAGAAAAACACGGCCCTACCCTGCATGTAAGGAAAGAGGATGTCTGCTTGATTTTGAAAGCGGGAGGGGTTTCACAGGAGGAGGAGAAGGAGACGTCTGCAGAGGAGGAAAGACTTGTGAAAGAGACCCAGTTCCATCATCATTGGCTGTATAAAAGGCTCTGACATTTCCGGGTGCCTGCCGCTTTAAGACTCTTCTTCTGTGGTTACGGTGACGATTCGCATGTTTATTTCCTCCTGAATGATGCAGCTTCCAGAGTGTTGAGTTAATGACGAAAAGTAAGTGACTGTAACTTTGTTGTGTTTCTGTTCTGTAGAGTTAATGTGCAGTCACATGTGCCCAGCGTGATTTCTAATGTTAGCACAATGTTCAAGCTGTAAAACACTGCAGGAAATAATAAGTTAACTGGTGTGAGCCTTCTGATGTCTAAGTTACGCAGTAACACCTGTAACACTGAGTTAAGAAGAGTTAGTATCGTGTTCATGAGACCACGCGCAGACGCTATTGTGCAGTAGCCTCGGCTAGCCAGAGGGTGTCGCCGTTGCTCCTTATGTGAACCTTTTTAATGCAATCTCTGATGTGAACTTGTCAGTGAGATACGTGAAGCTCCTTGTGTCTTTCCAAGGAGTAATGTAGATTTATGTTTAAAGGGACGCAGCAATGAGACGTTTATGTTGGATGATTTCATTACATTATGTATGTGGATTTATTTTTGGTTTCATACAGACTATAGTGACTAAGATGGATATTGGAATGTTCTGATGAAGGAAGAAATTACATCTCCTCGTCTTCATTCCTGTGTCCTGACCGATACACCATCCTGTTTACTGGCTGAAAGCCTTGATGAACTTGTCCTACTTAGTTGCCTCAATAACATTAGCCATGTTTCCATCTAATTGTCATGCAAATTTTAAGCCGACTTTTGAAATGTTACAAAAAACACAAAGGGAAATCTGCGCGTTTCCATCAGCTGGTTTGAAGCGAATAAACCAGGCCACGGCGAGCGTGGTTACGTCAGTAGTTGAGGTTACACGTCTGTAATAAACAAGACGTCTGGGTTCCAAACCAGATAATTCTAAACAAAACAGCTGATGTAGCCACCTGCAGAGATTCGCATCCAGCTGATCAGTCGTGAGTTACAAGTTCGCCACGTCAGAACTTATTCGGCGTTTCATCCCGTTTAGTGCATAAACTCGACAAAAAACACCTCAAGCGAGCGTAAAAACTTTTTTGCGAAATTAAGGATTTAAAATTTTTTTTTTACCGTTTCCATCAACCTTTTCTTACGAGACACTTCAAAATGTGCATTTAAAAAACGCTGATGGAAACACGGCTGCCGATTCTCAGGATAAATGGCTGCACGTCTTTTCTTCCTGGTAGAATTCGTCGTTCAGTCAGTGACAAGTTATTCAGTGCTGATGCCATCACATTTATTCATTTATTCATTTAACCGACGCAACTTACAGCTGCTTTATGTCAGAGGTCGCACAGGCCATGACATGACAGCGAATATACGGAAAAATCACAATTTTCTTTCAAATACAAAAAAGGTGTTTTAGTCAACAGTCTCTATTGAAGTAATGAACTGATTAAAAACAGGATTTCACATTCAGTTAAAACAACTTGCTACAGCGGATCCACTGTAGCAAGTTGTAATCGAACAATGTTTTTAATGTTCCTCTCCCTGTGCTTCCACTGTTGTCTCACTTTTTGCTGTTCTGGACCGCTGGCCAATTTAATTATCAATCCAAACATTAGTCACTTTAGAATAACTTTCCTTGCTGTTGCACCACCTGACTTTACAACTTATTTCCAATGAAACGGGCTTATAGTCTGAAACTTGTATTAACTTTTGCTTTTGATAGCAAGTTCATAATTATATTGTTTTGATTAAATAAAATGGTTTTATGATAAATTAATAATTTTCATGTATTACACATTGGTTGTACCACCGAACATGGAAAGAGAACCAGTCTGACTGTAAGTTAAACACAGGTATTTTTATCATGTAAATGTAAAAGCTCCGTATTTGTATAGCTCCTTTCTAGTCTTTTCAACCACTCAAAGCACTTTTACATCTGCATTCACCATTAATACACTGAGCGAAAGTGCTCAAACAGAAACTAACATTCACACACATTCATACACTGGCGGAAGCCTGGAGGAGCAGGGATTGAACTGCCGACCTTCCAATTAACAGCCAACCCGCTCTACCTCCTGAGCCACAGCCGCCCCTGATGTCATTATTTGAAAGGGATTTTTAAACCTTTTAACAAACATAAAGTTTGCTTGGGGACCTCTGGATGATGCAATAACCTGTTACTGGTAATAAATTTTCACTTTGGAATAAATGCTTATTGTTGGGCCAACCTGACAATTGAAAACATGCAAATTGCTGGACAGAAGTTTTTCAATTATCTCAGCAACTTTAAAACAATTGCTACTTGTAAAATTTGGTTTATTTGAAAGGTTTAAAACATAACATCATGCCACAGTATTTTAATTTGAATTTAATATGCTTAAAACACAATTTAAAATATTTTCTTAATCTGTTTATTTGCACGGACGGTTGCACCACCTGACATTTTGGGAGTTTTAGATGCCAGAACATAAAATAATACACTCAGCTAAAGGATTATTAGGAACACCATACTAATACTGTGTTTGACCCCCTTTCGCCTTCAGAACTGCCTTAATTCTACGTGGCATTGATTCAACAAGGTGCTGAAAGCATTCTTTAGAAATGTTGGCCCATATTGATGGATAGCATCTTGCAGTTGATGGAGATTTGTGGGATGCACATCCAGGGCACGAAGCTCCCGTTCCACCACATCCCAAAGATGCTCTATTGGGTTGAGATCTGGTGACTGTGGGGGCCATTTTAGTACAGTGAACTCATTGTCATGTTTGAAATGATTGGAGCTTTGTGACATGGTGCATTATCCTGCTGGAAGTAGCCATCAGAGGATGGGTACATGGTGGCCATAAAGGGATGGACACGGTCAGAAACAATGCTCAGGTAGGCCGCGGCATTTAAACGGGGGGCCTAAAGTGTGCCAAGAAAAACATCCCCCACACCATTACACCACCACCAGCCTGCACAGTGGTAACAAGGCATGATGGATCCATGTTCTCATTCTGTTTACGCCAAATTCTGACTCTACCATCTGAATGTCTCAACAGAAATCGAGACTCATCAGACCAGGCAACATTTTTCCAGTCTTCAACTGTCCAATTTTGGTGAGCTCTTGCAAATTGTAGCCTCTTTTTCCTATTTGTAGTGGAGATGAGTGGTACCCGGTGGGGTCTTCTGCTGTTGTAGCCCATCCGCCTCAAGGTTGTGCGTGTTGTGGCTTCACAAATGCTTTGCTGCATACCTCGGTTGTAACGAGTGGTTATTTCAGTCAAAGTTGCTCTTCTATCAGCTTGAATCGGTCGGCCCATTCTCCTCTGACCTCTAGCATCAACAAGGCATTTTCGCCCACAGGACTGCCGCATACTGGATGTTTTTCCCTTTTCACACCATTCTTTGTAAACACTAGAAATGGTTGTGCGTGAAAATCCCAGTAACTGAGCAGATTGTGAAATACTCAGACCGGCCCGTCTCGCACCAACAACCATGCCACGCTCAAAACTGCATAAATCACCTTTCTTTCCCATTCTGACATTCAGTTTGGAGTTCAGGAGATTGTCTTGACCAGGACCACACCCCTAAATGCATTGAAGCAACTGCCATGTGATTGGTTGATTAGATAATTGCATTAATGAGAAATTGAACAGGTTCCTAATAATCCTTTAGGTGAGTGTGTATATCATTATAATGTTGTGAAAATATATTCACACAAAATGGGTTTTGTAGAAGTGATAAATGTCGTGAATTCATTAAAATTACTTTAACAGAAAATAATTCACTGGGACACAAAAATCATGTCCACCTTCAAACCATCGATCGCCTTTATATTCCGCTCTTTGCAGCGTCACCAACTTTCTTGCCAGTCAACATTTGTATCATGCGTGTTTGTCATGTACGCCTGCAACACATCTGAGACCATCACCAGTTAATCTAGACACCTGTTTAGGTCCTCTCACTAGCTCCAGCAGCACTGGATCAGTGCAGGTCAAAGTTCAGTGAGCTGATCCAGACCGGGACCAGCAGAACCGGAAACAGCTGTGGTTTATAAGGGGGGGGGGCTCTGCAGGATGAAGAACAGAACAGGCTTCTGAAATAAATCACTATTTTCTTATTATTCAGCAAACATTAATACAGGTTATCTACACATTAATGATACTAATAACAGCTGATGCTCCTTATGACTGACAGCTGGGTTCGGCTCGGACCGGTTCGGCTCGGATCTCCTCGGCCTGTTAGCTCCCGTTAGCAGGAGCTAGCTGCGTGCGGCCGCTTTAGCTCCCGTTAGCTTAGCACCAGCGACGTTCCCAGCAGCAGAAAGGAAACTGACCTGCTCTCCGCAGTTTTCTCTCAGGCCGCTTCAAACCCACATCCAGCAGGTTCCGGTGGCGGCGGCCCAGCTCCTCTTCATACTCGGTGATTGTTCTCTCAAAGTGGCCGAATATCTCCTCCACAGCCGCAGCCAGCCGCTGCTGGACGAACACCTTCAGACTCTGGAGCCCCGACATGTCGGAGACACCCGGAGAAAAGCTTCTTTAATGTTCAGAGAACTGCGAGCACGAAGACGCGACACGTTCCTGAACAACAACACAGAGCGCGGCGATAACTTCCGGGTCACATGTCAAAATAAAACATTTGTACAGCACGTTCCAGCAACAAGGCAACTCAAAGTGCTTTACATAAAACAAAAGTAACAGATGGAAATATTAAACAAAATAATTAGTTAAATAGAAAATAAAAACAGATTCATTTACCTGGTAAACCTAGAATCAAATAATCAGTTTGATTCTCACACCAGCAAAACCTCAAACGATATTTATTTCCTCTTATTCACGATTGTCACCGTGAATCCAGATTGTTTACGCTGCAGTCTTGGTAAAAACAGTCAAAACGTAATACATTTACATTTTACATTTGGCAGACGCTTTTATCCAAAGCAACTTACATTTGAGGAACAACATACTAATCAGCCGTAAGAACTCGGCCTTCAATCACACCTGGCCGCCTTCATCACCTCCCGCTTGGACTACTGCAGTGTCCAGAGTCCTGTTCGGGGGACCCAGCAAAAGTCCTGGACCAGCTCCAATAGGTTGCTAAGGTTCTCACGTAGACCAGCCCCACCCCCCCCAGTACCTACCGGACCTTCTCCATCCCCCAAAAGCTCCTTCTGTGGACACTTTAAAAAAAAACAAAAAACTGCTAACCAAGGTATTAGGCCTGACCCCGCATAGTCAAAGATTTGATGCATCGATGGGCAGAGCCTGATACGACTGTCAATCTCACGGTCGAAGCTTCGCATTGAAACAAGGATCACGCCATTTTGGCGATATGGGGCTGACAACACCAGTGAAGCTGGGTACAAGGTAGGGTAGAGTCGGGTAAGTAAATAAAGCTGGTTTGTAAGCGTGAGGGGAGATCGTGCAGCAGCAGGAAGCAAGACAGTGTGTCAGAATATTTTTATTTAAAGTTTTTACACAAATCCAAAATGGGCCTTTTGAATAATAACACGTCACTAACAATGAGGAAAGAATAAGCAGAAAACGATGCCGCCTTCACATCACGTTTGTTTCAGACGTGGGAACCCAAAGTCCCAATAGTAGAGCCACATAAAGGACGAGTGACGTTAGAGTAACTCTCCGCCACGTCAGCTGCCATGTAGGCGACATCATAGACACGAGTTACATGCTTGGAGTTTGAGTTTCTGAAGAGGTGCGACTGTGTTCTTAACTGAAAGCAAAAGCTGTCTATGATGTAGCTGCATGGCGGACACGCGCTCTAATGTGATTTGATGGACTAAAGGAGTTCAACTTATTTTCAAAATAAAAGGTAATTAAAAAAAAAAAATTCAATTTTTCCCTTAATGTGACTCTAAAACTCTGTCGTCCTAATAATCCTGAAACTCTTCATTTATAAAACCTCACTAAAAGTGTACAAACTGTGCGTTCGCACATCTGTAAGCAAGTTCCCTTTATAAATCACAATCAACTTCAAATGTGGCCCCTGTGAGGGAGCGCCATGTCCGACCCTTCAAACGCTCAGTGAAGCTGGTTAATATTAATCCGTCCTGACTACAGGAAAAAAAGGAGGCGGACTCTCGTGTTATTAAAAGCAGCGCTTCAGATCCACATGCTGGCGCTCAGCGTTTGGTTCAATAAGGAAATGTGAGAACAACACCTGAAACTCTGCTCTCGTATTTGCTCGACTGACGCACTGAAAACAGCATCAGTTTAAATGTAATTTGTCTCCTGTTCACCTTAATTATGAGAATAAATTGCTGCATGCAAGTATTAAATAATCTGATTCCTGATTAAACATATTTGAGGCTCTTTGGCAGAAACAGAATCTCAGTTTGTGTTTAAGATCCTGAATCTGGATCTTTTTGTGGCTGCAAATAATTTTAAATTGTGGGTTTTTTTGCGCACTTTGGGGAAAAAAATAAAATCATTCAGTCAAACGGGTGTTTGTTTATTCAGAAAGGCTTTAAGCCTGGAACACTCAGAGGTAATACTGGGATTTATTTTACACAGCAGTCGGCCTCTTCATCTCAAACCGTTTCATCCTTCTGCCATGTGAGGCGCTCTTTTCCCCTCTTTGTGCGTACGCATGGTTCAGAGTTTACTAACAGGACGCACATTCTCCCGTCAGGTTTGTTTGTTACAGATCACAACCTTTGCTTGGGAAGTGGCGTCCGCACGTTTCCAGTCCCGTTTTGTACGTACGCAGCGTTTAGAAATGAGACCCCTGATGTTTCCAACTCGGTGCTTAATAACCCTGAAGCGGAGATGGGGACTCGAGTTTGAGACACACAAAGTGACTTCAGAGACAGACTCGAGGTGCGAGACTCGTGAACGATGTTTATTTTTAGCTAACGTCCAATGAGTGTGCCGTTATTCCCCTTCCAGCGTTTCCTATAACTGTCGTTTATGAGAAGATGAATGAGCGTTTTTTTGCTCGCCAAACTTGAGGTGGTCGATAAACGTGATCATTTACGTCCCGCCGGCTGCCATCACGTTAATTATTAACGTTGGCTCCTAACAGGTTACAGGTTTATTGTTGATCATACGTTTTATTTAGTTATAACGTTACACTGGTTTGAGTCTGGGGGATGTGTTGACTTACAGAAGTTAATATCACATGGTTGCAGCCTGAACGCAGCATTCATTATAACCAGGAGAGACCTGAGACTTGGACTCTAGCTCAGAGACTTGTGAGCATCTCTGAAAACAAACCAAACATGGCCGCCTCACATCAGCCCGCCTGTGGTTCCGTGTAATTAAACTCATATTTAATGTCTGCAGTGTTTTATTACCGAAGTTCAGTAACTTTAACAACCAAACATCTGGAGTCGTGCAAAGACGTGAACGCTGCAGGCTGTTAACACCTCTTCTAGTGATGGAGCCTCAAACGCAGCAGCACGGCGACACCTGCAGGTCTGTAGAGCTTATAGCAGCTCTAAGATTTTCCAGTGAAAGATGTTCCAGTGAAATAATGACTGCAGATCTAAAAGATGAACGGACCTTCCTGCTGAGGGTCACAGCCGCTGTGGACTCGTGTTTAACTTGATGGCCGATGTTTATGGAACATTTCCAGAGTCTCGGTGTGATGTGACTGGAGGATGGGATCCATTAAATGAGCCCTAAATGTTCTCACAGCGCCGATTCTGTCTTTGTGAACATCATCAACATCTTCGGTCACAGAGTTCAGCTGGATGAATCTTTCTGAAGCAGCAGAGACTTTTGAAGCTTCGGTCTCCATCAGTCACCTGCTGTTGTTCATCTGAATCAAGCGTCGCAGCTTCAGCAGGTTTGAAGTCTGCCAGTTTGTGTGGAGACATCCGAACATCTGGATTCAACCTAACTGGAAGAAGGACGTTCGTTTCCTGCTGCAGCTTCACCAACACACTTGTGTTTTTTCAGCTGTTTCCGCCAACTGAACCTTTGGTCACAGACGCTGCAGCTGAAAGGTTTCTCCCCCGTGTGGACGACCATGTGCTGCCTCAAATTTCCCTTTTCTCCAAATTGTCTTCCACAAACTGAGCAGCTGAAGGGTTTCTCTCCCGTGTGGCATCGTATGTGTCTCAGCAGAGAGTCATTGTAGCCGAATTTTTTCCCACACCAGGAGCAGGAAAACGTTTTCTTAGTACTGCTTCCCACGTCGCCAACAGGGACGTCAAGACTCGTCGTTGGAGAGTTTGAACCTGCCTGAGGTTGTGTTTGTCTTTGATGAAGCTGCGAGGACTCAGCAACACACTGATGGATTCTGAGCTGATAAGGCCAGTTAAACATTTTGTCACAAACACTGCAGCTCAGTCTTTTCTCTCCTGTGTGGATTCTCATGTGTCTCTTTAAATGTCTTCTCCATGAAAAACATTTCTTGCAAATTGAACAGCTGAAAGGCTTTTCTCCTGTATGACATCTCAGGTGTTCCCGCAAATGTGTCTTACGGCCAAAAGTTTTACCACAGTCAGAGCAACTGAATGGTTTGTCGGTATCACTTAGAGAGACTTCAGTCTCAGGTTGTAAAAGTCTATCTGGATCAGAGTTCCTGGCTGGTTCTGGTCCTCCACAGTCCTCTCCTTCAGCTTTGGCTTCCATCTGAAGCTCTGAGGACCGACGACCGACACACTTATGGTTTCTGAGCTGATAAAGCCAAGTAAATCTTTCACCACAAACACTGCAGCTGACTAGTTTGTGCCCTGTGTGATGTACCATGTGGTGGGTCAGATGAACTTTTTGTATAAATCTTTTACCGCAAACTGAGCAGCTGAAAGGTTTCTCTCCTGTGTGGATTCTCATGTGGGTCTTCAGATTTGAGTTTTGGCTAAATCTTTTCCCACACTCAGCGCAGCGGAATTTTTTCCCGCCTTTATTAAATCTCATTTCACTTGCTGGTACTTCATTATTTTTCAGAAAGTTCAAACCTGCCTGAGGTCCTCTGGTCTCCTTCCAACAATCACTGACTTTCCTCTCAGGTTCAGAAGAGTCTTCAGTCTCAGGTTGTAAAAGTCTATCTGGATCTGAGTTCCTGGCTGGTTCTGGTCCTCCACAGTCCTCTCCTTCAGCTTTGGCTTCCATCTGTTCAGTTTGGCTTTGATGAAGCTCTGAGGACTGACGACCGACACACTTATGGTTTTTGAGCTGAGAAAGCCAAGTAAATCTTTCATCACAAACGCTGCAGCTGACTAGTTTGTGCCCTGTGTGATGTACCATGTGGTGGGTCAGATTAACCTTTTGTGTAAATCTTTTACCGCAAACTGAGCAGCTGAAAGGTTTCTCTCCTGTGTGGACTCTCATGTGGGTCTTGAGGTTTGAGTTTTGGCTAAATCTTTTCCCACACTCAGCACAGCGGAATGATTTTTTCAGAAAGTTCAAACCTGCCTGAGGTCCTCTGGTCTCCTTCCAACCATCACCGACTTTCCTCTCAGGTTCAGAAGAGTCTTCAGTCTCAGGTTGTAAAAGTCTATCTGCATCAGAGTTCCCAGCTTGTTCTGGTCCTCCACAGTCCTCTCCTTCAGCTTTGGCTTCCATCTGTTCAGTTTGGCTTTGATGAAGCTGTGAGGACCGACGACCGACACACTTATGGTTTTTGAGCTGAGAAAGCCAAGTAAATCTTTCATCACAAACACTGCAGCTGACTAGTTTGTGCCCTGTGTGACGGGCCATGTGGTGGGTCATATTAACCTTTTGTGTAAATCTTTTACCGCAAACTGAGCAGCTGAAAGGTTTCTCTCCTGTGTGGACTCTCATGTGGGTCTTGAGGTTTGAGTTTTGACTAAATCTTTTCCCACACTCAGCGCACGGGAATGATTTCCCACCTTTATTAAATCTCATTTCACTTGCTGGTACTTCATTATTTTTCAGAAAGTTCAAACCTGCCTGAGGTCCTCTGGTCTCCTTCCAACAATCACTGACTTTCCTCTCAGGTTCAGAAGAGTCTTCAGTCTCAGATTGTAAAAGTCTATCTGCATCAGAGTTCCCAGCTGGTTCTGGTCCTCCACAGTCCTCTCCTTTAGCTTTGGCTTCCATCTGTTCAGTTTGGCTTTGATGAAGCTGTGAGGACTGAGGTTTCTCATCATCTTCTTCACTCTTCACAGGGACAGGAGTGAATGGGAACTTGGTGATATCAGCCTCCTCCAGTCCTGGAAGCTGCTCTCCCTGCTGTCTGGTCCAGAGTTCCTCCTGTTCCTCTTTAATGTGTGGGAACTCTAGTGGGTCCTCCTGGTCCAGACTGGGGCTCCACTCCTCTTTAAAGTGTGGGGGCTCTGGGTCCTCCTGGTCCAGACTGGGGTTACACTCCTGCTGTTCTGGGAGAAGCTCTTCTTTGCTGACAATGAATTTGTAGACATCTGAAGGAAAAGGGTGAAACAGAGACATACAGTCATTATTATAAACATTAATACGGTCATTCTTACATCTGTATGGCATCTTCTGGTTTGCACCAGTCCTAAATTTCACAGAGACCACCAGAGAAAACTCATAAAAAATTAAATAAATAAATAAAAGTGGGGGGTCGTGTTGTGTTACATTTGATAAAATGGCCGTATATGTGTACCACAAGTAAAAGTGACAAATATCAGAAACACTTTATAGAAACGCTCTCAGTGTGGAAGTCAGAGCATTACCAAAGTACATAGGATTCATCCTCTGGACAATGAAGGTCAGTACAAACTGTTTCGTCTGGATGAAGAGACCGACAGGCTGACATCCCTGGAGCCGCTGACATGGCTGAAAACTTTGAATGTATTTTATTCCTCATAACACATAAATTTGAAACCGTTCATTGTTTACATAGATTTTCGGGGCGTAAAGCAAAAAAAGTTTCTGTGCCTGAAACGTGTTCGGGGATTACGACAAAGATGGAGGGTGCGAGGCAAGAGCGTATTTTTGTTTTTAAAAGTGGTGGGGACATGGGGGCTCAGATCAGGGTCGAGAGCATTACTTTAAAAATGTAATCAGTAATGTAAGTTCCAAAAAATAAAAGTAATGTGACCTGATTAATTTTAATTACTTTTTGGATTACTTAAATATCAAATACGCAAATAAAGACAGTACCAAAGATGAATCGTCTGCTCAGTGGATTTTTATGATTAAAACTGCTCAGAAGATCATTGGTACCCATCTCCCAAGACCAGTGATATCGGTGAGATACCTACACAGAGCCCAAAGGATACTAAAGGACAGAACCCACCCAGCAACAGCCTGTTCACCCTGCTGCCTTATTCTACTTCCTAGAAGTTTCTGCTGCCACACCACCAGACTGCAGAGCAGCTTTTCCCCCCCAAGCTATCAGAACTCAGCAAGCGGGCAACGAAACTGCGCTCAGCAGCCTCCCGGTGAACACGACATGAAAAGGACCAAACAGCCTCATTAGCGGACTCAGTCCCGGGGTGACAAGAGGCAAACCAGCAAGAAAACCCCCTCCGTACTCTCTTCCCATTGGTCAAAGTGGTCCGCGGTGTCTGAGGCTGTGCTCGCTCCCGGGTCCTGTTCACTCACAGAGCTGGAATCAGTCCGCACAGAGTCTGCAAGACGGAGTGGGGGCGTAACCACATTCAACTACTGGCTACTCGCCAATCAATATCTGCAACAAATTCCTTCCTCGCTTTGTGTTTTTACAGGAAACACGTAAAGCAAATAGCACTCCGCTTTCCGTTTAATGGCTTAACATTTCTGATGTCAAACGCGTAGGAGCCATGCCATTATACATGACCCCCCACTTTTCTCAGGCGATTTCGGAGTTGGCTCATAGCCGAGGCAGTTTCATCACACACGCCTTCATAACTTCAGTCTGAAATCTGCATTTTGCTTCATTAACCGAAATCGTCAGCCAGGCTGACGAGCGCAGGTGTCAGACGCTTGTCACAGCACAGAGCTGGGCGGATGCAAACATTTAGAAAATCAGGCAAATGTTTTTTCAGTTTAAGGCTTTATTGTTCTACTACTGAAATCCAGTGAGCCACACCACAGCACTGGTGACTGAGTGGGAAAGCAGCCTGCGTCGCACTTTAACACCGGCAAGTAAATACTTTCACTTTCCATTAACGACATGTTAAGAGCTTATTTTCTCTTCAGAGCAAATGTAGACTTGACACTAACATCTAAATATGATGATCACTGGATTGATTCTGATATAATAACAGTATCCTGTTGTTGAAAACAGCATCGCTTCACATTGGTTATTATTCGTTTTACAGCACCGTACGACAGTGAAACTAATCTTGGCCTCACTCAGCAGCTACCAGCTGTTATTTATTCAGGAAACAATCATATTGGAGATGCACAGAGAGAGAGAGACAGAGAGAGACAGAGAGAGAGAGAGAGAGAGAGACAGAGACAGAGACAGAGAGAGAGAGAGAGACAGAGAGAGAGAGAGACAGAGACAGAGACAGAGAGAGAGAGACAGAGACAGAGAGAGAGAGAGAAAGAATATGGTGGATAAAACATCCTGTTGGGCTTTATGCATGACGCACAGCTTCCTCTGTGTGCAGGTTTACCTGCTTCAACAATGAGCTGCTTTGTGTTACTGCCACAATCATTCTTTGCATTGTAAAGATTATTTAGATGCCCATAATAAAAGAGACAGGTAAAAATAGTGGCTGGGCAGCGTGATATTTTAAAATTATCTTATAAACACATTCATGGAGATTTAAAAAGGAACATAATTGTTTTAAACAGAAATAGCTAAATTACAGATAATCAACAAGCAAAGCAAATTGCATTCCCTAGAAATAACCTGTTGGACAGTAGAATAAATATATATTTAAATATGTAGTAGATAGAGTAATTGTACTTTTTCTTGGGTAAAGATTTTGAGCAGTCTACCCACCACCGGGCAGCGGCACCAGTACTAGTGCTGATATGGTGAACATGAGACAGACAGCAAAACAGTTAATGGGAAGATTGATGATGATATGGCTTAATTATTTATTTATTTATTGTATTCAAGGACTTTAAGGTGGAGAGGTGTTTCTCAAGAATACAGGCATAAAGGTTTCTAAAGACCCCCGTCAAATGCTTTGACTGCAGAGTGGGCTGCTCAGGGACAAACTCCTGGGCCATTTGTTCGCTCCTGTCTGTGACCATCCTCTGCCTTAAAAACCTGTTAAATGTCCATAAACAGTTTAAAAGTAGTCAAAATTGTCACACAGAGACGAGCATCCTAAAGTAATTTAAGAGGAAGAGGACAGAGGTCACGGGAGCAGGAGTAGAACTTGTAAGTTGTATGAACAGCTAGTAGACACGTAGTAAAAAGACTTTGTTAGGCCAGTGGCAGAGTCAGAGTTTGTATTGAAGACAGCTCTGTGTTAAACATTTGTAGCAGGGAGAGTCAGGGCCAAGTGTAACGTTAGGATAACTAAATCCATTTGTACTGTGGCTACATTAACTAGCGGGTTATATGCTATAGCATGGTTTTAATGGTAGATCGTAAGTGGAGTTTTGTTCTACTTATATTACACTTTGTCTCTCTGACTGTGCACCCAAGAAATTTCAGCCGCACTAATAAGTCAGTTTTGTTTTCAAAAGTCATTACAAATGAGCATTTAAGTGATTTATAAAAAAAAAAAGAAAGAATGTCAAAGTTAAAACAATCAAAACAATTGTGATAAAATCTTTTTTCAACAAATACGCACAAGTAAAATTAATACAATTATTTTTTCAGTCCCTCTTCCTCTACAAAATAAATATCTTAATTAAAAAAATGAAGTGCTAATTTTTTAGTGATTCAAATGAAATTGTTATTGAGGAAGATGACATCGTGATAATTTCCTTTTATTGCCCAGCCCTACCGCTACCCCCCATTCACATGTTGCCGTGTGCATCAGGCTTGGGCTAATGTTAGTGTATTCATTATAATATCACATAACATTATACTATAAAGCTGACCACTATAGTAATGTTCAATCCAGTTCCAGGGCAGCAGTTTCATTTCTGTGCGTTGTTTCCATCCATCAAATCCTTGTGTTAGAGAAATGCTCCACATGGTGGTCTGTCCCCAATTAGCTAATAATAAGTACCAACACGTCAATAATCATTCATGCAGAACAAAGAGTTTGACATTTAAAAGTTTGCTACAGCGCGTCAAACTTTAATGTCCCACCCCATCCAAAACGCATTTTTATTTGAATAAATACACACGAACTGCTGTAACGTCGTTTTATATTAGCCTGACTAAATGTAAACAAAAAAAGCATTTACACATTGACCTTTTGAGTGACACCTCAATTGACCCAATAGAAACTTCCATGACCTGTTCACGGCCTACAATCCCCAGCGAGTGTCCTCTTTCTTTCTTGTACACACCAAGCCTCCAATTGTGCTGATGACCTGCGTGTCACACATGACATTACAGACATAAATATAAATTGTCAAATATAATAAGCGGAGAACTTTAAGCCCTGAATTCTTTAACTATCAAAATTATATAGGTCAGATTTTTCAGTTTTAAAATAAGTTTGGATGGTTTCCATGAGCCTCGGCTGCTGTTGCCATGGAGAAGGAGCCAGTGAAATGCACGAATCATATTGCAAGAGAATTCAAAATGCTTCAAATCGTTATTTCTTACATGTTTAAAGGCTGATTTTTGCTCCTGACTGAAAATTGAAGAAACCAGATGGTTAATTACGTTAAACTTTTCTTTATGGTCAGAATGGGTTAAACACTTGATGCCAAACAGAGGATCACTAAACAAATCTGAGGGAGAGCAGTCAAAACTATTATGATAAAAAGTAAAGTAAAGTATTAGTAAATCTTTCTTCAGTCCCTTTTCCTCAACAAAATAAAATATTTTAATCGAAAAATTAAGTGATAATTTGTTCGTGATTCAAATGATTTAAACCAAATATTTATTGATGATATAGTGAACATTTATTTTAATGAGGAAAATTTTATTGCCATAATTATCAGTTTTATTGCCCAGCGCTATTGTCAAGTCTCCCGAACGCCATAAGGTGGCGGCTCACCTTCCATTTTTGGCACTTCACAGCCGCCTGGCATATTGCACCATTTGGTGATTTTAGATTTTTAACATTTACTTTTAAAACTATATTTCAAACGACAAAATGTGAAACAACACTCCTTGCATAAAAGACAGGTGCAAGAACAAAAATACAATTAACTGTAAAGAGAGTTAAGCAGTGTGGACGAGGCTAAAACATTAAAGTTGTCCTCTTACTGCAGGACACATTTGCTTCTTTGCTGTTTCTCTGCTGAAGCTATTTCTGCTTTAACCTGTCTTTTATTTTGAAGGCCAACATGCCGAACATCCGGCTTCGCTCTGACTGCAGGAAGCTAACTGTTAGCTGGCGGCTGCTGAGCGGAGTCAGCGGCTCTCTGCTCTTCTTTCATCACTGAACTCACAGTAAAGTAGAAAAAGCTGCAACCTACCGTCTCTGTTTACTTCCGGCCTCACGTGACCCTCCAGCAGCTCGCGCTGGCGGTCGACCTCCCGCTCGTACTCTGATATCGTTCTTTCAAACAGCCCGAATATCTCTTCAGCAGCCGCACTCAGTCGCTGCTTCACCAACGCTCTCAGCACCTGGACTTTACTCATTTTACCGGCCGACTCTTCCTCCTCTCGCAGCCGCTCCCCTCGCTCCGTCAGACGGCAGCAGCCTCTCGCTCCGTCCCGCCGCCTGGAACTCCCGCCGCTTCTTCTTCTTCTTGTTTTATGGCAGGTTGCAACCGTGACTTTTGAAGGTGCGCCTACCGCCACCTGCTGTGTCGGAGTATGTAGCGTCAACTGTGTTCGCTGGGACTAGATAGGAAAATATATACATATAAATAAATAAAACAAACACAAACAACTAAATCCTATTAATTCAATTCAAATTAGCTTTATTGGCATGAATGTGTAACAACAATATTGCCAAAGCATCATACAAACTACACAAGAACAATCAGCCCCATACATTTTATTAAACAAGTAATTACAGCGCATTTTTGTGTTTGTTAAAAAAAATAAAATATATAAAAAATAAAATAAATAAAACAGTAAGCATGTGTGTGTATGTGTGATTTAAAAAAAAATAAAAATATATTAAAAATAAAATAACAGTAAGCGTGTGTGTGTGTTAAAAAAATAATATATTAAAAATAAAATAAATAAAACAGTAAGCTTGTGTGTTAAAAAATAATATATTAAAAATAAAATAAATAAAACAGTAAGCTTGTGTGTTAAAAAATATATTAAAAATAAAATAAATAAAACAGTAAGCATGTGTGTGTATGTGTGATTTAAAAAAAATATATATATTAAAAATAAAACAGTAAGCGTGTGTGTGTGTTAAAAAAATAATATATTAAAAATAAAATAAATAAAACAGTAAGCTTGTGTGTTAAAAAATAAAAAAATATTAAAAATAAAATAGATAAATAAAACGGCAAGCGTGTGTGTCTATTATATATCCCTATATTTTTCAGATATTCATCCTCTCATCCCTATATTTCCATGTTCTACATCTTCCTTGGACCTACATTCCAAACATTCATCTGATTGAATTTTGCCCATTAAAAACAATGTTTTTAGATTTAACCCTGTGTGATCAAACCTCAGCCTGGTTAAACGCTCTCCTCTCTTCTGTTCCTTCTGGTCACACCCTGAGCATTAATAGATTTCTGTAATATTTCCTTCCACTTTTATCCACATCCCACCTGTCCTGCCATTTCTTCATCATTTCATAGCTTCTCCTTTTCTAAGGGGAATGTCATTTATGACATCGTTCGTCCTGGTTGATTTTTTGAGCTATTTTGCCTGCTCCCTCATTCCCTTTTATACCTTCGTGGGCACCCAGCAGAATCTCACATCTATCCGTAGTCTAAATAAACGTAGTTGGATTTCTAGCATTAGATCTTCTCGATTAGATTTCAGATGGCGCAGCAGCATCTGAAGGAGGGAGGAGAAGGGAGGCAGAAAGACGTTTTACTCGATTAAATTTTAGAATTATTTATATTTTATATCCTTCATTTAGTTTTTTTCTCTTCTTCTCACTGTTGTTTTTTAATTTCTTTTTCTAGTTAATCTCCCCTCCTTTTTTGTTTTTTTGTTATTTTTTATTATCTTGTTGGTTTTTTGCCTAAATTCAAAGCATTTAATCTCTTTACTTCCCAACTCAGTTTCCCCCGCCCACCTCCATTTTTCTGCCTCTTGAACACACACACAAACACAAATTGCCTTAAACATCCAACATGTTATTATGTCTGTTACGTCATCTAATAAATCATATTTTGAATACTATAAAGGGCTGATACAGAATCAACACACCTGTCTGGTTCTTCTTCCTCAACCCACTGCAGTCCTACAATAATCGCCATCATCTCTGCAGACACCTGTGGCCTGTACTATGAAGCGAGGTAACCGGCTTATCCAGGTAACTTCAGGAGTAACTTCCCGGTTAACCTGACTATGAAAGCTGTTACCCGGGGTCTGTTGCCATGGCAATATAACCTGTATCTCTAAACCGCTTCGGGCAGGTTTTGTTCGTGGTTAACTCGAGGTTCCCCTGCACCATCTGTACTCAGTGTTAATGATGAGAAGTAGGATATATAGGCTACAAACCACTTCATAAAATGTGTTTAGATTTCATCCCGATTCACTCTGGAGTTTTCTTCTGAATACACCCGATCCAGGGCAAAGTGACTGTGGGCTAAACTCAGGAGTGTTTCCTCACTGCTGAATCCGCAAAGTTTAATATAACTTTCCAATGAGTCCACACTACACGGCAGACGTGTGTGTGATGTTGCAGCCTTGCAAAGTGAAGTTTCTCTCATAAATGTGTGACTGTAATGTCAGAGAATATTCATGTTTTTTACTAGTAGATTAATCCTGGAAGTTAAATTCAGTCTCTGTTTATTCCCCCTCTCCGCTGGCTCCTTTTTTCTATTACAGTGGACTTTATGTGCAGCTGTACCTTTACATCTTAATCATATTACACATAGAAGAGGATCCCATAAAATACAGGATAGAGATTTGAACTACAATCAGAACACTGAAGATAATTAGACTACAGAGTTACTTAATGTGAACAAGCCTCCCTGGCTTTGTCGGTCGCCACAATATTAGATTTGGCCGTTAACTTGTCTTTACGGTCATAGTTTCCTGACACTACCAACGTGCATTCCTCTGGAGAAATACGGAGCATGCGCGGCCGAACACGCCCCTTTTATGCGAATGCGCACCAACTCCAATTAATTTAACACCGACTGAGTTTGTCAACCCTGAGTTTGCCTGATAACCCAGAGTTAACTCTGAGTAGGTTGAACTCCCTTCGTAGTGCAGGCCACTCATCAGGTAATCTTTTCCCAATGCTTACATTCATTGTTGGTATAAATCTTCCTATTCCTACTGTAGAAACTTGCCTTTGTGGAAGCTGGATAATAAATAGAGCTTCTGCAATGGCACATCAGTTAAAACATGAGAACCAGAGATGAGAGCCGTTCAGTTTATTGTCCTTTAAATTTTATCACTTCAGTAGTTGACTGACGGATGATTGAAGAGCTAAAAGACAAATAAAAACAATCAGTAGACAGAAAGGACTCCGTCAGGTCTTAATCAAATTAAAGCACTCATTCATTATTGAACAAGGAAACAACAATAACTATAACAAAAATACAGAACTTACTCAAATAATGCATCCAGTGCATAATCAACTGGAAAGGATTAGCAAGACTTCACGTTGGGGATGTGGTTATACCAAAAGGGAAAATGGAAAATATACATTGGTTTTCTACAGCCGCCCCTCAAATGTGGGAACACATTTGATTTAATTAAAAAATGTACTAGTCTAAGCAGGTTTGGGGTCGGGATACTAGTTTTGCAACAGGTCTGATGTACAGTTTGCCCTTGATGTTAACCTCTCCTGTGCGGACACATCCATCTTGGTAGCTGTGGGTCCATCACCATGACTACCTCCGACACTGTCAGATTGGAGGCGAGAAGTGATCTACTGGGAGCTGGCCCAATAAGGTCTGAGTCAGCAGAGGCATCCCGCCGGCCCATGAGGAGCAGATTTGGGGTCACAGGGTCAGGGTCAGCCAAGTCTGATGACACCAAGGGGTTTTGAGTTCAGGATGCCTTTGATTTCTATCAAAACAGTGTTAAGCACCTCCTCCGTAACAGTTTGTGCCCCCAGTGTCACTCGCAATGCTGTTTTAATTGTTCTCACCTCCCTCTCCCACATTCCTCCAAAGTGGGGGGCGTTAGGGGGGTTAAACTTGAACTGGATTTTCCCTTTCTCCAACTTAGTGCTGGATTCAAGGAAGCAAAGGTTTTCCTACCGAGTTCCTTTGCTCCTCCTTTAAAGTTTGTCCCACAGTCTGACAGGAGTTTGAAGGGCTGACCTCTGTGTGCTGTGAAGTGTCGTAGGGCCATATGAAAGCTGTCAGTGTCTAGGCTGGTTAGGACTTCTGGTGTTTGGCATTATCCTGCAGGGTTTGATGGGTTCCCTCCACAAGAGTTAGGTCAGGACTACAGTGGGTTCCGAGCACCGTTTCATTGATGGGGATTGTTAACTCACTCTTTAGTGACTGAGCTAGCTGTGCTCCTGTCAGGGCTGCAGACAGCTCGAGGCGACCCGGGATCTTGCCTGAACAAATGAATCATGAATCTCTCCTTTCACATCCTCCATCCTCAAGTAGGCTATGGACCCATAAGCCTTTTTTCAGAGGCATCACAGAAAATATGCAGTTGTCTTTGTTTAACAGGACATGGGATGTTAAAGTCATGCCATCTTGGGTACTGGATGTAGGCCAGGTCTAGAAGCACATTTTCCCATTCTGACCATGCTTGCTGAAGTTCACCTGGAGGTATGGGGTCGTCCCATTCCCTTCTTTTTATCCAGAGTTGTTGGAGGAGTTAAAGTGTTATACACTACTGGTCTATGCTTGTAGTCTATGATGAAAAGGGCCGTCTTAATCCGAGCGTGCCCTCTGTTGGGACTGTCCTGTCAGCCTGGGCCTCAGGGTAAATGGTCAACAAACAGACTGAATGTTGGCAGGAGGGTTTTCTACCTTGTCCTCTTCATCTTTAGATCAGGCTGTATACGTATCTAAGTAACTGTAATATTTACTCCTTATGTACTGACTTGCCAGATGTCCTTTCCCACTCTCTTCCCATTCGCTTTTTAGTTCCAATACATTTAAGTCTCAGTTTTTGGAATAGGGTTATTACTAACCAGGGAGAAGCAGGTATTATTTAATCTATATTCATCTGATTTAGTCTTTGTTAACCAGCCAAAGCCATTAACTTTAAAAGAACTGTACTCCCGACGTTCCTGAATAATGCTCTTTGCATGGTTTTCATTAACACATCCACGTAAGCGACTCCAGTATGTAAGCTTGAGCTTTTCATGGTGGAGGGCACTTCTAACTCAACCTGGATTGCTTTAATTGGTGTTGATCTCTTTACACCAACACAAATTCAATGCTTTGTTACTAACTCTATCCAACTTCAACAAATGTGTGTTAGCTGTTGCTCCATATACACAGCATCCATAATCTATTATTGACCTCATTAGAGCCTGTAAATATACATCAGTGAATGTTTATTTGCTCCCCAGTCTTTCCCCACTACTGCTCTCATTAAGTGTATGACTTTCTTGCATTATGATTCCACCTTTTCGATGTATATTTTCCATTTTCCCTTTTGGTATAACCACATCCCCAGATATTTAAGATGATCTACTGTTTCCATATTGTGGGCGTCTAACTCCAGGTTCTGTTTGTCCATCCCTTTCTTCCTGGTAAACATCATACGGCAAGACTTACTTGGAGAAAGCTTAAAGCCCCAGTTATACGACCATTGTTCTCTCTCTCCCTCTTCTTCTTCTTCTGTCAGCTTTATTAGCAGTTGGCAAACTACGAATTGGTGTATTACTGCCACCGACTGCTATGCAGTGTGGATCAGAATGACTAGTCTTTAAATTATAAAATGAGATAATTAAACCCACTTGATCATATTAGTTACTCTAAGACAGTTGTTCTCAAACCTTTTCATGTCAAGAACTCGTAAAGTGACACAAATTAAACCACGGACCCCCATTAGAAAAGATTTTGTCTTTTAGGATTTTGTCTGATAGGATTTTTGTTTTTAGATGGTTGATTACAGAAAGTGAAAGAAGCCCATGAGCAAAACAGTCATGTGTTCTTATGGATAGAATTATGGTGACAATTAATGTCTCCCCTTTTTGCTGGGGACCCCTTGAAACCCCCTAAAGGATCCCTGGGGGTCCCTGGACCCAAGTTTGAGAATCTCTTGTCAAAGATACTGAGGTACAATTTCATATCAATATCAACTTTTTTATAGATCACAAAACATAAACTACACTAAAGACTCGATCACCTCTGGTTTTAAGGCCTGATTCTAGGTACATCCAGGAGGAGGAGATTGGTCATTTCTTTTGATGCCATTATGTGCTGGTACCCATTCAAATACAGCTGCAAGCACAACCTTCTGCTTTGGAGATAAAGTCTTCCCATTAATCTAGTTTTGTTAATCAAAGAGGTTTTTCTATCTGCTCCTCTTGACAGGTTCATGACCTCCAGCCCTCCTGAGATCTTCCTGCTGATTCTTGTTACGCTCCATGACTTTATATACAGCACACTCTCAACCCGACACACGGCTGGACTGAGACAAAATATAGGCCCGGCGTTTTTGGCCTCGGCCCACCACAATGAGTCGGACCCACAATGAGTCATGTCATCAAGATAGCGGCTCACGCTAGATTTCCTTGTAGAGACGCCACAAAAGCCGTTAAATCTTATTTGGATAACCTCTTAACTCAAGAAAAAGATGCATATAGACACAAACTGTAAGTGTTGGTTAATTGCGATCCATTTTACAGCACCCGCTGTTGTATTTCTGCCGTAAAAAACCGCCAGGTCCCTACCAGCGTGGTAATGTTTGCGTTTATCTTGAATGGAATACTTCATCTATGAGCCCAGGCTTGTTTCCTCGTTGAGTAGTGCATCCGATAGCACCTCAACCAAAAGTAACAAACTCAAAGGTGTATCACTTGCTTCCTGGTTGGCGGGCAACGGAAAATAACGTCTTTTTGACCTCCAAGGGAACGTTTTCCTTGGAAAGTGACGTCACATGAAAACTATGAATACACCATCCCTGCATGTGTAACCTACTGTAATGTTCCCCCAAACCAACATAAAGCTGAAGTAAGTGCTGTGGATAAGTGTGTACTCATTTGTATTTTACTGATCAGAGGTGGCCGTGGAGTAGACTCAAGTACAAGTAATTGTCAAAGGGAAAAAAAGTCTGTTAGAAGTATTATTTCAAATTATTATTAGGTCCAGAATTGTTGGAATTCCCTGTGAAAGCTGTGCAGTTTCATAATAACGTGCTGGGAATGAGCAAATCGATGTTTATTCAGTGAGCAAAGGACACTTTGCTGCCTGTAGGCCATCGAGTCTTTTTCAAGGGAACTGTGACGGACTGACTACGGTTGAGTACGCACTGTGACTGCCATACAAACGAGCCTGGCTCTGTTGCGTTGCGGTCAAGTAGCATGTTTGATACGCTGTAGACCCGGGTTCAAATCCGGGTGGGGCGACTGCTCTTTCCGTCACATATGGTGTCAGAAGTGTGAAATTGTTGGAACCAGTGTGTGATGCATTTGAGGGACCCCCAGGGTTGGTGGTGTGTGTGGGATGGGAGAAGCACTAGTGGGTGGGGGCACCCTGAGATGGGAGGAGTACAATTGGTGAGCAGTGTGATGGACCACTGTCACTACTGTTGAGTATGCGCTGTGACTGCCATACCAACGATCAAATATACTGAATAAAGTAATTTATGATCATCAGCTCTATTCCCCTCCACCACAGCATATAGTCCTGATCTCCCCTGGAAGGAAGGAGTAAATCAAGAGGATAAATAAATGCAAAGAAAAAGTTCTAAATGCGATGAGATGCCTCGTAGGGTTGGACTGAGGAGTTAATGTACCATCCTTGAAATACAAGGTGTGTGCAGTATGGATCGGCAGCAAGAACATCACCTGGGTGTTCCCTGCAAGTCGAAGCAGGGACAAAAGCTGCTGTATTTAAGAAACAATTATTGGATGCGTTTGAGAGGGCACGGAGATAATCTCCCAAACAAACAAGTGCTTCAGGTCTGCAGGCTGGGAAGGGACGGAGCAGGAAACAACAAGTTTGAACAAGTTTTGGCAGGACAGGAGACCGGCGAGTGAAAGGAGTTCTGCCTGACAGCGGCGTGGCCTACAGCCTCTGTGTGGTTACTAGAACCACTGGTGGGGGATTTAGAGTTACTGCAAGTTCAGGTGAGAAAGTACAGGAAGTACAGGTGTATATGGACGGATCAAAAGATCCAATAACGGAGCTTCTGCTTCAGCTTCCTAATACTGCATATTTACAAATGGACATCAAACTCCTTAAGTGTGTGCACGGTTGAGTTGTACGCCATTTGGATGGGTTTAGAGTAAACGCTGCATCCAGTGGGGGGGATGGCGAGGGTGCAGTGGATTAGACACATGCTTCTGTTGTGGGAGACCTGGGTTCATTTTCCTAAGACACTTAACTCCTAGATGACCTCCGACATATAAAGTAAGTAAGTACGAGGTCCAGCAGCATAACGTCACTGATTATATGAATCTTCCGACAGGATCGGTCAGGATGAACTGACAGCAGCCTCTCTGATCATGAAACACCACTTCGGGTAAAAATGAGATTGTAATGGGTATAATATTACAGATTCTTTTTTAGTAATGAGTTATATTAC
The DNA here is from genome assembly GCF_014851395.1 of Micropterus salmoides. Taxonomy (NCBI): domain Eukaryota; kingdom Metazoa; phylum Chordata; class Actinopteri; order Centrarchiformes; family Centrarchidae; genus Micropterus; species Micropterus salmoides. The sequence continues at coordinate 5,682,857 of NW_024040817.1, read as the reverse complement.
TGTGTTAAAGCAAAAAGCAAAACAGTACTGTACTCCCAACACTGATAACTAATCGAAAGTTTGTACAACCTGAGCTCTGAAAAACAAGAAAATAAAGCATTAAATTGGGAGAAATATTGCTTAAAATAAGCTAAATTATCTGCCAACAGAACAAGAATATTTCACTTGCTACTTAAGGACAAAGAAAACAGTGTAGTGTGGTTCCTGCTACACACACAGAACTTAACAGATAATTAAATGTGTATTAAAATATGGTAATATGTACCGCTTGAGCCTATGTACACACATGTTACATAATTAAGAGCTTAATAATTAAGATTACAGAAATGCAACACTAAGGACGCAAGCTGCCAAACTCAAAGAAGAAGCAGCAGCTCTGGGGTCAGCAGATGAAGGGAAAACATATTTAACTGAAAAGAGAGTGTCTGAGCAAACAGACACGGTTAGATGCTACTGACCACGCGAAGAACACTTTACTGTAGGAAATATATATCAGAGAGGAAGAACATGATGGAATAAAAAGAGAGAACAAGACACACCGGGCGCTGTGGGAGAGAACTACCTCCAGAAGGTGGCAGCAGCCATTACTCTGTTTTGTTTCTTTAAAAAGTATCTCAACAGTAAGGAGCCGTGTGTCCGGATAAACCTGCTGCTCTCCCACGAGGTAGCTTAGCATGCTAACAGGAAGTTAGCCTCGCAGCGCTGCTCAGAGTGAAGAAAGTGTTTGTGAGCTGGTGGAGAAAATGAGTAAAGTCCAGGTGCTGAGTGCGGCTGCTGAAGAGATATTCGGGCTGTTTGAAAGGACGATATCAGAGTACGAGCGGGAACTCTGTCGGTCCAAAGAGGAGAACCAGAGACACCGGAAACTGCTGGACGCGGTGTTCCAGCCTGAAGTCCGGCTGCACAGAACAGGTCGGTAACGAGACCAGCGTCAAGACAACAATCACGTCCAGAGCCCAGCAAGCAATTTCACGGTTAAAAGACTCGTCTCATAGACGTCTAACCACAGACCAAATACACAGCTTTTAAATGACTACATATCTGCCTCTAATAGACAACAGAATAGTGGCTAAAGGATTGTTTTTACTCAAACAAAACAGGTTCTCACAAATGGTAATCCGTCCAAACAAATTAAATATAAAGATTTTATTAAGAAAAAGGATTACAACGGAGACAACTTAAGATAATACAACATGATGAAAATATAAAGGACTTATTGCTAAAATATTACTAAACAAAACAGGGAAAAAAAATATATATATATATGAAAATACAAACAATTTTAACAACGTGGTAATAAAAACATAAACAATGATAAAATAAATGGGTTGGCTACATCCAAATCTAGATCTTCATCTACGCTGCTACTTGATGCAGGAAGAGCGTCAGATGGGTCTCTGGGTTGGCGCCAGTCTCTCGGGTAAATGGGATCCATAACGGTATTCCCGCACAGTACCGACTGAGCTAAACTTGCACATGAGTACAAAAGGATTTTAAATCACAGCTGACTCCACGCTGCATTCAGGCGGAGTCTAAACATCCAGACTGTTTCACTTACAGGCTGCATGACGTCAGATAAATAACCATACATGATACAGATGTTGACTGGCAAGACAATGTTGGTAACGATGGCAAAGATAGCGGCAGCAGTCGTATTCTGAGCATGTGTCACGACTTCACTCGTGGGAAAAAAAAAAGGAAGACGATTAACTTAGGTTACAAGTCACGGTGGATATTTTAGGCACGGACCAGGTTTCAGTTGTTTGATAGGCTGCGTCATTAATAAGCTGACGTGCGGCTCACCTGCTGCCGTGGTAACGGATTGCGGGTGGAAATATACGTAAAAAAGACGAGTTCTCAGTCTTTTAGTCGACTTTATAAAACATACTGCTGATGGAGAAAATGGAGCAGCTGGCGGGAGAGAGACAGAGAGAGGCGGGGTGTTTACCTGAGGTGTAGGTGTGAGTGTGGGGAGAAGAGAGGCAGACTTAAAGACAATAATAAGAATGTTCCTGGTCAGTAAAACCTGCTTTCACAGGGCGGTATAATGTGAAAATTTTAGATTTTTTTTTAGCTGGGGCTCAACGTCATGATGTCTTTCCGCCATCACCGATGGACGATGGCGTCGTCATTCGGCCCAACCCTGAACAGCGTCTTCACTCTGCGCTCCATCTGAGCGTCTTCAGCCTGTTTCCCTTATGTTAGTAAGAACACATGTAAACCGACCGCGGCACAAACCAGACAGACAACATGAACATTTGGACGGTTTATTGAGGTTTTGCAGTGTTTTGAACAGCGACGCAGTCGCCTCCATGATCACACTCCTTGCTTTGAACTAATCTTCAGGTGGGAGAGGTCCCTGTGAATCATGGTGCAGTTAACGATGTAGCCTGCAAACTACATTCAGAAGCAGATCTCTACATGACCATACATTACGTAGATAAACTTCTCTGAACGTATTTCCTGGTTTGCAGTCAGTGGATTCTGAAGCCTGCGACACATCAGGGACTCTCACCAGTTAAGTACTTCTGCGTAAAATCGACGGCATATCTCTCCTCAAAAATGTAGCTACACATCGAGGCGACGCGGACCTTAAGCACTGTGATTGGTCGGCTGGGCTACGCACGCAGACCCTACGCAGGAGTATAAATGGGCCTTTAATCTAGCCTCCAGTTAAACTGGCAGCTGCTGAGCCGTTCATCATGAACATGGCTTTAAAACTTCATCCAACAAGACCCAAACAAAGAAGCGCTGAACACAAAATAGGTTAGTAACCTGAGGTTAGTGAACATGTTTACCTCAGCATTGGCCATCTAACGTTAGCTTGCTTCTTGCTTTAGCTACGACCTACGGGAGGTAAAAGTGTAATTTATACTTCTGCGTCAAATGAACGGCGTAACCTCTGCGTAGCCCCGTAGCATACACCATCGCCTGACGTGCACCTCCTCATCGAGTTGACGCGGACCTTAAGAACAGTGATTGGTCGGCTGGGCAGCCTCGTAATGCCTCCGAGCCAACAGGAAGTGCCCCGTGCTTTGAAGTAACTTTTACTAGCGGCCAAAACGGCGGCTGTAACACGGTGGATCGATTTATTTGACCGTCGCAACCCAAGCGAAATGACTCGTTTCACTATCAGAATGTGATGCATTTGAAAAGGCTACACCAGCCGCAAGTTTACAATTTTACCTCCATTCACGTTAGCAGAGCGCTAAACCGGAAGTTAGCGTGCTCGGCCGGCAAAAATCAACACAGTGGACGCTGTAGCGCTGCTGCCAACAAGCGTTTGGGGGTGTAATTGCAAAGAACAGAAAATAGTTTTTTCCTAACTTTGACATAATATAAAAGAGAATAGTTAACGGTGGCTGTCACATGTTTCATAAAGTAGTATTTGGTCAAATCACAGAGTTGTTTCTGTCAGAAAAAACTTTATCACAAATTAAAGTGGCTGACTGGGTGTACAGTTGTCGATATACATACGTGACAAATGCAAGGAGAAAGCAACATGAAGCGTCTCAGTCTGGAGTCCAGAACAGCTTCAGGGCTCCAAGTCTGTGGAACTCTATTGGAGGGATGTACACCTCTGTTATTTAATCAAGTCGTCTCACTGAGATCTAGAGAGAGACAGTAGAGAGAAACACAAACGCAGTCAGACAGAACAGAAGGACAGACAGCATCAGAGACAGTGAGACATTAATACATAGGTCTGAAAAGGAGATTTTATGTTCTATCATCTGCTCTTGCAGGTCGAAATCAGGTGACTGTAAAGGCCACAGCATTTTATTCACATCATGTCCATCCTCACCAAACTGTCCTCTCTTTTATTCAGCTTCTTCCTTTCCTTTAGCCCCGTCTGTGTGGTTTCTGAAAAAGAGAAAATGAATCAAAGAAAGTAAAACATAATAAAGTATGTTGCCTGACATGATTCCCTGTTATGCCACAAGGTGGAACCGTGAGGTAGGCACACAGTAATTTAAAACAGTAGGTGCGTTTGACTTCAAGCGATGCAGGCTGGACATAAAATAAGGCATGCTGGTTATAAATTGTGGCCAACTTTTTCCGGTGCTGCAAAACTTCACCAGCAGGGCAGCTGCAGTCACCGAGTCTGGCAAACAGAGTTGCTTTTTTTTTCTCAGCTGCACAAAGTTGGAACCACACTTTCGCCTGATGACAGATCTCACGGCGTTGGCAAAGAAAAATGCCGCAAGATCAGTCATTGTTCTAAGCTCACGCAGGTAGAATGCGTCTGACTCGATGACGCTGTTTTTATACCCCGCCTCTGCAGTCAACTGCAGCTCACGTTAGACTACCAAGTCGGTAAAACTCATCTCAAATGCACCTAATGTTTGGAAGGTTACCGATTACAGTTACCCTATTTAACATTCAGCATTACGGCCTTTGGGGAAATAATTAAACATTTTCACTAAGTTTCCTCTTTATTCTCGGACAAAACAAAGCAAGTTGGTTCTGAACTGAACGTCCTGTATTGAACATCCCAAGTGAGCATTTACTCACAGTTTTCCTCATTGTGTCTGTGTTTCAGTGAGTCATGAAGACGTTCAGCAGCTGCAGGGGAGTAAACAAGAGGTTCCCTCTGAGCAGAAGGAGTGGAGACACAGTCTGGACCAGGAGGACCCACTAGAGGTGCCACACATTAAAGAGGAACCGGAGGAACTCTGGACCAGTCAGGAGGGAGAGCAGCTTCCAGGGCTGGAGGAGGCTGATATCACCAAGTTCACATTCACTTGTGTCCCTGTGAAGAGTGAAGAAGATGATGAGAAACCTCAGTCCTCACAACTTCATGAGAGCCAAACTGAACAGATGGAAGCTGATGGAGAGGACTGTGGAGGACCAGAACCAGCCAGGGACTCTGATCCAGATAGACTTTTACAATCTGAGACTGAAGACTCTTCTGAACCTGAAGTCAGTGATGATTGGAAGGAGACCAGAGCACCTCAGTCAGGTTTAAACTTTCTGCAAAATCACGACTATTATTCTGGTGCGAAACCATTTTGCTGTTTTGAGTGCGGAAAACTATTTAACCAAAACTCAAATCTGAAGACACACATGAGGATTCACACAGGAGAGAAACCTTTCAGCTGCTCAGTCTGTGGTAAAAGATTTGCCCAGAAGATTTTCAGAACCACATGAGATGTCATACAGGAGAAAAACCTTTCCACTGTTCACTTTGTAAGAAAGGTTTTTCACGGTATGCACATTTACAGTTACACATGAGACTTCACACAGGAGACAAACCATTCAGCTCATTGACTTTGCTTAATCAGGTCAAAAGGCATCAGTGTGCCGGTCGTCGGTCCTCGCAGCTTCATCAAAACCAGAGTGAGGAGTCTCGAGCCAGCAGCTCAACAGAACACATGAAAACAGAACCTGAAGGAGAGGACTGTGGAGGACCAGCCAGGAACTCTGATCCAGATAGATTTAAACGGGGAACGGAGCAATTTTTATTTGATGGTCAGTTTGTCAGGAAAATGGAACTGAACTATTTTTGAACTGGACTGCTTTGCTGAATAGAAATGAACTGGATCCTGAGGGGTAATTCGAGTTGTGTTTATTGTTTTGTGATACCCGTTTTTTAATACATGTTTCTTCTGTTGCATTTCATATTGAGTTGTGGTTTTCATTATTGTTCACTGGTTGCATTCAATGTGAGGATCCATAACATAGGCTAGTATATGTACCCTTGGTGACATTTGGTGAGTAAAACATATTATTCTGCATAAAACACAAAATATCTTGCGTGTCAGGAGAGAAAACCTGACTGGAACCCCGAAAGAAACCATAAGTCAGACTGTCACAAGGTCTCCTGCAGAATCTGCAATATTTTCTTACAAAGCCAGCTGTTTGTATATAAAGACCAGCCTAAAGGTTCACTGAGGCCATGGAGCATGTTCAGAAGACAGTTCCCCCATCAGCATTGACAGTAACAGAGGTGCTGATTATGATGATAGCATACGTGCATAATCATATTTATCTCATTAGTAGCTACTCTAATAGGAGACAATGAATACCGTAAAACTTAGCAGAGTCCTGGATGGATACAGGGTCGCAGGGGGCTGGAGCCAATCCCAGCTGACATCGGGCAAAAGGCGGGGTTCACCCTGGACAGGTCGCCAGTCCATCGCAGCAGACTGAATCCGTTTGAGTCAGTTTGAGCCTGCCTATCACACAGTACAAGTGAACCACCGCATCCCCCGACGACTGAGACAAAAGACAACGATATTAAGGATCAGCAGTGTTCCTGTACAGCTGGTCGGCCTCTGTTCATTATTACAATCATTAAAAAGCAGAACAGCAGGACTTTATTACGTTCCAGTCAGTAGTCCATGAAAGTGTCACACCTCAGTTAGAGCAAGTCCTATACTGCGCTGTGATTGGCCAGCTGTGTATTCGGGGCGTGGCTTAGCGAACGGTCAGTTTACCTCCTACGTTACAGCAGGGCTCCAGAAACCACAACATCAGCCCCTCCACTTTAGGTCATGCTAGAGCATACATCGGGGGCCGCATTACTTCCTTTACAGGAAAAGAAAGGAGGACACAAAACAGCAAGAAGCGGATGGTCTTTGAAATCGACAGGATATTTCTCGAAACCCTACAGCAGCTGTGCTGGGAGTAATACCAAAGGCCCTGGGCAGGAGGGCCAGGAAATAAATATAAAGTCAATGCAAATACGCAGAGAGATGCGATTTCCTGTCAGGCGGTGTGAAGGACAGCCCAGTAGCAGAGAGCGGAGATACTGAATCTCTGCCGGCCGACAGACAGCTGCTGAGTGAAAAACACCCGTAGTCGGACTGGATTCTGCTGCTGCAACTGAGCCGTGACCGGCGAGAGGAGCGCAGTGGTCCAGTGACAAAACCCAGGTGAGGAAAGTGACACGAGGATTAAATTTGCATTTGGTCTGAATGCATAGTAAAAACAATCCAGTGTATGGCCACATATAATTCTGTATTTCTGTTGACTTTCCATAATGATAATGCACTCACCTCTGCGTGAAGAATCCCATTTGTGTGCTGAAATCCCCCCTCTGGCTTTAGACTGCAACACACACCACTGCTTTTCACACTCCTCACCGCTGTGCATGATGAGAGAACGAAGGGTTAACCTGCCGTGTCCTCCCTCTGTCCAATTGGCTTTTCTGTTTTTTTGTTGATGACATTAAAAGTTTTTGACACGCACCTGTAATGTAGATTATCTACATTCATACAAATGTTTCACCGCCGCGCTTGGTGGACATTAAACAAGAAATGATGCAATCAAATCACTAAATCAAATGACTCATTAGGGATGAAACGGTAGGAAAATTTGATATCACGATTATTTATCACGGTTATCAGTGTTATCACAGAGTTGTAAAAGTGTGGCGAAAAAGATTAAAATGTACTGAAACACACACTGAAACCATTTCAACAAGTTTTATATTGAAAACTACAAATAAAATTGGCTTTTTGTTTGTATAAACATCAAAATAACAGCCAATACTTTTGTAATTCTATGAACAAAAGTGTGCATGATCATTATCAAGATTTTATATTTTATAGTTAATGCAATGACCCCGTGTCTTTACTCTAATGAGCCCAACAACTGACATAAAAACAGGAGTCTGCAGCGTTTCTCCTGTTGTGACACTTTTACTAATTAATAACTTTAACTTTGATCGCTGCTGGATTTAAAATGAACAAGATGCTGGTTGGTTGACTAAACTGCGTAACGTGTTCTCATGTGTTCTCAAGTAAAAGTAGCTCGTTTAAAATTTACTGAGCAAAACTTATTTATACTAATTTAATATCTTAATTTTACTTATTTTATTAAATCACAGTCTTTTGCGTCATTGTCTTGTGCTATTTCTGCCATTCATTTCTATTTTTCTGCATCATCATGGATCATGCATAAAATCAGAAGCGTTGGGCTTCATCTAGCCAGAGAGAACGATCACTGACCATCCGCAGAGAGAGGGCGTGGAGCGGTGTGGACGGTTATTTTTCCCTCTGGATGGATGACGCCTGGCGCTCCTGATCCATGTGCTACTACAGCTGGAGAATCTCCGCAGTCACAGTCAGTCCTGTTGCACAGCATTTATTTTTACTCAGTAACAGATGTTATTTTAAATGTATTACGTAAGTACAATACTTCCAACAAAACATACTAAAAGTAAAAGTAAAATTAGATAGATTAAAAAATTACTTTAAAAGTACAAGTACATAAACACACTACTCACTTACAGTATCGTGAGTAATTACAATTTGTTACTTTCCACCTCTGGAAACAAATGAAAAGCTAGGTTATTAATTGAATTTCTGTAACGCAGAAATCTAAGTTTATAAAGTTAAAAGCCCTTCCAGTGGACGGGCACTGTTCTACAAGCTGCACGCTCACTACTTTACACTGATATACAAGCTGTACGCTCACTACTTTACACTGATATACAAGCTGTACGCTCACTACTTTACACTGTTATACAAGCTGCTCGCTCACTACTTTACACTGATATACAAGCTGCTCGCTCACTACTTTACCCTGTTCTACAAGCTGCACGCTCACTACTTTACACTGTTCTACAAGCTGCACGCTCACTACTTTACACTGTTCTACAAGCTGCACTCTCACTACTTTACACTGTTCTACAAGCTGCACGCTCACTACTTTACACTGTTCTACAAGCTGCACGCTCACTACTTTACACTGTTCTACAAGCTGCACGCTCACTACTTTACACTGTTCTACAAGCTGCACGCTCACTACTTTACACTGTTCTACAAGCTGTACGCTCACTACTTTACACTGTTATACAAGCTGCACGCTCACTACTTTACACTGTTATACAAGCTGCACCCTCACTACTTTACACTGTTCTACAAGCTGTACGCTCACTACTTTACACTCTTATACAAGCTGCACGCTCACTACTTTACACTGTTATACAAGCTGCACGCTCACTACTTTACACTGTTATACAAGCTGTACGCTCACTACTTTACACTGTTATACAAGCTGCACGCTCACTACTTTACACTGTTATACAAGCTGCACCCTCACTACTTTACACTGTTATACAAGCTGCTCGCTCACTACTTTACACTGTTATACAAGCTGCACGCTCACTACTTTACACTGTTATACAAGCTGCACCCTCACTACTTTACACTGTTATACAAGCTGCACCCTCACTACTTTACACTGTTATACAAGCTGTACGCTCACTACTTTACACTGTTATACAAGCTGCTCGCTCACTACTTTACACTGTTATACAAGCACACTACTTTACACTGTTATACAAGCTGCTCGCTCACTACTTTACACTGTTATACAAGCTGTACGCTCACTACTTTACACTGTTATACAAGCTGCTCGCTCACTACTTTACACTGTTATACAAGCTCACTACTTTACACTGTTATACAAGCTGCTCGCTCACTACTTTTCAGTCTTTAGAAATGAACAGTTCTTCTTTGAACACTCACCTCTGGTCCTGGTTCCTGTTTCAGAAAGCAGGCGTAACAAACTCTGAACTTATCACTGAGCTCTGAGTTGATTGAGCCTGAGATGTGAAACTGAGTTTTCTGTTTCATAACAGCTGATCAATATTAGTTAAATCAACTCTGAGTATGTTAAACCTGATGGCAGGGCGTGTGGGGATGAAAAAGACCCTCAATCATCAATGGAGCGATTCACCATGGTAACGGGTCAATAAAGGCAGAGCCTCCATTTTAATCGGGTGAAGCTATAAATATGAATGTATGCCAACGCGGACCATGAGAGGCTATTTATGTTAAAACGCAGGAAGGATGAATTCGTTAACAATATTTTATACAGCGTAGCTCATTTATCATTTACCAGACTGGAATTTCCTTAAATGCTGAAATTCTCCTACAGCCCATTACATTCATTTTAAACAGGCTATATTTATTCAGCCTCACAGCAAGAAGGTCGTGGGCTCAAACCCCGGTTGGCCCTGCCTTTCTGTGTGGAGTTTGCATGTTCTCCCCGTGTGTGCGTGGTGCTCCGGTGTCGGACTAGGTTAGGTGACCCTAAATTGTCCTTAGGTGTGAGTGTGACTGGTTGTGTGGCCCTGCGATGGACTGGCGACTTGTCCAGGGTGAACCCCGCCTTTCGCCTGATGTCAGCTGGGATTGGCTCCAGTCCCCCCACGACCCTGTACGCAGGATAAGCAGTAGACGATGGATGGATGGATATTTATTCAGCTGTAACCTGACAGGACAAAATGCCAGTGGCAATAACTGAAGATAAAAATATCGATCAAACAGATCCGAAACAGTTTAGGCTACTCATGGACATGTGATTGTAAAGTCACAGTCTGACCCCACATAACATGTGCTCAAATAGTGGTTGAAAGACTGAATCTGTAAAGCTATTAACCTAAAATAAATAGCCTGCGTTATATTAAAATTCATTTCAATATCCCTACCAAACTGCTCGTAATATTCAGCCTCACAAAAGAAAAAACTTGTTTATTTTAACGGCTGCGACAGGCAGTGTGAAACAGACTGGGCACAAAAATGCAAAACATAAAAACCCAAACACTGCCATCTCGTTCCGACTGTCCCTCTTTTCTACTGTCAGCAGACCAACCACAGACCGGTGTGATAGCAGCTTTATTATCTCAGCATGAAGCAAAAGATAAAAGTAAGCTAGCCAGTAAAGCAGAACCCGTCTGCTGCTCATACACAGACAAGAAAGGGATTTTTTACTGATTCATCGAAAGGTGAACAGTAGTTCGAGCAGAGGTGTGTTGTGGTGTGAAATCACAGCGGATCAGGAAATGATCAGACCCTTTGGTTATCACTATCTGGACCAGAGTTCCTGGCTGGTTCTGGTCCTCCACAGTCCTCTCCATCACCTTATGCTTCCATCTGTTCAGCTGAGCTGCTGGCTCGAGGCTCTGCCTCTCGGTTCTCCTCAAGTTGGTTTCCATGTGAGGACTCGCCACCACACTTGTGTTTTTTGAGTTGTTTACGCCAAGTGAATCTTCTGTCACAAACCCTGCAGCTGAAGGGTTTCTCTCCTGTGTGGATTCTCATGTGTACCTTCAAACTTGTCTTCAAAGTGAATGTTTTACCACACTCAGAGCAGCTCAGTGGTTCCTCTGGGTGGCTTCTCATGTGGGATGTCAGATAAAACTTTAGCATAAATCTTTCACCACAGACTGAGCAGCCGAATGGTTTCTCTCCTATGTGTAATCTCATGTGTTTCGTCAGATATTGCTTTATAGGAAATGTTTTCCCACACTCGGAGCAGCTGAATGGTTTCTCTCCTGTGTGAGTTCTCGTGTGTCTCATCAGATTATCCTTTGCATTAAATGTTTTCCCACACTCGGAGCAGCTAAATGGTTTCTCTCTAGTATGGATTCTCATGTGTCTCTGCACACTTCCCTTTTTAGTAAATTTTCTACCACACTCAGAGCAGCTGAAGGGTTTCTCCCCTGTGTGAGTTCTCATGTGTGACTGTAAATTGTGCTTTGAGTTATATCTTTTTCCACACTCAGAGCAGCTGAACGGTTTCTCTCCTGTATGAGTTCTCATGTGTGACTGCAAATTTCCCTTTAGGAAAAATCTTGCCCCACACTCAGAGCAGCTGAATGGTTTCTCTCCTGTGTGGATCTTCATGTGACACTGCAAATTTGCTTTTCGGGTAAATATTTTCCCACACACAGAACAGCTGAATGATTTCCTATCAGTAATGTGTGTCCCAGACATGACAGGGATGTCATCAGTGTTTGAACCTGAAGGGCAATTTCTGGTTTCCTCACAGTCATCATCACTGTCTTCAGTATCAAGTTTAGACGAGTCTTCAGTCTCAGGTTGTAAAGGTCTACCTGGATCAGAGTTCCTGGCTGGTTCTGGTCCTCCACAGTCCTCTCCATCAGCTTCTGTTTCCATCTGTTCAACTGAGCTTGTTGCTCGAGGCTCTGCCTCTCTGTTCTCTTTAGTTTGGTTTCCATTTGAGGACTCATCAACACACTTGTGTTTTTTGAGTTCATTAAACGAAGGAAATCTTCTGCTACAAACACTGCAGCTGAATGGTGTCTCTCTTGTGTGGATTCTCATGTGTCTCTGCAAATTTCCCTTTAGAGTTAATCTTTTCCCACACTCTGAGCAGCTGAACATTTTTTGGTCAGTAACGTGTGTCCTATGACTGACTAGGACTTCATCATTATGGGGAGAGTTTAAATCAAACTGATATTTCCTGTTGTCTTCATCAGTCTCAGGTTCAAGAGACTCTTCAGCTGAACAGTGTTCTCTGGTCTCCTTCCAGTAATCACTGTCAACACTGTCTACAGTTTTAAAAGATTCTTCAGTCTTGTCTTCATTCTCAGGTTGTAAAAGACTACCTGGATCAGAGTTCCTTGCTGGTTCTGGTCCTCCACAGTCCTTTCCATCAGCTTCTGTTTCCATCTGTTCAGTCTGGCTCTGATGAAGCTGTGAGGACTGAGGTTTCTCTTCATCATCTTCACTCTTCACAGGGACAGGAGTGAATGAGAACTTAGTGATATCAGCCTCCTCCAGCCCTGGAAGCTGCTCTCCCTCCCGACTGGTCCAGAGTTCCTCCTGTTCCTCCTTAATGTGTGGGGGCTCTGGGTCCTCCTGGTCCATACTGGGGTTCCCGTTTTCTTCAATGTGTGGGGGCTCTGGGTCCTCCTGGTCCAGACTGGGGCTCCACTCCTCTTTAATGTGTGGGGGCTCTGGGTCCTCCTGGTCCATACTGGGGTTCCCGTTTTCTTCAATGTGTGGGGGCTCTGGGTCCTCCTGGTCCAGACCTGGGACTCCCCACCTGCTGCTCAGGGGGAACCTCTTCTTTCTTCCTCGACAGCTGCTGGAAGTCTGTAGGACTCACTGAAACACAGACACATTAAGGAGAACTGTGAGTACACGCTACCTCATGGTGTAACAGCTTGCATATTAGGACCAGGTAGACTAGGTCAAAGCACTGAGTGTCAGTTTCCAACCTGCATAGACGCTGCGGTCAATATTACTTTATTAAATCTCCTTTTTCATAAGCGATGTTTTGGAAAGCCTTCTGTAGTATGAAGTGCAAAGATAACAGGTTCAAGCTGGCATCAGTCTGTCACATTGTGTTTCACTCCATGTCTAGATGAGGACGCTTAAAAAATAAATCTCAGTTAGCGCCGTTAGCCTGGCAGCTTGCTTAGCAAGCAACCAGAAAACCCACGTTAAAAATGAATTAAAGCTAAACTGAAATTGAAAACAGTCAAAACTAAATAAAAACTATAATGACCTTGTTCAGTTTAGTTCAGTCCAGTTTAGTTTTTTCACAAAACATTAAAATACAAGTACAATCACAAATATTTGTGAAAAGGGACACCGTTTTTTAAGCTATCTGAAGCTTGTACATAGGGGCCCACACACTAAGTAAATTATATATATTATATATGTATGTTTGAAGACTAAACACATCTAAATAAGTGAAGCAAATACAATATAGAGTATAATTTCTAACCTACATACAGCAAACCCTAACAGCAAACTATCCTAATCCTACTACCCAGTGGTCCCAAGAAATTCATTACATCAGTCTCTGTCATTCTTGGTTAAATAGGTAAAATGCAATAAATGGAGGTGATAGACAGCAAAGAAACTGGAAGATAGCAGAGGCCCCCCTTGGAGCCACAAACAACAGGCCTCTAGCACCCTGAAGGAAAGTATGACTGGAAAGCAGTTATAATAAAATCTAAACCTTTATTAATCAAAAACTAGGAATTAAAACAACGCGAAGCACAAAGAGACTGGCTGGCTGAGATATCAATGAGCCCCATAAAACACACACTAGCTGACATGTAAATATAATGACCAGCTGACACGTTAACCCAGCATTATATCCACCTGAAATGTGGGCTCATTTAGGTCCTATAAAATAAAACAAAAACTAAGGACATTTAGTCTTTCATTTTAGGTAGTTTTGCAATCCTACAATACTGTTTTAGTTGGTTAACGTTTTTTTTGTAAAGCCTCGTTTTTATTTTTATTTCAGTTAACGACAATGTTTTTTCACATCTACTTATTATCATTATTTCATGCATCTTCATTAACGATTATAACCTTGGTCTGCACAGAGTCTGCTTGACCTAGTGGGGGTGCAAAGCACAGCGCAACTGGCTACTGTAAACGGCAATCGATAAATAAACAAAATGTACTAAACTTTTCCCTTAATTGTGGACGTGATCCTGACTAACTCTTGGCTCATTTTAACTATGTGTTTTTTAAAGTGAAAGTAAAATGTGTTGCTGGAATAAACAGAACTGAATCCTACGAAACACTGAATGAAGCGAAGGTGGAGATTCGACTAATTACTATCCCGTCTGCCCTGCTGATCAATAACTACCTCATATCAAACCCGAAGACTAAAGCACGCCTGTCTAGTGTGATAGTATTCTGTAGTCAGGGTTTTTCCTGCATAGAGAAATTTTTGGTGCCCCCCCAAAGAGGTTCATGCGAGCGGCAAAGGAAAATCACCAGCGCCAAAATGATCAGAAATGAAAAAAAAAAAGGCGAATCAAATATTTTCTTATGGTGTTTTAATATCCATTTATCAAACAGCTGTTGAGCGAGCAGAACATAAACTTAAATACGACGTCTTGACTTCCAGCAGTCGCCTCTCCTCTCATCCACACCGCTGGATTAATAAACCAGCTGCTGCGTTGGTTTAACTGTGCCTGAACGCTCCGCCACGAAGCTCGCACTGCTGGGAGCGATGACTTCCTGTTCTTTCTAAAATATAAAATCCGTCACCGGTTCTGTCACTTTCACATTTTAGTCCCGGTCCTCTCCAGATCAGGTTCTCCGGGCACCACGTGACGCTCACCTGTTCCCGTTCTCTCCTGCCTGCTGATCTCATGCAGCCGTCTGCATTAGGTGCTCGTCAAAGTCCCTTTTCGTGAACCGACCAATCACAGGAGGAGGCGGGACATTAAATAAAGGTTGAGGCATCACAGCAAAACTTGTTGTTCTGGATGCACAGTTGTTATTACTGACAAGTTAGTACTCTGCATGAACAGATCAGAGTCTGACCACCATGTGGAGCGTTTTTCTTGCTCAATAATTTAACGACTGAAAACAACCCACAGAAATGAAACTGCTGTTTTGTCCAACTGGGATTAATATTAGGCTACTAATGGTGAGCTGTAGTAGCCTGTAGTATGATCTGGAATTATAATGAATAAAACATCAGCACTAATCAAATCAGAGCTGTATGCTGATATCAGAAGATGGTTTTATTAGTGAAACAGCTGATTCTCAACTAATAAACTATCTGTAGGCAGATTATCCAAAATAAAGTATCTGACCTATTTTTTGTTTAGCATCTGTACTATTGCAGATAGAATTGTTTGACTTACATTAGATTGAGGCAACATGTGATGCTTTTTCCTTTCTAATTTCAAATCACTATGGTAGAACAGCTAGCTAAACATTGGCTGACAGGGTCCAGGGTCTCCGCTGCCTTTACTCCCCCAGGTTGTGGACATATTTCATCAAATGGTCAGAAATAACAAGAAAATGCATAGATCTTGCTGGTGAGGTAATCATGTGCAGTCACCCCCCAAAGGCCCACTCTGAGCCAGTGATAGTATTACACAGATGCAGTGATCACTTCTGATGTATGAACATATCCTCTGTATGAATTCAAACTTTATACCTGCGAGCAGACTCTCTCCTCAGGAGCTTCTTTAGTTCAGGTAGAGAATCGTGAGCTTTTAATGGAAACACTTCGTACAGTTTGTTATAAAGTGTGGCAGCTTTCTCATAAATAACATCCAGTGTTTCTCTCACACAGACTTTAGCTGGTCGCTGTGTTTGTTTCTTTATGTGACCCCGGGAGATTCTCTCTTTGGCTGGTTTGTTTCACTTAACTCAGAGGTTTTCAAAGTCTGAGACTGTGAGAAAAGACGCCCCCTTCGCTCAATAACCTGGACACCTATGGGATCATCATTATGTTATTTGACACTCACCAACTGAGCCAAGATACCCTGATATTGTTTGGCAGTTTAAAGGCTGACATGACTTCAGACCTCACCAAATAAAGAAGTTTCTGGCTCTGATAAAGTGGGAAAAAGTAACAAATCTACTGTATTTCTGAACACTTTCAACAGGTGTGCTGTTCTATGTGATCTCTTTTGATAACTACTGTAATACTTTGTCTCTTCCATTCACTGAACCTCCCGCCTCGCACTTTGAAAACCCTGAACTCATTAAACTGTTTGTTGCTGTCAGAGTGAACAGAGAGAGAAGCAGCAGCAGAGAGAACCGACCTGCTCTGTGCAGCCGGACTTCAGGCTGGAACACCGCGTCCAGCAGCTTCCGGTGTCTCTGGTTCTCCTCTTTGGACCGACAGAGTTCCTGCTCGTACTCTGATATCGTCCTTTCAAACAGCCGCACTCAGTCACTGGTTGATAAAACCTCTCAGCACCTGGACTTTACTCATTTCCATCGCTCGAAACTTTTCTCCACGAACTCTGTTTTCACGCTAACTAGCACTGTGGCTAACTTCCGGTTAGCATGCTAAGCTACCTCCAGTAGCTCCGGAGGCTCCCGGGAGATGAGTCCGAGGTGAAGCCGGAGAGCAGCAGCTTTATCCGGACACACGGAGGCTCTGGCGGCTCCTCGCTGTTGGTGCCAGAGACTCTTTCTCAGCACAACAACGGGACAAAGCTGATCCGTCCCAAAGAGGCTGGAAGCTCCGCGCTCACTGGCCGAGCCCGGGAACCCGCCTCACTTCCGGGACGTGGCTTCAAAATAAAAGCCTCTGCGAGTTTTGTTTATTCTGACCATAAAGCATTTAGTAAACGCTCTGGCTGCTGCTGACATTACAGTTATGATGACTTGGGGACAGAGTTTAATTAGTGCTGATTCTAATCTAAAATCTAGGCATGAATCTACACCGAGCGGCAATCTGAAAAATGCTAGTTAGTGTTCCCTTTTTCAATCCCATAAACTCTCACGGTATTATGACTGTTATTATCATTTCAGAGGCAGCCTATTCTGATAGACTAATATCTCCTATCAAGGCGAGTCCAGATGTTTCACAGCACCTTTAGCGCCGTAACAGCATATTCTAACTTGTCATGTCCCATTAACATGGATGATTATGTAAATGTATGGAACTGTATATAAACAGGAACCTGTTTGTCTTTGAATTACAGAACAAACAAAAAAAATGGCCAAAACTTCATTATTTAAAAAACAAAACCTAACAAGTGCACATGTGTAACCAGTCTGAGTTTAGCAGCAATGATAATACTTAGATACAGAGAGCTGCAGTTTTTCCAAGTTAAATCTTGGTCTTCTATTATCCCGTATGAATTTGCCTAGATATCTGAGAAACTAGACAAACTGAAAATGTGTGTTGTTACAAAACTCAGTACAACATATGATGATGTTCAATCTTAAATCTAGTGATAGGGTCTACTGTTGCAATTGATTTCTCACTTTCTAAATTTAATGGAAATCCTGCTCTACAGTTAATGCTGCAGGTCCCCCAGGATTTTACAATGTAACTATTAACACAAGTTTAACTAATCCCTGTTGATCACCACAGTTTCCCACAAAACGTCACACATCAGCAAACTCACCTCTTTCTTACAAGTCGCAGCAGACATGTGTGATCCCAACGTTCACATTTTTTGATTAAAAAAAGGGCTGTGAAAACCACAGTCTGAATCTTCTTTACCGGGGGGGGGGTTGTTGCTGTTTGGCAAAACGTGTAGTATTGTGGTCGAACATAAAGGAAATCATGATTGACAAACACGACACATGGCAGAAACACATGGAGGACGTCAGACGAGACACTGAGACACAGGCTGCTGCATCCCGGTCAGCTGCAAGAAAGAATTGAGGTCAGCTGGTTTAAATACAGGGTCAGGCCTGCAAAGTCCTGGAGGGGCTGTTTAATGATTCTACTACAATTCTAAAGTTAAAAATATAACATCTACCTTTGCAGTTTTCACTTATTCCACAATAAATACCCCAAAACATTGCAAACTTTTAGAAAAGTTGCCAGGCATTTTATGCCGCTTTCCAGACCGGTAGGAACTGGGAAATGTCCGACTTCCAACCTCAAAGCGTTTCAGGTGCGTGATGATAAATGTAAACAATAAACGTGGCTGACCGTGACAAACTTATGTTTCTTTGGCAAGTTTCTGCAGTTAAACCCTCAGCAGTGCATTTGGTATTAATTAAAAGGACGGCCATTTTATAAATGTACGTTACTCGTTAACTGTGTATCCTTCTAGCTACACCAGTTGGTAATAGGGTTGAAACAATTCATCGATAAAATCAATACGCCTCGGCAACAGCACAACGGCGTCTGATCAGAAAGCAGCCGGTGTTCTGCCAATGGACCACAGACAAGGTAACAGTAACTTTAGCATTTAGCTGAAGTCCTGACTGATTGTTGAGTTGAAGCCAAAGTAAGCTGCAGTCCTCAGCTGAAAATGTGACCACGTGCGTTTGTTGTTCTGCTTTTTGGGCCGTGAGCTGTGACCTCACAGTCAGGAGTTAACTGGGTGTCGGGAGCTGCAGCTCTCTGTAGCTCAGATGATCCCTGCTACCTGCGTGTGCTGATCAGTCTTTCACCCAGATTATTTGTCTTTATAATAACAAACAGCTGTTTCATGTGCAGGTTCGCGTCATTTCACGTTTCACATCTTACATGTTTTCTTGACAAAACGTGGTTTGGAGACCAGCGTCGAGTGACACAGCTGCTGTCAGCTCGTGTAGCGTGTGACCCCCTGTCACCGATCAGTCACATAGTGCGAACGCCACAACGACTTCAAGACTGCCGTCATATAACGGCAAGTTGTGTTTCTGCCATCGGCCGACGCTGAAAGTCGCAAACAAGCAAAAGTACTTCTTAAACGACGCATCAATGAATCGTTGAAATAAGCTATAGAAGCTTTGAGTACTAAAATCATCGTTAGCTGCAACCCTAGTTGGTAATCCTCAAAAGTCAGCAGAAGTTGGAGGCTACATTTCCAAATGTTTTCACATTTCTGGGCATTTTTAACATTTTCCTGAATAACTTTTGGGCAGAGAAGATGAATTTCACAGATTGTTTACTGTAACCAGCTACCTGATAACATTGACAAAACATTTCTACATCAATTTACAACAAGTTTTACTATTTGATACTAGTATGTTTTATTTTAATGTAATACTTTACCTTTTAGTTTATGGTTTACCATTTACAGTGTGTGACGTCATTCGGCTGCTTGTGAAGTCGGTTCACAAGTAGGAAATCCAACTTTAAGTGGCGTTCATGGTACCTTTTCTAGTTGGAGGTCAGAAATTTCCCAGTTCCGAATTGCCTGGAACGCAGCATTAGACGCAAACAATAAAAAAATGGCCTGCGAAATCCTGGAGGGAGTGAATTATTAATTCAGCGTTCTGTCCCCACATCACCAGTCACATCACTTTACTATCCATACTGCTATCAGCGAGAGCATCAAACCTCCTAAATCTCTCGTAATGTTGCACTGGAAATTATGTAATGAGATTGTACAGAATTAAATATGCAGTAATTCATGCATTTATTTTAAATGAAAAAAAAACCTCAAAAATTTTCATTTTTTTCCTATTTTGTTCAGTTATGATGTAAGAAAACTGAGTTTAATTAGTGCTAATTTTCTTCAGCTGATGAAGAAAAAAAAAGAAGAAACAAATTGACATTGAACTAGCAACCCGCTCTCCTCGCAGTCTTCCACACATCTCTGCACTTCCAATTCAGCAGTCACCCAAAACTTAATTTTATTTATTCATTTATTTGTCAAAACCAAAAACACACTGTAACAGATTACAATAACATGAAACAGATGTGGGTTGCTACCTGAGGCTAATGTGCAACCCCCATCTTCCCTGGTTAGGCTCCTTCGCTTAAAAAAGGTCAACACATATCGTCATAACCAAAAAATAAATAAGCACATAATAAATAGTGACACTGCGCCGCCCTGCAGTCTTCACTTGCTGATCTCCTGGTGGAGAAGCTATTAGTGTTTGTTTTTGTCATGTATGGACAGCTGGAGCATTTGGTTTTTATCCATTATTTTCATTCCAATATTTTTTATTTTTTATATTGCTTATTTTATGCCACGTGCCTACAATGTTTTTAAACCACATCATTGTCTTGTATCAGAGGTTGCAAAGTAGTTCTCTCAATAAATGGTAGGTCAGATGGTAATATCGATTCCCACCCTATCGTCTCTAAATCTCTCACACTTCCAAAATCCTCTTTTTTCCAGTATAACACACTGGATGTCTGAGTTTAGCAGCAATGATAATACTTAGATACAGAGAGCTGCAGTTTTTCCAAGTTAAATCTTGGTCTTCTATTATCCCGTATGAATTTGCCTAGATATCCAAGTAACTTTCTAAAATCCTTTGTTGGAATATCAGATGGCAACATTTGGATAGGGTACAGTATTCTTGGTAAATCATTTATTTTAATCAATGCAATCCTACCAATACACAGAACATCTCTCTAAATCATTCTTAATCTTAGCTATTACTGGTACAATATTATGTTTTGTTAACTGATTCAAATCATATGGGATAAAGATACCAAGATATTTGAGACCATTTCTATTAATCGGGAATGGAAAATTTAATTGACCCTGTTGTAGTCTACCCATTGGTAGTGCAACTGACTCCCCAAAATTAATCTTATATCCTGAAAAACTGCTGAATCTGTTAACAACCTCAATAAGTTCTGGCAGAGAAGTACTAGGATTAGTTAGGAACAGCAAAACATCATCAGCATACAAGACAATTTTATGCTCATCTTGCATTGTTTTTATTCGACTAATTTCCTCATTGCATCTAATATCTTCAGCCAGGGGTTATATAATAAGAGAAACAGACAAACAGAAGTGGTGACAAAGTATTTCCTTGTATAGTACCTCTGTTATAGAAAAGGCAGGTGAGAGTATTCCATTAACCGACACTGCTGATTTTGGATCTGTATAGAGTAACTTAACCAGCTGAGTATATACTTCAGGAAAGGAGAATCTATGTAGGCCCTTAAAGATACCTCCATTCGATTCTATCAAAAGCTTTCACCACATCTAAGGTCACTATATATGAAATGCCTATGAAAACATGTTTTCATTCTTTTGATCAGTGGACCCTTACAGACTAAAATATAAACTATTGAGGAATTGACACATATTCAGACTTTATGACCGCTTCAAAGGTCAGGAGTCACCACTTCTTTTTCATCTCTTGTTTACCATGCAAACAATGTGTAGCACTAGCTGAGTCAGACTCAGAGCTTCAGGAGGTTTTACACATCCAGAGACCTATAAAAACAAGACCCGGCTTCTTATTGAGACATGCAAGAGCATTAGTAAAGCTGGAGAAACACAGAGAAAGTCACATTAGCTCACCAGCTAACGCTGAGCAGTTGCTAATGTTATCCGGTGCAAAGTTATATCGCTTTCCACATTACTTCACCAGCTAACGCGACCCATGTTACTATCCTGTGTACCACTGTTGATTTAGCCTGCAAGAAAGGATGTAACGGTAAAAAGCAAATGTGGAGCGATTTGTTTACCAACATTAGCCTATAGTGATGCAGCCACGAGCAGCCAGCTAACGCTACAGTAGCTTGGACCTGCCGCTGTTTGCTTCGAAACGTTCAGTTTAGGTTTATTTGGGTTTTACCGATACTCAGGTACACAGCTTCTCCACCTTTCAGTCGCTGTAACTAACATGACCCACATAATATACAACCCAGAGGAAGAGCCACTAACACTACAGTAAATTTACTTACTGCGGTCTGACTGTTATAAAGTGTGACACAATCTCATTATAATATTCAGTCCAGCCCACTAACCGTTTCAGTATCATCCAATACATGTAGCTGTGCTGACATTGCTGAGCCTCCGGTGAAAGATACACAGATAGTAAAGATAGTTACTGAAAGAAGCAGGCGAGCTAACGCTGTAGCACGTCAGCTAAATGCAGTAAATGTACCGTGATCATGTAACGAGCATGTTTTAGATTAGTTCAACCTGCAGCTGATAAAACTGATACTGTAACGTTGCAGTGGGAGGTTACCTGAGTTCCCAGCATATTGTGTGAAGCTGCCTCCCTGTCTGTCTATAGCCGCCGTCACTCTGCCTTTTTTTCGGGAGGATTGTGCCGATATGCGGCTCACTGCACTGAATGAAGTAACGTTACAGCGCCGGTGTTGATCCGCCTCTGAGACGGGAACGTTGAAGTAACAGAACTTGAACATGTCTGAGTGAACAGCCACAGCCTGCATGCTGGTGATCCTGCAGGATTTCTATATGAAAGCGGTTGTGTTTCGGATATTGCTCACTCATGAGTTCAAGCGAGCACGCGTACGAGCACAAGCCTGTTAGCAATCTTAAAACCGCACCGCTAGTGGCCGCTGGAAACTCCATAATGCCCCTTTAAAACAGTACACTGTTAGTCTACCTAAACTAAAGCAGTTATATTTTAATGGGCTGTTTTTATTTGTTAAATATGCAAAAACACTTTCCATGGTCTTTAATGTGTTTCTGATAAAAGTAACTCGTCAATTATCATAATCATTCATGCAGAACGAGTTCAACATTTCAAAATTTTACTGTCAACATTTCCTTGTTGTCCCGCCCCATCCAGGTTGTGATTGGTCAATTCACTAAAAGTGACACACACTGCCATCTTGTTCCAAACTGTCCCTCTTATCTATGGTCAGCCGACCAAACACAGGCCGGTGTGATCTCAGCATGAAGTAAAAGATAAATTACAGCTGAACCCGTCTGCTGCTCAGTCATTAAAAGAACATGAAAAGTCGTTGCAAAGCCGATCAGGAACTGATCAGTCTCTATGGTTTAGCACTATCTGAATCATCCTGACTGGTTCTGGTCCTCCACAGTCCTCTCCATCAGTTTAAGCTTCCATGTCTTCAGCTGAGCTGCTGGCTCGAGGCTCTGCCTCTCTGTTCTCCGGTTGGTTTCCATGTGAGGACTCGTCACCACACTTGTGCTTTTTGAGTTGTTTACACCAAGTGAATCTTCTGTCACAAACACTGCAGCTAAATGGTTTCTCTCCTGTGTGGATTCTCATGTGTACCTTTAAATTTGTCTTCAGAGTAAATGTTTTTCCACACTCAGAGCAGCTGAATGGTTTTTCTCCTGTGTGCGTTCTCATGTGTAGCTTCAAACTTCCCTTTACAGCAAATGTTTTCCCACACTCAGAGCAGCTAAATGGTTTCTCTTCTGTGTGAATTATCATGTGTCTCTGCAAAGTTACCTTCAGAGAAAATCTTTTTCCACACTCAGAGCAGCTGAATGGTTTCTCTCCCGTATGCCTTCTCATGTGTACCTGCAACGATCCCTTTTTAGTAAATTTCTTCCCGCACTCAGAGCAGCTGAATAGTTTTTCTGTATGATTTTTTAAGTGATCCCGCATTGTTCCCTTTTGGGTAAATGTTTTCCCGCACTCAGAGCAACTGAATGGCTTCTCTCCTGAATGTGTTCCCATGTGTCTCTTCCAACTATGCTTCATAGCAAATCGTTTCCCACACTCAGAGCAGCTGTATGGTTTCTCTCCTGTGTGAGTTCTCAAGTGTTGCTGCAAATTTGACTTCACAGTAAATCTTTTCCCACACTCAGAGCAGCTGAATGGTTTCTCTCCTGCATGTCTTCTCATGTGGACCTTCCATTGTGTCTTCAGAGTAAATGTTTTCCCACACTCAGAGCAGTTAAACTGTTTTTTGTCAGTAATGTGTGTCCTACGACTGACTGGAACGTCATTATTGTGGGAGTTTAAATCTGACTGAGGTTCTCTGGTCTTCTCCCAGTCATCACCAAGTTGAAAATGTCTATCAGGATCAGAGTTTCTGGCTGGTTGTGGTCCTCCACAGTCCTCTCCATCAGCTTCTGTCTCCATCAGTGCGGTTGGGCTTTGATGAAGCTGTGAGGACTGAGGTTTCTCTTCATCATCTTCTTCACTCTTTACAGGGACAGGAGTGAATGGGAACTTGGTGATATCAGCCTCCTCCAGTCCTGGAAGCTGCTCTCCCTCCTGACTGGAACAGAGTTCCTCCGGTTCCTCTTTAATGTATGGCGGCCCTGGTGGGTCCTCCTGGTCCAGATTGGGGCTCCACTCCTGCTGCTCACCAACAATCACTTTTCGGACATCTGAAGGTAAAGCTGGGTCTTCTTGCTTTTCCCCCTTGAGTTCTCCTGTATGATTTGAGTGTATATTAAGAAGGCGATTATTGTAAAATGTTTCAACACACTCAGAGCAGCTGAGTAGTTTCCTGCTAGTATGACATGTTGTATCACTCAGAGATTTTAAATCTGAATAAGGTTCTCTGGTCTCCTCCCAGCCACCATCACTGTCGCCAGTCTCAGGTTCAGAAGAATCTTTGGTCTTGTCTTCAGTCTCAGGCTGTAAAAGTCTATCTGGACCAGAGTCGCTCTCTGGTTCCGGTCCTCCACAGTACTCTCCATCAGCTTCCATCTGTTCAGTTTGGCTTTGATGAAGCTGTGAGGACTGAGGTTTCTCTTCATCTTCTTCACTCTTCACAGAGACGGGAGTGAATGGGAACTTGGTGATATCAGCCTCCTCCAGCCCTGGAAGCTGCTCTCCCTCCTGACTGGTCCAGAGTTCCTCCTGTTCCTCTTCAATGTGTGGGGGCTCTGGTGGGTCCTCCTGGTCCAGACTGGGGCTCAACTCCGGCTGCATAGGGGCAACCTCTTGTCTACTTTGTAACAGCTGCTGGACGTCTGCAGGACTCACTGAAACAAAGACACATTGAGGAAAACTGTGAGTTAATGCTAACTCAGAGTGTAACATTATTCATAATAGAACAGTTGAGAGAACGGAGTGTCAGTTTACAACCTGCCCAGAGGCTGTGTTCAACTTTACTTCATTAAATCTCCTTTTTCATCATTGATCATTTGGAAAGTCTGCTGCATTATGGAGTGCAAGCTGGCATCATGCTGTCATGTTGTGGTTCACTCCCCATCTAACGGATGGTTTAAAAAAAAATATCTCATATTCAAGTTTGTTCAATATTGCAGGTTCTTAGATAAAATAGTTAGAACATTGTTGGTTAAAGCTGGTTAATTTTTATGGCTATGAAAAAAACATGTTTAAGCAAGATGTTCAACATGAGCACAATTTGCTGTCTTACTAAATTCCTCAGTATTTATCATTCTGTTCTATTCCACTTAGGGCATGGTTTTCATTGACAGGTCTAATGAGACGAGGGACATCACAAGTTTCGATGTACACGAACAAATGTTTAAGTGTGTTTTTACTTGGGTTGGACCAGCATATTTGATCATAAGATACTTGATCATAGATTTGAATGTTGTTTGCGCTGCTGAATCTCTGCCTGAAGTCATAACTGTATATTCTTTATAGGCTATAGAAAACATTAAAATATCCATCATCTAACCGCTTATCCTGCATTCTACAGGGTCGCGCGGGGCTGGAGCCAATCCCAGCTGACATCAGGCGAAAGGCAGGGTCCAGTCGCCAGTCCATCGCAGGGCCACACAATTTAGGGTCACCAATCAACCTAGCCTGCATGTCTTTGGATGGTGGGAGGAAGCCGGAGCACCCGGAGAGGACCCACGCAGACACGGGGAGAACATGCAAACTCCACACAGAAAGGCCGGGACAGCCGGGGTTTGAACCCACGACCTTCTTGCTGCAGCCCTATTTACAAGTTGCAACATATGTGTGATACGAATGTTTCCCAATTGTAGACAAAAAAAAATAACCTTGAAACCTCTATGTTCTTAACACAACGCTGTCAATCTCGGAGACCCACCTCAGCGGCGCCGCCATGAATTTTAGGCCCCATGACAAAAAAAATCTAATTGGGCCCCTCTGCGTAGCTGTTGTTACAACAGATCTAGGACCTACCTGTCCCATCAAAAGCTTTACATAACTCAAATTAAAGGCTTGCAACTGTCTTGTTTCTTCTAGTTCAATACTAGTAATAGAACAATATTTACCGCTGATGATTTGTACATGCAAGTCTGCATACAGGAGGCAGTTCACTATTTGATGCAAGCAAAAGCCACCATTAAAATGTCCTTAAGGCAATCTTTAACAGTCTCAATGTATTTTTATTGTAAAAGTAAGAGATAAAATTCTCCTAACAGTAACACCTATCTGTAGATTTAACGGCCATAATTCAATCTAAATGAATGTATCAAACTGGATTATTTTTATTAATATTGTCCATAACTTAAAGGTAAGCTGCTCACTGTTTCCAGCTGTCCAGCATCCAGTCCAGACAGGAGGTTGTTTTATTTTTTTCCATAATGATCATTAAGTGAAAAAATTATTTGTGTTTGAATTTCTGTCATTAATAAATATTTCATTTTCTTTGTTGTTCTGGTAAAAAGAGACCGAGAGACAGAGAAATCCCCCCAGCCTCCCTGAATGATGCTAACTCATTAACACCATGCTGCTCACCTCACATGTAGGCTAACACAGACTGGCTTCCAGATCGACATCCTTTCCTTTGTCTTTCCTCTATCTCTTTTCTCGCTTTCCTTTTTTCACAACAAGATTTTGGTTACTAGGCAACATTGTGATCGCTGCGTTTCTGGCGCATCTACTGACTGCAAATAAACACCGTCACTGATGAGTGCGCTGAGGCAGGACCGAACCATTTCATGCAGATACAGGGGGGTGGGTCGGTGAATATGGACGTTTACTTTTTGGTCAATGGAGATTTTTAACTTTTACTGCCAAAAACAAGTAAGAACAAAAAGATGATTGATTTTATTGTTATATTTGAAAAATATATATACACTCGATGATGGTTTATATAATGTATAATCCATCAACCGATTATCCTGTGTACAGGGTCGCGGGGGGCTGGAGCCAATCCCAGCTGACATTGGGCAAAAGGCCAACCTGCGACCGCTGCACCACGCCGCCCATATAATGTATTATATAATATAATTTCATATTTTTCACATTTCTTTCAGTCAGGCAACTTCAAATAAGTTATAAACAAGGAGCCTAGCTAATAAGGATAGCTATGTTGACGTTAGAATACAGCTGGGTTGTCGAGGTTAGCACGCTGTACACAGCTGCTAGTCAGTATCGACTGCACCCCCCACAGCCACAGTTACACGGTGATTCTGTGGGAAACACTGTTCTGTGCATTTACAGATGTTTCCGCCTATTTTTTCCATGCTGGCATTTCACTGGCACTCTGTAACGTAACACCGCCCCCTGGCGATCAGATCGCCAATCAGTGATCTCAAGCAGCAGATGATACGAAATAGAAAAGATCGCCCAAACCTAATTGCAACAAATCTTCCATTACTGTTTTCACTTATTCCCACAATTTCATCACAAAAAACCATGTAGGCTATTTCTCGGGAGTTTTTGAGGATGCACCCGTTCCCATAGCATACCATGTGTTAGATAGGCTGGCTCATTCTCAAATGTTTGTATTTTGTAATGTGGATAACGTTCTTCCTCGATTAACATAGTGGCAAAATTATACCTAGTTTGGTACCCGTTACAGCAACAAACAGGCTTGATCTGGAGGTTTGTGTGAACAGGGCGGGCTTGGATGGAGTCAAAATTCCCGGCCTGAATTACTGTGCCTGGCTGAGGGAGTTTACATGGCTTAGATTTAACAAGAACACCAACACCGTGAGCTGGATCTACGGCACTAGCTGTTGCCCACTACATACATGAAAAACAAAGTTTGCTGAGGAAACTGGCACCGCCCAGTTTAAACTCAACACCTTAATGAAGCACAACAGCTTAAAACAAAATTACATGAAGTCGCCGTGTTGCATCGCCATGTTTCTACAGTAGCCCGAAACAGACAAACTACTCCGTTGAATGTGTACAAAGAACAAAAAGAGTAAATTATAATAATGATATACAGTCTCTAAGTAGTCGTCTGGTTTATTAGAAGTAAAACGTTAAGGTAATTAACTAAAATAAAACTAGAAGATGAAGGGCATGATCACAGGTAGAAAAGTGTTTTCCTTGTCAATGTTGTAAAATATGTAGTTGGATTAATGTCATGTAACGTTAATCTCCAGCGCGGTATTTTGGCAGAAATGTTTCTGTTACGTTTGTGAGACAATCAGCTGATTATTATTGGCAATAAAACTGTACGGCATAGAAGTTCAGATCAGCCGTAAACTTTTACTGGAAGAAAAAAAACATGTATTTGATTGTAATTTCTAACGTTATTCTCCAACGCTGTAACCACTAGATGTCACTAAAACTTACACACTTGACTTTTAATATGAGGAGAACTTCAAAAATTGCGTTGCATGTCAATTTAAGGTGTGCACCCTGAAATTTTCTGCCTGTGCCCCTTCAGTTAGGGGCTATAGTTCTACTACAATATCATGCATAAATATCACTTTGTATGTGAAATTAAAATATGTGTGTGCGCATTTGCAAATCACACATTTTGTAAAAACTCAAAAATCTGATCTTCGCGTTACACATTTACACAACACACATGTAAAATACATATTTAAAGGATAGTGAAATATTTACACATCATTTTATACATTTGTGAATTGTCTACTGTGGGTTACAAAAATTAAAGTCCAATAAAAACTGCCAAATATAGCTAAAATCACAACAACATAACGTGGTGAGAAAGTGAGCTGAATGTCATGTGGGCAAGTCATTAAACGTTACCTGACATACTCATCATGGCTGAAACTGCTGGAATAGTTTTGTGTGGCTCGTCCATACAACAGAGTTCATGTGGCACCGCTGTCGACAGGTTGGCTAGACTGCAACCAATCAGATCAGCCCGGCGCTCTGCTGTTCGGGGGTTTTATATGTTTATTTACAGCATTAAACGTTGAAATGTGTATTGTACAACATTTGGAAAGTTTGCTGTAGCACATCAAACTTTTTTTTAATGTCCAGCTCCACCAGGCTGTGATTGATCTCTTCATGAAAAGTGACACTGACGAGTTCATCAAACACACAGACGGCTTTTTATGCTTTTTTTTCTTCCCCTCTGGCCGATTAATTTCGGTGCATCTCTAAGACCCGGTGGACACCCTGTCAATGCGTGAATACGTGTGAATGGGTGAATGCGATGTAGCGTAACAGCGCTTTGAGTGGTCTACTTACATAAAACTAAATGAACTAATGAACGAGCTAATATCAGCTAGTTTCACCACTCTCAAGATCAATGTATGGGAAACATATTGTCCCATTAGATTTATGGGTAAACAAAAAGGTTTATCGGGTAAATTAACCTGTTTTTATTGTGGACTAGTTCTAAAAATTGTAGAATGTCATTTATATATTTCCCTCTGTTGCTTTTATGTGTTTTGTAAAACACCTTGAATTGCCTTGTTGCTGTAATGTGTTATAGAAATAAACTTGCCTTGCCTACGTGCAGCGCTTCTAGTTATTAAGATTGGCCTTTCATGACTGTGTCACATGACACATGTTGGAATGTAAATGGAATGAATTGGTGGTTGAATGAAGTGAAGAATTAACATTTCTTTGCCAGGTCATAGTTATCCAAAGAAGGTTAAAGTCAAGGGCAACTGGACTTGGTTAAAGATACTAGAAGACGTGTCAGACTGGCTGGGAAACTCAGCTAAGGACAAAGGATAAAGGACAAAGAAAAGTGTGTTGTAAAATGAACTGCCAAGGTATATTCAGGAAAGCTGGAACGGTTACAGAGTAAAGCGCGATATAAGCTGCTGCATCGGGTCTATGCATTTATACTTGTGAGTTGGTGTCCACCGTGTTACAGCCGCTGGTTTGGCCGCTAGTAAAATTAACTTTAAAACACTTCCTGTCGGCTCGGAGGCATTGCGAGACGACCCGTCCGACCAATCACAGTTCTTACGTTCCGCGTCGCCCCCAAGTGTAGTTGCATTTTTGCGGAGGTGCACGTCAGGCTACGGTGTAGGGGGCGGGGCTATGCAGAGGCAACAGCGTTGATTCCACGCAGAAGTATAAATCACACTAAGCTGAATAGAGCTAGTAATTTAAGACCAAAGATGAAAGGGATTAAAAAAGGAGATAAAACAGCACAATGTGCTCTCGGTGATCATGTTAACTTTTGCAATGAAGTAAAAGGTATTCGTGGTTCTTGGGGGGGGAAAGAGGTCACACGCCTCGGAAGCAACGAGGGGTTAAGGGTCTTGCTCAGGGAGACAATGGTGGACATGTCGTAGTGGGGAATTGAACCTGAACCACACCAAAGGAATGTGTCTTATCCACTGCACCATCACCGCCCCATGATGGTGATTAGAGCTACACGATAATCTAATTGCAACTGAAATTCAATGTCATCCTGTGCGATTACATAACCGCAAAAGGATGCAATTTAATTAAACAAAGAGAGCGTGCTGTGTGTGACTCAGTCGGCTTATTATCTTCGCCCACACAAGCTCTCGGACTGGCCCCTTAAAAACAGATACGTGCGAACCTGAAAACTGATTTGAGCAGTGTGCGAGTAACGTTAAAGACAACAACCTACTGTAACCCCCGCCCGCCGCTAATCGTTCAAAACATATGCTTAGATGGAAGGTGCAGTTAACAGCAGTTGTAATTGGTACGTTGTCAGTTGGGATAATTCTACATACTGTATAGTTATTCATACCGTACTACACGTTCATAGCCTGTACCTACCTGTATCAATTCATACACTTTGTATAATAATGGATCATATTCTATTTAATTATTGCTTGGCACCTCTGGTAAGATGCTACCTGCATTTCGTTGCTTTGTACCAGTGACTTGAATCTAATCTAATGATGTGTGTGCGTGACTGAGGTACTCACTGCACAGCTGTGGACCTGGGCAGCTGAACGCAAACAAACATCCTGGCTGATAACACTGTTTAGTTACGGGGCGTATATTCACGTAGACAGATGCTTCTGAATGTAGTTTGCACATCGTTATCCTGCATGTTGACTCTCTCCAGCCTGCAAACTAGTTCAAACAAGGACTTTGGGAGTGATCACACTCTAAAACCTCCCGGGTTATTTCTTCAACCCATGTTCTGGGTTATAGGGTTGGTTTTCTCCCTCTCTAATTCAAATTAGCTTTATTGGCACGAACGTATAGCAACCACCCCGCAGTCGTTCTGGAATTTTCTCACAACCGTCGTTTGACATACCCGTCGCTTTGCGCTCGATCCGTTTTGGCCCGTGCTTCTTCGGCGGAACTTCGTCGTGTATTCAAGGTAAAAGATTATTTTCAGTGTTGATGTAAGGTAAACTTTTCTGTGTCCGTGTCCTCGTTGCTAGTTTAGCACCATTAGCTGAAAACATTACCCTGGCTTAGTTGAGACTAGCGTTAGCCGTGGTCATTCTGTGGTCGCCATGTACATCTAACCGTGTAAGTGTTGTTGCACAAGTACTCATGTGTTCATGATGCACAGTTCATAATTTCATGTAATAAATAAAAGAACAATTGAACGTAAAGTTAAAAATGTAATGCATCTTTAAGAGCTAAAGGGTAAAACAGAGGCCAACAGTGTATTTAGTCCTTTTAATGCGTTTACGTTTTGTTTGTGTTTCCGCTTCGACGGGACATGAGCTACTTTTTACTTGAGAGATTTTTATACCAGTAACTTTACTTGTACTTAAGTAAAAGTTCATTAAAGTAATTGTACTTTTACTTAAGTAGAATATTTTAGTACGATTCTTATTGTTATTTTTTGCCCTCACAGTTCACTGACACGGTTTGTACTTTTAATATGTTCAACTATTGACAGATGTCAAAAATCGATGCTCTAAATGTGTTGACAAGCACGTAGCAGAGTGTCCCCCTATATTTGCTGATTGATTATTGGGTTGCCCTCTAATCGAAAGATCGGCGGTTCAATCCCCGGCTCGTCCGGGCTCGGAACTGGGAAATTTCCAACCTCCAAATAGAAAAACTTCCCTGGAACGCCACCCGAAGTCGGATTTCCTACTTGTGAACTCGGAGAATAAATCTGTACCCCGACTTTACGAGTAGCAGCCGAATGATGTCACACAACAAACGCAGCTCCCGTGGACGCACAAAATAAAAAACAGTAAGCCATAAACTAAAAGTATTAAATTAAAATAAAACATACTAGTTTCAAACTGTAAAACTTGTTCCACATGTAAACTGATGTATAAATATGTTGTCAGTGTTATTAGGTCATCTTCTCTGCCCAGAAATGTGAAAACATTCAGAAATATAGCCTCGAACTTCTGCGGACTTTTGAGGATTATCACCTGATGTAGCTGGAAGGACACGCCGTTAACGAGTAACGTATATTTATCAGAATCAGAATCAGTTTTATTTGCCAGGTACGTGGACACATACGAGGAATTTGCCTCTGGATTGCTCACGATGTGCTTACTCATACAAAAATACTGTAATAAAAACAAACACAGGCTACAGAATAGAGAACAGAAATATACACAAACAAAACAGAACAATACAGACAGACAGATTAACAAATAGAGTGCAAAGGATGCAGGAATACATTATTATAATCATTATTATTATGTACATGTCGGAGGTGGATGTGATCTACAGGTACACAAACATGTACACAGTGCGATGGATGCTGGAATAAATAAGTATTATGTGCAGGTGTTATTTACCCCAGGTAGGTGTGTTGGTATACAGTTTATAGAGGATCACAGTATGAACAGCTCTGAATCTACATCTAATTCATCTAGCGTCACGCACCTGAAGCGCTTTGAGGTCGGAAGTCTGAACTGGGAAATTTCCGACCGGTCTCGAACGCGGCATTAGTTCAAACAGATTAAAAACACGCCGGCAGAATTCAGACAGACAACAAGAAGGACGTTTGGATGATTTACTGGATCCCGAAGTCACCGACACACCTGCGACTTTCACACAGAGTAAATATGAAGAGAACCGACCTGTTCTGTGCAGCCGGACTTCAGGCTGGAACACCGCGTCCAGCAGCTTCCGGTGTCTCTGGTTCTCCTCTTTGGACCGACAGAGTTCCTGCTCGTACTCTGATATCGTCCTTTCAAACAGCCCGAATATCTCTTCAGCAGCCGCACTCAGTCGCTGCTTCACCAACGCTCTCAGCACCTGGACTTTACTCATTTTCTCCGAGCTAACTCCTGTAGCTTCGCAGGCTAACGTCTCTGTAAGCACCACGTTCACAGGCGGAGGCGGGGAAACAACATCACTTCCGGGTAATGGTTTCAAAATAAAAGCCTCAGTGAGTTTTGTTTATTTTGACCACAAACTATTATAAACGCTCTGGTTGCTGCTGACATTACAGTTATGGTGACTCAGGAACATTATGAGTTTAATTAATGCTGATCGTCTTCAGCTGAAAAAGGGGCGGTGATGGCGCAATGGATAGATAGATATTTATTTAGTCCTTGTGGAAATTCGTTTCGTGTCATACAGCAAACGTCAGATCAAAAACATCAACAGACAAACAACCAGAAAACTGCTTTTGCTAAGTTATACTAAAGTGGTGCAGGTGAAGCTCCCCGACACCAGATAACACACATGTCTGTGACCCGTCCACCATTGTGTCCCTGAGCAAGACGCTTAACCCTCGTTGCTCCAGCGGCGTGCGACCTCTGACATGTAGAGCAGCTGTAAGTCGCTTTGGATAAATGCATCAGCTAAATGAATAAATGTAAAAAAAAAACAAACAACACATTTGACTTATTGATTTAAAAGCAGCCGATCAAACGAATCATTAATTTAGAAAACATAATCTGTTAATTTTATTACAGTAATAAACAAAACACTGAAATGATTTCCTCCCAGTGATTCTGTGTGCAGAAAGCAAAACTAAGCTGAGTGTCTCTGCGCCTGAAGTTTCCAGATGGACTCTGTCCGTTCTGCAGCTTTACAAAGACAACACAAAATACAGAAAGGACATCTCTCAACACACATGCTCTCTCACAGATGACCAGTAATTGGCTGTATGACTGCAGGAGAGAGTTCAACATATCAGTTACTTTTAAACTCGTCGTCGTCACTCAGACCTGTGGCCACACAGGTTCACTCAAAACTTTCCCCGTCTGACTCAGGTTCATCTGGTTAAAACATCATGTGGACTGTCACAGGTTTGGGCCGGTGCGTCCGTTTAGGCAAACTAGGTAACTGCCTAGAGCAGCAAAATGTGTGCCAACCCCTGCAGCCGCTCTCACGAGCCACGACTGAGGCCCCGTCCACACTACTCCGTTTTAGTTTACAAACGGAGAATTTAAACGAATACGATCTCCGTCTACATTAAAACGACTGAAAACGCACAGCAGGACCCGTTCAGGTGCACTGGGCGTGCGCGTGCCGGTGTAAACATGAAGCAGATGGTCTGTTCCGTAGTTACAGAAGATTTGGCAAAAGAATAAACTTTTGCAACAGACTAAGCATCAATAACGAGCTGGGACTGTTACTGAATGTAACACGGGAGTGTGGCGGCAGAAAACAGACAAAGTAAACGGCGACATGCACAGTACAAGTGTAGGCAGATGAGTGATATTTGTGCGCTACAGAATATTTTAATAAAAATATGATGTCAAAAACCCGGTCAGCAGCATCGTGTTTCTGCTTTGCAAGACCCAATCAGAGAGCCGAGCGTGAGCGTCATCGTTTCGCCCTCTGGAGTTTTGAAACGCAAAACGGGGTCGGCAGCGTTTCTAAACTTCTCCATTTTAGCTCTTCGTTTTCATCTTTGTAGTCTGGACGGGAGGTGCAAACGTAGCAAAAGGTCTGGGCAGTAGTGTGGGCGGGGCCTGAGGTCAGTAAAGGAAATACTGCAGGATGCCTAAACGACTGAAATCATGTCAGGAGAAAGTTAAACCAGCCAGTGCTCCACAAGAAATGTTATCAGCATCATCAAAGCTCAGACAGCTGAACAAATAACTGGACACTAAAGATGTTGTTAGCGACCCCAGTAAAGGGCAACAACAGTAACCCAGAGACATTTTAACGGAGAGAGGACCACATTAAGTGGAAGGAGCTGATTTTCCCAGGGACAGTGCACACAGAATATTTTATCATGATAGTAGGACGTTAACAAATGGAGAGAGACTAAAAAGGCAGTGAGTAAAGAGGTTACGTTTTGCTTCTGCTGTAAACTTGAGTGAGTCCAACGAAGGTTAAAATCAAGGGCAACTGGACTTGGTTGAAGATCTTGGAAGACGTTAATAATAATAATAATAATAAATTTTATTTATAATGCACTTTACATTTCAGGGAAATCTCAAAGTGCTACAACAACAAGGGGTTAAAAACAGTTCCAGAAAATAACAATCGCAATAAAACACCGTAACAAAAAATTTAAAACCATGACTGTTAAAAGGCCTTTTGAAATAAAAAAGTCTTTAGGCCCTTCTTAAAAACCTCCAGAGTTTGCGGGGCCCTTAGGGGCTCTGGGAGGGCATTCCAGAGCCGTGGGGCGACTGCCTGGAAGGCCCTGTCTCCCATGGTGGAGAGTTTAGTCCTTGGTTGGTGCAGGCAGTGGGTAGAGGTGGAGGAGCGGAGGTTTTATGTATAGTTGTGTATCATCTGCGTAACAATGGAATGAAACTTTGTGTTTATGGATGATGTGACCGAGGGGTAGTAAGTAGATGGTAAAAAGGGTTGGACCAAGGACGGACCCTTGTGGCACTCCACAGCTGACTGTGTGGGGTGATGATTGGGACTGTCCTAGAGCCACATACTCCGTCCTGGCTGTGAGATAAGACTGGAACCAGCCTAGTGTAGTCCCAGAAAGTCCTACCATAAACTGGAGACGGTGAAGCAGGATGTTGTGATCCACAGTGTCAAAGGCGGCCGACAGGTCCAGTAGGAGGAGGAGAGATGGTAAGCCCTGGTCTGCAGTCATAAGTAGGTCATTTGTGACGCGGACCAGGGCTGTCTCCGTGCTGTGTGCTGCTCGAAAACCGGACTGAAATTTTTCATATATGTTATGGATGTGAAGGTGATTGTGGAGTTGGGCTGCAACAACTTTTTCCAGGACTTTGGACAAAAACGGCAGGTTTGAAATGGGTCTGTAATGAGCCAGGATGTCGGGGTCAAGTGACGGCTTTTTCAGATGGGGCGGATAACTGCAGTTTTGAGAACTGGAGGGACCTGACCGGATTTGAGTGACTGGTTGAGGATTGCTGTGATCAATGGACTGATGGCTGTAATATTGGATTTTAATAATGATGTGGGGAGAGGGTCCAGTGAGCATGTGGAGGATTTCATGCACCTTATGATCCTCTCCACCTCTGTCTGAGAAATGCCTGAGAAAACAGAAAATGTCTTTAATGGGTTTGTGGGACTAATTTTGGAGGAGGGTGAAACTGTGGCAGAAAGGTTGGATCGGATTGAAGCTACCTTGTTGGTGAAAAAGTCCATGAACCTATTGCACTGGTCTGTACTGGTGTCAAAATGTGCATATGTGAGAGGTTTGAGAAGAGAGTTTATTGACGCAAACAGCTTTTTTGAATTTCCAGAGCACTCTGAGATTTTTAGAGAGAAATATTGAGACCTGGCTGTGGTGAGTGCTTTGCAGTATGATTTTTGGTGTTCACGGTAGGCCTGTTGATGTACTTGTAGGCCACTGGAGGTGAATTTCCGTTCCAGGGCACGACCAGCCGTTTTCATCCTCCGGAGCTCTGTTGTGTACCAAGGGCCTGGAAAAAGTAACTGTTTTCGTTTTGATTGGTGCATGTAAATCAAGAATATTGTAGAGGCTGGAATTATAATGGTCAACAGAGCCATTAACTGATGCGAACTGTGTGACTAGTGAAATTTGCTGTATGTCTTGGTTGAAGAGGGTGGTGTCTATTGCTTTTAAATTTCTGAACGTTTCGTCCCTCATCCAAAGGACTTCTTCAGTCCTGACTGACTGGCAGGGAAACTCAGCTATTTAACCTCAGTGGGGTCGTTGGCCTTGACACCTCTTTCAAACCATCCATCTTCTCTGTCTAAAATGTTCACCTGGTGGTCCTCAAACGAGTGTCCTCTGTCCTTCAGATGTAAGTAGACTGCAGAGTCTTGACCTGAGGAGTTGGCCCTTCTGTGTTGAGCCATGCGTTTGTGTCGTGGTTGTTTAGTCTCCCCAGTATACAGGTCGGTGCATTCCACCAGTAAATAAAAGTGATGTAACCTGATTACTTTTAGTTACTTTTGGATTACTTCAATGCCAAATATGCAAATAAAGACGAGAGAGTATCAAAGATGCTTTGTTTGCTCAGTGGATTTTTAGAGAAACATACAATTATAATGAAATCCAAATCGATGTTTAAATGTTTTTATATGTGCTATGCTTTGCACTGGGCCTTCGTCAGAATCTGGCCCATCAAAGACAAAACTGTTGTTTTACACGTATTCTTGATGATATTTTAGAGCATGTCATTTCCTGGAAAACGATTTTAAAATGTTGCTGAATCATCCTGCACTGGGGGCCTGTATTCATTTAGTGTCCAATGAAAAGCTTTCTTAATTTTTATGATGCTGCTGAGTGTTTCTGGGACCCCACTGATTACTGAACAAAAGCATAATTTTATTCACTGATTTTGCTGAAACTGGATGATATTTGATGGAGAAAATATTTTCTGATGTTCCCGGCTGCTCCGCCTCAACTCTGTGATTTACGGAGTTCCCTGATGGACCAATCGGGTTATTTGTTGCTGTAGTAAGTCAGCTTACTGCCATTATCCAAGTAGCTCAGCTAGCCTGCAACTACTGGTCAAACTACTTTACTTTGTCCGTACTGGGAGTGTGTGTTTAGGTTTACACCTTTACTGTAGGCTAAGCACTGGAGGTCAGGGACGAGTGGGGAATGATTGCGGGCAACGAAACTGCGCTCAGCAGCTTCCTAGTGTAACCACATTCAACTACCAGCTACACGCCGATCAATATCTGCGACAGATCCCTCACTAGCTGTGTGTTTTACAGGAAACAAACGTAAATGGCAAATAGTAGCGCCTTATAGTCTTTTCAACCACTCAAAACGCTTTTACACTACATCTGCATTCACTCACATTCACACACTGAGCTTAAGTGCTCAAACCAGGGGCGTAGGAGCGACTTTGAACCTGAGGGGGGCGCTAAAATGCTAGGGGTGTTCGGGGGCATGCCCCCTTTTTGTTAAATAAAGAACTTAAATGAGGGTGACA
This sequence comes from Micropterus salmoides, assembly GCF_014851395.1. NCBI lineage: Eukaryota > Metazoa > Chordata > Actinopteri > Centrarchiformes > Centrarchidae > Micropterus > Micropterus salmoides. The sequence goes on along the minus strand of NW_024040817.1, from coordinate 5,644,717 downwards.
GAAGATGAAGAACAGACTTGAGAGGGGAGATTATGAAAACTCGGAGAGGAAGAGGGTCAGAGAGAGGGAGTAAAATATAACAAGAACTAAACTGACTACATACCATAAAAACCCTCAACAGCTGCTAGTTAATGAAGCCACAGTGCAAATGTATTCAGTTATCCTAACGTTACACTTGTGAGCTGTCTGTGATGTTTCCTGTGTCTCACTTGGCCCTGACTCTCCCTCCATCTTTTATTATGGACATGTAGCCAACCTGACCGCTTGCTTTGTAGCAGCACAGGAAGCCAAAACAATCTGATTATTCCTGAAGCATCTAAATAATCTTCACAACACAAAGAATGATTGTGGCAGAAACACGGAGCAGGTCGTTGCTGAAGCAGGTAAACCTGCACACAGAGGAAGCTGTGCGTCATGCGTAAAGCCCAACAGGATGTTTTATCCACCATATTTTCTCTCTGTGCATCTCAAAAATGACTGTTTCCTGAATAAATAACAGCTGGTAGCTGCTGAGTGAAGCCAAGATTAGTTTCACCGGCGACCTTCTGTTTATGGACTCACCGTCGGGCATCGCTATAAACCAAACAGTAGCCTAACCAATGTAAAAAAATAAAAACCTAACAGGCTAATATCCATCAAAAGAAAGTTATATATATAGATTCTGATATATATGTTAATATATCAGAATCAACCGTGATCATCTAACTTATGTTACAGTGTGAAGTTTTCTCTGCAGAGACTAAAAACGCTTTTAATGCGGCGTTAAAGTCAAAGTATTTATTTGCCGGCTTGTTAAAGAGCGACGCCGGCTGTTTTCCAACAGGCCAGCAGTGGATTTCATTAGAACAATAAAGCCTTAAACTGAAAAGGTATCTGCCTGATTTTCTAAATGTTTGCGTTGGCGCTCTTCTGCGTAACTGTGCGCAAAGACAAGATCATTTCGGTTAATGAAGCAAAAAGCAGATCACAGACTGGTTAAGTTATGAAGGTATGAATGGAAAATGTAGCGAAATTAAGAGTAGATCACTGGCCTAAAGAAAATACTGGAGTAAAGAGTAAAAGTACAGTTTCTAAAAAAGGATCGGAAAAAATGCCAATTACTTTTTTTAATGTATTTATTTAGCAAATGTTTGTTATTTGTAGCAAGTTACTACCCAACCTGCAGCAGGAGTCCTCACTGTTTTCTTCAGGTAGACTGTAAGTAACAGTGGCACAAAAGAAACGTAGCCTATTGAGGCACTTTGCTGCACCGGAACTCTTTTTGTTCTCCCTTAACTTTTCATCACCAGCCTTGTGTCGCATGTTTTCTATAGGCCCACATGATTCAACCGTTTAATCATGTCTGATTGATTGACTAGTCATTCAAACCGCCTCCGCTATGAGCAAACTCCTTAATCGCCGGAAAAAAGTGAGGGGGACAAAACGTAGATTTTGAAATGTGGGGGGGACATGCCCCCCTCATGTATAATGGCTCCTACGCGTATGGCTCAAACAAAAAGGAGGAGCCGGGGATTGAACCGCCGATCTTCCGATTAACAGGTGATGATGATAGTTTATTATATGGTCGCTCAGAAACTGAAACACAAACTGTTATCACATTTGTCGGAGTCCAAACATGGTGAGCTGTCTGAGTTGGTGCAGAAATATCCCCGTCGGTTTGGTGATGCACCTACTTGCACGGAGTGGACTGGACATGATATTGATGTTGGAGATGCGCAGCCAATTAAACAGCGGTTTTAGCACATGTCCCCAGAGAAACTCAAACATTTAGACTCTGAAGTCCATTACATGCTTGCTGTACCTTCGCGGATGGATGATTTTATTGATCTGGTGGGGTCCGCAGGTTCGTCAGTAAGTTTGATCTGCTTAAAGGATATTGGCAGGTGCCTTTGTCTCAGGAAATATCTGCATTTGTTATGCCGTCTGGTGTCTCTTCATATTGAGTGCTGCCATTTGGTTTAAGGAACGCAACCGCAACGTTCCAGCGCCTGATGAATCGTGTTGTGTCTGGTCAGGAGGGTTGTGCTGTTTATCTGAATGACTTGGTCATCTACAGCGACACATGGCACTCTCACCTTCAGCGCATCCGGGCTTTGTGTGAGCGGTTGGCTGAGGCACGCCTTACCATCAACTGTGTCGCTTTGCTAGGACCACGGTAACATATTTGGGCCGCGTAGTGGGACATGGCCGGGCGGCTCCAGTTCAGGGCAGTAGAGAGGTATCCTCAGCCTACAACAAAAAAGCAATTGCAATGTTTTCTGGGTCTGGTAGGTTATAATAGGAGCTTTTGTAAGACCTTTTCGACTGTGGTGTTTCCTTTGACTGAGCTGCTGAAGGCCAAAGATAAAGTGTTTGGTCCTCTGCATGTCAGCAAGCCTTTGATACTATCAAGTCTCTGTTATACTCGTCTCCCGTGTTGGTAGCCCCACGTTTTGATAAAATGCTCCAGGTAGACGCCAGCTGGGTGGGAGAAGGTGCGGTCTTGCTTTAGGGGGATGATCATATCTAATAAGTTCAACCGTTATCAGTTTAATTACTCAGTAATTGAAGGAAGCACTCGCACTTATTTGGGCGTTGCAGCATTTTGAGGTGTACATGGGAGGCGCTCCACTCATTGTGTACACAGGTCATAAAACCATAACATTTTTACAGTCGTTTAAGTGTCCAAATCAGAGACTCATGAGATGGTCGTTGTTTTTGCAGGCCTATGACCTTCAGATTTGACATATTAAAAGGAGCAGACAATGTCCTAGCAGATGCACTGTCCCGTGCCTCTTACCTGAATGTACAATGACATTTCGTACTACCTCATAACTTGCACCGTTTTTCTTAAATTTGCTTCCTAGGTACTGGGTGGGAGACATCGCAGGCCAAGCGCAGGGGGAAGGTCAGGTATATGTTTTCATATTTATTTGTTTTATTGTTGTAGTAGGTAATTGAAATACACGGTGTAGTAGGCTAAAGGGGTAAAGCTAGTGGGCCGGTGATTCCGACTTTAAGGGGGGGGGTTATCTGCCAACCGACTGCCGGGGGGGACGCACTACACTGCAGTACTTCAATGGTTTTCTGTTTGAGGCGCTGATTGCAGTGGTCCCAGAGATAAAAGCTCCACCTCCAAGATCACATCTCTCTCTCATCCTCCCTGCCAGCAGCTACAACTTTTGGTTTTCCTTACATGTTTGTTTTATTTGAAAACCACAACACTCATCCACACTGACACTACTGATGTTGCTGACTAACCCGTCCCATAATTTAAGCATTTTGGTTATCTTATGTTACAATAAACCTTGTTAATTGAATCACTGTGTCTTTTGTCACTTTTTGTCATGGTCTTTGAGCCTGATCATGACACTGACCAATAGTAGAGGAGCACTTCAACAGTTCAGCCTGCTGCAGACAAAAACATGTTTTAGCTTCTCTGGTTTCTGACCTGTTCCTTGGTGTTTAGTGTGGATCATTGTAGGCGGTCAGTTTTTCTCTCAGCTTTTGCTCCAACTAAGGTCTCAGTTTTGTCTTGATTTATCTGTAAGAAGTTCTGAGTCAGACGTGAGGTGTGTGTGGACGCAAGTTCTATTCAAACAAGACCGTCCACTAAATTAACTGTCGACAAACTAAAAGAGAGATGCTCTGAAATATACAGTTCTGAAAGGTTCATCCATCTCTACCTGGTTACAAAGTCAACTCAAACTGTAGTTGCTGGTTTGCTGGAAAAAAACAGAAAAAAAGATGACAGCTAGTCTGCTGAAGCCTCCCTCCACGGCTTGTTTGGATGGATGATTTGCAGGCTGATCAACATCCCCCCCCTCCTGGTTTGACTGTATGTGTATTCAGAGCCAGTGAGCAACGGACTTTCAAAATAATAATAATAAAAAAAAACCCAGCTCTCTCACAGTGGGGGCATTCAGGAGTCTCTGGGGCGCATGGCCGGTGTTGTCCGGATAGGTTTTGGTGCTCCTCCTTGGGGGTGTTTGACTGGGGGGGCTGGGCCCCCGTCCAGGGATGAGATCGGCCTCGGGGGCTGCTGGCACTGCCTGCACTCTGGAAAGGGATGCCTCTGGCTGGGCTGGAGGACCGTTGGCCTGGTTCTCCAGCGTTATCGCTCCCTGGCGGCAGGGAGCTTCCCGGCACGGCTTTCTGCTGTTCTTCCTTGGGGCGGGGTACGGCTTCCCCCGGGACATGCGGTCTGGGGTCCTTTGTGCTTTGGGGGTCGCGTGGTGACCTGGCTTCTGGGGGTGGGGGTCTCTGGGCACTGCGCGGGTTGATCCGGTTGCGGTTTGGAGGGCTGCGGTGGGATTGTGGGGCGATTGTCGATGCATCTTGATGCATTGTGCTTTTTCCCTCGGCAGGGTCTCGGAATGGCTGCTGGGCGTTTAGTTTGTGCGTTGGAGTCCGGGGGAGGCATTTCCTCGTTGGCTTGGAGATCCATGTTTCCCCATTTCTGTCGGCCAGTTGTTGGTCCCCTCTGGATACTGAGGTATATAGTTAGTTTTCGGGATGTGCAGTGTGGGTGCGGGGCAGGGCTGTGCTCCGGTTTGTTCTGGGCTTGTGCCTGGAGTTCTCGGCCCTTGACGGGTGGATGGGTTGGTGGTGGCATGCAGCTGAGCTGGTTGATTTTGCCTCGTTGCTGGTTTGGCTGGTGTTGCACAGCGGCCCGGGGTGTGTTCTTTCCTTTCAACAAACGTATCAGAAATGTTAAAACTTAAATTTGTTTCCACAACTCATTAGGCCACTAAACTTCACACTCAACTCACAAGCTGGATGAGGAGGATCTGATTCCATTTCCCAATATTATTATGTCACAGTTATTTGAAAATGCTTGTCCATAACAACAATAAGAATAATAGTAGGTTCCCATTTAACTACTATGGCTTCAACAGGTGGCATTTACAGCAAGGTATCGCATGAAGTACTCTGTTGGCATCGGTATCACTTTAAGGGTACTGGTTTTGGTACTGGTACGGTAAGATTTGAACCGATACCCTACCCTAATTCCTGAAGATATTCTCCACCAGCAAACAGTTGATCACACTCTGACTGACGCTTCTCTGTAGACAACCACTTGTCATCACTATCAGTGTCAACAGTGTCAGAAGAGTCTTCAGTCTTGTCTCCAGTCTCAGGTTGTAAACATTTATTTGCATCAGAGTTCCTGGCTGGTTCTGGTCCTCCACAGTCCTCTCCATCAGCTTATGCTTCCATCTGTTCAGCTGAGCTGCTGGCTTGAGGCTCTGCCTCTCTGTTCTCCTCAGGTTGGTTTCCATGTGAGGACTCATCACCACACTTGTGTTTTTTGAGTTGATAATAATAAGTGAATCTTAAGTCACAAACACTGCAGCTGAGTGGTTTCCATCCTGTATGAAGGCTCATGTGTGTCTGCAAATGTCGCTTTTGAATAAATCTTTTCCCACACTCAGAGCAGCTGAACGGTTTCTCCCCTGTATGGAGTATCATATGTTTCTGCAAATTATCCTTTACAGTAAATCTTTTCCCACACTCAGAGCAGCTGTGTGGTTTCTCTCCCGTGTGGACTCTCAAGTGTGTCTTCAAAGATGACTTGTAAATAAATCTTTTCCCACATTCAGAGCAGCTGAATGCTTTCTCTCCTGTGTGAGTTCTCATGTGTGTCTGCAAATGTCGCTTTTGAATAAATCTTTTCCCACACTCAGAGCAGCTGAACGGTTTCTCCCCTGTATGGAGCATCATATGTTTCTGCAAATTATCCTTTACAGTAAATCTTTTCCCACACTCAGAGCAGCTAAACCGTTTGTTGTCAGTAATGTGTGTCCTACGACTGACAGGGACTTCATCATTATAATGAGAGTTTAAACCTGACTGAGGTTCTCTGGTCGCCTCCCAGTTTTCACTGTCTTCAGTCTCAGATGGTAAAAGTCTATTTCCATCAGAGTTCCTGGCTGCTTCTGGTCCTCCACAGTCCTCACCATCAGCTTCCATCTGTTCTTGGCTTTGATGAAGCTGTGAGGACTGAGGTTTCTCTTCATCATCTTCTTCACTCTTCACAGGGACAGGAGTGAATGGGAACTTGGTGATATCAGCCTCCTCCAGTCCTGGAAGCTGCTCTCCCTCCTGACTGGTCCAGAGTTCCTCCTGTTCCTCTTCAATTTGTATGGGCTCTGGGTTCTCCTGGTCCAGACTGAGACTCATCTCCTCTTTAATTTGTAGGGACTCTGGGTCCTCCTGGTCCAGACTGGGGCTCAACTCCTCTTTAATTTGTAGGGACTCTGGGTCCTCCTGGTCCAGACTGGGGCTCAACTCCTCTTTAATTTGTAGGGACTCTGGGTCCTCCTGGTCCAGACTGGGGCTCAACTCCTCTTTAATTTGTAGGGACTCTGGGTCCTCCTGGTCCAGACTGGGGCTCAACTCCTCTTTAATTTGTAAGGGCTCTGGGTCCTCCTGGTTCAGACTGAGACTCATCTCCTCTTTAATTTGTAGGGGCTCTGGGTCCTCCTGGTCCAGACTGGGGCTCAACTCCTGCTCTTCTTTGCTCCCCGACAGCTGCTGGATGTCTGATATAAAAGGAAACACACAGACAGACATTAAAGCAGACACAGCAAGACTGCACTAACACCTTATAGTAGGTTGGGTTCATTGTCTTATCAGATCTCTTTAAGCCACCTTTCAACTTTTCATGTAATGCAATTTATGAAGAATTCAAACAAAAAGATTTGTGATCACATGTCGTTGAGGAAACATTTTTTGTTACTTTATTCCCTTGTTGTATTTTATGTAAAAAGGTGGGAAACTCCTGTTTAATAAAAAGATTATTTTTCTCAACGTTTGCTGTCTGATCACATCAACACAGTAATTAAAATATCAGGTCACAGAGCTCCTTACGAAGGAATAAGTCAGGAAAAGATTTTATATTAAAGTCTCTTATTCTATTAAAAGAATTATCAACATTAAACTCAGACTTTGTTGTTGATAGTGCTGCAGACTCGCTGCGAATGACACTCGACTCTGTAGCCCCTCTAAAAAAGAAAATAATAAAACAGAGACGGTTAGCTCCATGGTATAATACTGAACTTGAGAGGAATTGGCGTTCCACCAAACTGGAAAATTCTCGTTTAATTTGGCAAGATAGTCTTAAAACTTATAGGAAGGCCCTCCGTAATGCCCGAGCAGCGTACTACTCTTCATTAATAGAGGAAAATAGGAACAACCCCAGGTTTATTTTCAGCACTGTAGCCAGGCTGACAGAGAGTCACAGCTCTATTGAGCCAAGTATTCCCATAGCTCTCAGTAGTTACGATTTCATGAGCTTCTTAAATGATAAAATTCTAACTATTAGAGACAAAATTCACCAAGACCTGCCCTCAATTGGCACCGACTTATCTCTTAACTCAGGAACCTTAGAAACAGCTGTAGAACCAGATATATGTTTAGACTGTTTTGCTTCCCTCAATCTTTACCAACTAACTTCAATAATTTCTTCATCTAAACCATCAACCTGCCTCTTAGACCCCTACTTTAAAGTAGCTGTAATTAAACCTCTTCTGAAAAAGCCCAAACTTGATCCGGATGTTTTAGCCAACTATAGACCTATATCTAACCTTCCATTTCTCTCTAAGGTTCTGGAGAAAGCAGTTGCTAAACAGCTGTGTGACTTTCTACAGAGCAATAGTTTATTTGAGGATTTTCAGTCAGGATTTAGAGCTCATCATAGCACAGAGACAGCACTGGTGAAAATTACTAACGACCTCCTTATTGCATCAGACAAAGGACTTGTCTCTGTACTGGTTTTATTAGATCTTAGTGCTGCATTTGATACCATTGACCATCAGATCCTATTACAGAGACTGGAACATTTCATTGGCATTAAAGGAACCGCTCTAAGCTGGTTTAAGTCCTATTTATCAGATCAATTTCAGTTTGCACACCAAAGTTAGTCATGGAGTTCCACGAGGATCTGTCCTCGGACCAATCCTCTTCACTTTATATATGCTTCCTTTAGGCAATACTATCAGGAAATATTCCATAAGCTTTCGTTGCTATGCTGATGATATTCAGTTATATCCATCGATCAAGCCAGATGAAACTTCAAATGTGCCTTCAGGATGTTAAAACCTAGATGACCTGTAATTTTCTCATGTTAAACTCAGATAAAACTGAAGTTATTGTTCTGGGGCCTAAGCACCTCCGTGACGCATTATCTAAAGATATAGTTTCCCTGGATGGCATCGCCTTGGCCTCCAGCACCACTGTGAGGAATCTTGGAGTTATCTTTGATCAGGACATGTCGTTTAAGTCTCACATTAAGCAAATTTCAAGGATCGCCTTTTTTCACCTACGTAATATTGCGAAAATCAGGAACATCCTGTCTAAAAATGATGCAGAAAAACTAGTCCATGCATTTGTTACTTCTAGGCTGGATTACTGCAATTCCTTATTATCAGGCTGCTCGAAAAAGTCCATTAAGACTCTTCAGCTGATCCAGAATGCTGCAGCACGTGTTCTGACAGGAACCAGGAAAAGAGATCACATTTCTCCTGTTTTAGCTTCTTTGCATTGGCTTCCAGTAAAATCCAGAATAGAATTTAAAATCATTCTTCTTACCTACAAAGCTCTTAATGGTCAGGCACCATCTTATCTTAAAGAGCTCATAGTACCTTACTACCCCACCAGAGCACTGCGCTCCCAGAATGCAGGGTTACTTGTGGTTCCTAGAGTCTCCAAAAGTAGACTAGGAGCCAGAGCGTTCAGCTATCAAGCTCCTCTCCTGTGGAACCAGGTTCCAGTTTGGGTTCAGGAGGCAGACACCATCTCCACATTTAAGAGTAGGCTTAAGACTTTCCTCTTTGATAAAGCTTATAGTTAGGGCTGGCTCAGGTAGTCCTGAACCATCCCTTAGTTATGCTGCTATAGGCCTAGACTGCCGGGGGATTTCCCATGATGCACTGAGCTCCTCTCTCCTCTACTTTCTCTCCCTCTGTATGCAACCTCATCCCATTATTGCATGTTACTAACACAACTTCTCCCCTTTCTGGTAGTCTTGTGCTTTCTCGTCCCTCTCCTCTCTTCTATCACTTTACATACACATATATATATATATATATATATATATATATATATATATATATATGTGTGTGTATGTATGTATGTATGTATATGTATATATATATATATATATATATACACACACACAATGCTTTGGAGAAAAGGCGTCTGTGTGTAGTTGAAGGCTCAGCTCTGTTAGCTGACGTTATGTTAACGGTAACTATACGGGCGATGCATGCATGTAGAAATGTCCAAAAGGCTCCAACAGGCTGAGCCTCAGAGCTCCGTTGAGCTAAGTGAGGCTAACAGACGGTGCTAACAGTGACTGCGGCTAATGGCGCCTGTCAATCAAAGCGGCCACATCCCTAATAATGCCGAACTTTAAGGCTTAATATAATTTAAACAGGTGACTTATAAAAAAATTCACCCCACTCACAGTTGTCACGAAGGACAAACTTAGCGATATGCACTAAAACCATCTTTTGAACCAGGCTGTAAACATGTTTTATTCTGCTGTAAAGTTGGGCTTTTTAACATTCTGCAGCCAGCCTCAAGTGGCCGCTCGATGAATTGCAGTTTCAGATACTTCCGCATTGGTGTCGGAAGTGAGAGCCGGAAGTTGCCGCTTGTTACTATCACTGTCTGCTAAAGACTTATTTGTTTTCATGTAATTATGCATGGGGTCATTGTATTAACTATATAATATAAAATCTTGATATTGCACATTTTTACAGCACCGTGATAATAAAGATGATAGGGGTGGGATTCACCAGAGGCCCCACGATACGATAATATCACAATACTTATGTCACGATACGATATCATTGCGATTTTAAACATACAGGGATATGTTGCAATTTATTACCTTTTTTCCAACTTCAATTTTGTCCCCAAAGGAAAACTCTTTTTCTTGTGGACTGAAAAAGCAATTGACTTTATTATTATAGTACCAAAAAGTAAAATTCTCATGTAGAATTTATATAATAAAAGATCAATACTTGACCTCCGTGTATCGATGCAACATTGCCACAGAAATATTGTGATACTCTGCTATTTATTTTGTATTAACACACTCAAAAACAACTTTTGCTGTTTTACATTTTTACATTCATGCCAATAAAGATAATTTGAATTAGAGAACCGACCTGCTCTGTGCAGCCGGACTTCAGGCTGGAACACCGCGTCCAGCAGCTTCCGGTGTCTCTGGTTCTCCTCTTTGGACCGACAGAGTTCCTGCTCGTACTCTGATATCGTCCTTTCAAACAGCCCGAATATCTCTTCAGCAGCCGCACTCAGTCGCTGCTTCACCAACGCTCTCAGCACCTGGACTTTACTCATTTCCATCGCTCGAAACTTTTCTCCACGAACTCTGTTTTCACTCTGAGCTGCGCTGCGAGGCTAACTTCCGGTTAGCATGCTAAGCTACCTCCAGTAGCTCCGGAGGCTCCCGGGAGATGAGTCCGAGGTGAAGCCGGAGAGCAGCAGCTTTATCCGGACACACGGAGGCTCTGGCGGCTCCTCGCTGTTGGTGCCAGAGACTCTTTCTCAGCACAACAACGGGACAAAGCTGATCCGTCCCAAAGAGGCTGGAAGCTACGCGCTCGGGAAACCGCCTCACTTCCGGGACGTGACTTCAAAATAAAAGCCTCTGCGAGTTTTCTTCTTCTTGTATGATTTCGGCGGTGTAGACGCTGTTTAGCGAGTTAGATCTAAATCCTCACATACAATCCTGTATCATGTACAAACTGCAGAACTGCCTTGGAGATCAGTTTGTGTTTCCCACTGCATCCAAACCAAGATGCAACAGAAAAAGCCTCAACTCCAAGTCCTGAATAATGAAAATAATACTTTTCTTTCTGCGCTGTACTTTCTACATTCTAGGAAAACGCGCCTTACTGTTTCAAGGATCCCACATTCACACAAGCCAGAGACATGTTTTCCTATAATGCACAAAGAATCATTGAACCCACAGTGGTCCAATCTTAATCTCCCTGCAGGACAGAGAAGTACAAAAACATATTTTCCTAACTTTAGGTCGTATAGAACAGAAGTGTCGACCCTGGACTTCCGTTTGCCGTTTGGATTAATTGTAGACGTTGTAGCTGGTCATCAGAGATGATGATCCAGGCGGGGACGCAGCATTCGAAGAGCGGTCTGAGGTATGCCGGGTAAACTTTAATGATTGTAGAGAGTGATGCGCCGTGATTCCCACAGAGGGCTATTCTTCCCCTAGGGGGTGCTACACTTGCAAAAAGTTTATACCTCGTAATTGGCTGCATGGATTCGCACGAAATTCGGTTTGTACGATCTCGGGTCACTTCTCAGTTCATGCATAAAATTTGGTAATGATTGCACAAAGTGGGCGTGGCTTCCTCGTATGTGAAAATGTACCTGACAATAAACCTGATTCTGAGACAGGGTTAGGAAACAGGCCGTTTCTATTTTAGATGAAGTAGAATTCAGTTGATTTAAAGCCATGAAGTCATGGCTGTGGATTGTAGATTTACATCAGCACTAATTAGACTCTAATTTTCCTAACTCATCATAACTGTAATGTCAGCAGCAACCAGAGTGTTTACAATATAATCTATGGTCAGACTAAACAAGGATTTATTTTGAAACCGCGTCCCGGAAGTGAGGCGGTTTCCCGGGCTTGGCCAGTGAACGCGGTGCGTCCAGACACTTTGGGACGGATCGGCTTTGTCCTGTTGTTGTGCTGAGAAAGAGTCTCTGGCATCAACTCTACTGATGGTGAGATGAAGCTTCATGAAGCATTGAAGCTTTGGTTGACTCAGGGGCTGAAGCTTCACGGTGCTTCATTTGCTCTACTGGGCCATCAAGTGGACAATAAATGTAAAACAGGCAGAGTAACATAACTTTTCCACAGTTTCAGGCGGTTTCTGTTTTTTATTATTAGGGTAATATGGGGTAAGAGCCCCCAGTTTTATTCAATCAAAAAACACAAGAAAGTCTCAACACTTTCTTGCTGCCGCTTGTCTTACTCAGCTAAAATTTCCTGTTTCATCACAATGTTTGAAATTTTAAAAACTCAATTCAAATCAAAGCAATTCTGACATCAGTTGATCAAATATTTTAGTATTTTAAAATAAGCTGTAGATGCAATCTGTGTTCAATTAAAATCAAAAGTCCACTAAACCTTGAGGAGGGTCCGTCGCATTTTGCTGCTCCTTTTGAATCGCACGCCAAACCCGAGAACCATTTCCTGAATCAGTCACGTGGTGCGGTCGGCTCTTTTTTCTTTTCTTTTTTTTAAGCTTTTATTCACAAATACTATGGTGAACATATAATACACGGGAGCAGACAATACCAGGGGAGCATATAGTTGACTGAAAAAAAATAAATAAATAGATGCAAGGTCTTGATAGCTTTCCTGTTTTTAGAATATAGGACTTGACGTACAGTCTGACTTTGTTTTCAAAAATGGCAAAGGAAGGTTTATGGTTGGAGAACTTAGATTTGTGAAAATGTGATTTTGCCAGCAATAACATCAAATTGATGATATAGAAATAATTTGCCTTGATAGAAGGATATTTAAAAAAACAAACAATACATTGTAATAGGAAAGTGAGAATTCAGAGTCAATATATTGGGAGATAAATGTACAAATGTCTAGAGTGGGGACAAGTCCAAAATAAATGATGCAGGCCATTTGACTAAATGAGCAGTTCACATCAATGTCCTTTTTATATCTTCGTAGAAATACCTTGGAGGGATAAAAGCGACGCAGTATTTTAAAAGCCACTTCTTTAGCCTTATTTAAAATTAGATAATTGGAAGGTAAGCAACAAATTTTCTTCCAGATTTGGAGTAAGGTTATTCCAATAAGGAACAACATTTGGAACAGAGACTATTTCTTTTTGAGTACGAATAGCTCGGTTATTGTTTCTCAAGTTAGAGGAGAAACAGGTCTGGCCAGCTGTCAAAGTACAAGAAACCAGTGGCAAAAGAAAAAGTTGGTACAGACAATTTAATCTTTAAGCCTGAGAAGGGATTGCATCTAAAACTAAAGCATATTCCTTTGGCGGTACAGGAAGTTCGGAGTGTGACATTAGTTCACCACTAGAATTGGGGAAACCAGAAAAATTCCATGGATAAACCAGTTTTGCAGGTACGACCGGCTCGCGAGGCTGCGAACGTCACCACATACGTCACCACCACAAGCCTCGATACGCGCGTCACAAAAATCACCGTGGATTACTGGACACGCGCTCCGAAGCCTCGACACGGAACTAATCTACAGCGAGGAGCCGCCAGAGCCTCCGTGTGTCCGGATAGAGCTGCTGCTCTCCGGCTTCACCTCGGACTCATCTCCCGGGAGCCTCCGGAGCTACTGGAGGTAGCTTAGCATGCTAACCGCAAGTTAGCCACAGTGCTAGTTAGCGTGAAAACGGTGTTTGTGAGTTCGTGGAGAAAAGTTTCGAGCGATGGAAATGAGTAAAGTCCAGGTGCTGAGAGCGTTGGTGAAGCAGCGACTGAGTGCGGCTGCTGAAGAGATATTCGGGCTGTTTGAAAGGACGATATCAGAGTACGAGCAGGAACTCTGTCGGTCCAAAGAGGAGAACCAGAGACACCGGAAGCTGCTGGACGCGGTGTTCCAGCCTGAAGTCCGGCTGCACAGAACAGGTCGGTTCTCTTCACATTTACTCTGACAGCGAAGCTGCCATGATAACACGAAGGCGGCGTCACTTCCTGATTCTTATCATCTCACCTCCTCTTGCTCATGCTGAATGAATGAAATGTAATCTGCGTTCAGTGAAGCAGCAGTCCTACATTGTTGGGTCTAAAGAATATTAAGCAGAGAGGATCTAAACATGCTCCATATGAGAAGAGCAATTAGAAGACTTGTGAATAAAACTGACACTCAGTACATCTGAAACAAGAATCCTGGATTTTAATGTAACAAGACAGGTGAAACTCCTGAATTCCAGAGTGAAAACAAAAGCCTGTTGCACAAATACGATGTCAAAATGTATCCCTACAATCACTAATCCTCTGCTTCACTGCTCACGCCTGTGTTGGCTGGCAATTAGATAAAACAACATTTTATATTGGTAATGAAATGACGGGGCGAGCAGTCAGCTATCTAACATCAGCTGGCTCATTTCAAATAAAGAAAGTGTAGTTATGAACTGAAGGCAGGGAAGTCTTCTACAGAAGCTCGACTTCTTATATATGTATATGTATATATGTGTGTATGTGTGTATATATAT